>NW_024080657.1:2227646-2609473 GCF_003009895.1 Hyaena hyaena
CTCTCTCTGACCCTCCCCTGCTCACGCTGTCTCTCTCTCTCTCTCTCTCTCTCTCCTAGAAATAAATAAAACATTAAAAAATAATAATAATAATAATAATAATTACCAGGTGACCAAAAGGAGTGTCCATTGAGTTTAGAAAAAGGTCTTTCATTCCGACACACAGTTCCTGCTGTGTGGCAGGCATTGTTGTTGGCACCGGAAACAGTGGACTGAGTGGAAGGTTCCTGCTAGATTAATCCGTGGGGCGGCCATAACCAAGCACTATAGACTGGATAGCTTAAACAGCAAAAACTTACTTTCTCACAGTTCTGGAAGCTAGGAGTCTGAAATCAAGGGGTCCAGAGGGAGGAAAGGGAGTGGTTTGTTCTAGATCTTTCTCATTGGCTTGTGATTGGCCATCTCCATGTTCACATGATGTGTCCTGTGAATATGCATGTCTGCATTTCCACTTATTACGAGGACGCCCGTCATGGTGGATGAGGGCCCACTGTCATGACCTCATTTTAACTTCATCGCCTTTGTAAAGACCATATCTGGAAAGAAGGATATATTCTGTGGTCCTGGAAGTCAGGACCACAGCATACAAATGCGGCGGCAGGGCTGGGGTGGTGGGGAGGACACACAATTCAATGGGGAACCCTGGCCTCATAATCTAATGAGGGAGACAGACAAGAAACAGCATACCTCTGGGAGATGAGGGGTGTAACGGGAAGAGAGAAAGCAGGGCGCAGGGGTGAGCTGGCCAAGGGAAAGGTGTTGCTCTCATCTATGGGATGGGAGGTTCCAGGGGCTGAGTGGGGAGGGTGGCCTCAGGGCAGGAAGCAGGAGTCTGCCCCTCAACCCCAGACAATTGGGGCTTTGAGGAGGTTTGGCTGAGGAAGGGAGGAGGAAGGGGTGGCTGGAGGGGGGTATGGGATCAAAGAGAAGGTTTACCTGACCTTCTGATGGAGAGCTGTGTGAGCTGAGATGACAAAAAATTGAGAAAAGGCAAGAGCTTCTTCTGGGAGCCGAGAGGAAGGGAGGGAGGCAGAAGGGGAAGAGGCAGGTGTGTGTGCCTAAGCACTGGAAGAGAGGGAAAGGAGGAGAAGGAAGCTACTTGCTGAGTGTGGAGGTACGGGGGTGGGGGGCTGGGAGGGTTTGGCTGCAGGACACAGGAAGTGGGGGGGGTGCTGTGTGCTCAGTTCCCAGGCTTTCCTCCCAACCTCACCAACCCCTGCAGCCTCTGGCTCCCCGATTTCCTCCCCGTCTCCCCCAGGACCCTGTGATGACCGGCTGTGGGACTCTCCCTCCCCTCCCCGATGTCCACTCTGATCAATGGATGCTGTGTTCTCCCTGGCTCCCCTCCACGCGTCCCCCATCAGGGACTCACAGCGACCATGGTCAAGGCAGTCTCCATCTGGCGGAAGGGAAGTTCTGCCTCCGCATCTCTAACAGTGTTTGAGATTCTTAAGAAGCTGTGTTTTGTCTTTTCGCATCCGTTGGACTCTGCCCCACCTTCTGAAAACCGTCCAGCGACCCGATGGCTCACAGAACAGAATCCAAGCACATCAGAGCAGTCAGTCTCCAAGGCCCTGCGTGGCTTGACTTCCGCCGTGCTTGAAGAGATCTTATTACTTGGAAATAATTTTAGGCGTGCAGACCAGTTGCAAAGACAGTATGAAGAATTCCAGTGTATCCTTCACCTCAGTTCCCCTAATGATCGCGTCTTGCACAATCCTAGCACATTTATCAAAACTAAGAAGTTAATGTTGAAACAATGATGTGATGCTTTTACGGTAAATAAAAACGATTATGGATTTTTTTGGTTTTTGTTGTGGAATGTACCACGGAAAGAGAGGCATGTGTGTGCAGTTTGAAGAATAATGACAAATGCTCCTTCTTTTATGAAATTTCTGCTTCTGTTCTTTGTTCATTTTCTACTCTGTTATTTATTAGTCTCTCTGATTCATGATGCTTTTTATATATTATGGTTGCTACTCTGGTTAGTTCTGAGAGTTTCCAGTATCTTGCCGCGGATCGTGAACTGGTCTTTTCATTTTTGTAACAGGGTTTTTGATGAATGGAAGTTTTCAACTTTAATGTAGCCAAGCTTACCAAATATTTCTTTCATGGCTTAAATTTTTTGAATAATATGTTTAAAAGCTTTCCTCAAGGATCTATCTGTAAGGAGGCTGTCTTATATTTTATTCTAAAGTTGTAAGTTTTGCCATTTACATTTCCACCTTTACATTTAACCTATCCATCCGGCATAGGTTTTTAGTGTATGGTATGAGGTAGGGAATCACTTCCATTTTCTTCCCTCTAAATGGCCAATTATTCCGGCACTGTTTATTAGACAGTCCATCTTTCTTCCCAGACTGGTAAGGCAGGTTGGGTTGAATATCAGCTTTTCTTATATAGGCTTGAGAAAAAACAATATTGAGGAAAGAGTAAAATGAAATAAAGTGCCTGTGACTCTCTATCTCGGCAAGTCCACATCTAGGAATTTATCCTAAAGAAATCATTGTAAATATGAAAAAAATACTTACTTGTAGGATGTTATTTATAAGAACCAAAAAATAAAAAATAAAAACAATCGACTTGTATACCCAACAAGAGTGGATTGTTGAAATACATTTTGTATATCCATGCAATGATACATTGTGTAGGAACCCAAAAAGCCATGGTGGATGTTAACACGGTAACATGGACCTACTGAAAATGGCAGATGGAAGAACCACATATGTAGAGTGATCTCTTCATGTGCTCTAGAAGGTACACACATTACAAAGAAGAAAGGATTTACAGCAAACTGCTAGTTGTTCATCTGTATTATTTGAATTGTTATAACAATATCAGAAAACACAAATAAAGGGCACCTGGTTGGCTCAGTCAGTTGAGTGTCCAACTTCGGCTCAGGTCATGATCTCACAATTCATGAGTTCGAGCCCCGCGTCGGGCTCTGTGCTGACAGCTCAGGGCCTGGAGCCTGCTTCGGATTCTGTGTCCCCCTCTCTCTCTCTGCCCCTCCCCTGCTTGTTCTCTCTCTCTCACTCTCTCAAAAATAAATATACATTAAAAAAATTTTAGAACACCATAAAATGCAATTTGTTTTTTACGTATTCCCCCCAAAAATGTTACACATGCTTAGGCTCATACCATAGGATCCGGCAATCCCACCCCAGGCGTAAGTTTACACCAAAGCCTGTACATGAATGTTTATAGCAGCTCTAGTCATAACCACCAAAAGCTGGAAATAACCCAGATTCCTTCAACTGGGGAATGGAGAAACGAGCTGCGGTACGTCCATACAGCAGACAGCCACACAGCTGTAAAAAGAAACACTGTGACAGATGTAGCTCCAGGGTTGACCTCAGTGCACTATGTGAAGGGACAGAAGCCAGATGCAAGGGCTGCATACTCTATGACCCCTTTTATAGGACTTTCCAGAACAGGTGAATTTTTTTTTTTTTTTTTTTTTTTACAAATAGTTTATTGTCAAATTAGTTTCTACATAACACTCAGTGCTCATCCCCAAAGTGCCCTCCTTCATGCCCATCCCCCCCTCCCCCCCACATCCATCAGTCCTCAGTTTTTGTCAGCATTCAAGAGTCTCTCATGGTTTGCCTCTCTCCCTTTCCCCCACCATTTCCGCCCTTCTTCTCCCCCTTGGTCCTCCGTCAAGTTCCTCCTAATCCTCCTATACGTGCAAACATATGGTATTTGTCCTTCTCTGCCTGACTTATTTCGACAGGCATAACACCCTCAAGGTCCATCCATGTTGCTACACATGGCCAGATTTCATTGTTTCTCATTGCCATGTAGTATTCCATGGTATAGATAAACCACATCTTCTTGATCCATTCGTCTGTTGATGGACACTTAGGCTCTTTCCATGTTTTAGCTATTGTGGAGAGTGCTGCTATGAACATTGGGGTACATGTGCTCCTATGCCTCAGCATTTCTGTATCCCTTGGGTAAATTCCTAGCAGTGCTATTGCTGGGTCATAAGGGAGTTCTATTGTTAGTTTCCTGAGGAACCTCCACACTGTTTTCCAGAGGGGCTGTACCAGTTTACATTCCCACCAACAGTGCAGGAGGGTGCCCGTTTCTCCACATCCTCGCCAGCATCTAGAGTTCTCTGATTGGCTCATTTTAGCCACTCTGACTGGCGTGAGGTGGTATCTCAGTGTGGTTTTGATTTATATTTCCCTGATGAGGAGGGATGCTGAGCATCGTTTCATGTGTCTGTTGGCCATCTGGATGTCCTCTTTGGAGAAGTGTCTGTTCATGTCTTCTGCCCATTTCTTCACTGGGTTGTTTGTTTTTCGGGCGTGTAGTTTGGTGAGTTCCTTATAGATTCTGGATATTAACCCTTTATCTGATATGTCATTTGCAACTATCTTTTCCCATTCCGTTGGCAGAACAGGTGAATTTATAGGAAAAGAAAACATCAGAGGCTGCCAGGCGCTGGGGAGTGGCGAGGGGCAGGCTACACGTTAGGTACAGGGAACCCGTTTGCGGTGATGGTGACTGGGATAGATGATGGCAGTGATTACCCAGCGGTGAGTCGCTCAAAACTCACACAGGAATGCTAGAGAGGGTGACTCTTACCGTATGCAAATGCACCTTGATAACAAAATGCAAACTATAAAAGTTGCTGCATATTGTAAATTAAATAAACAGCAATGTGAGAGCGAAAAACACATCTGCTGTGCGAAAACACTTAATGGGATGGAATAACACCCACGATATTGTCAGATGAAGAACTATGTCCTACAGAGCTTGTGTGTGTGCGTGTGTGTGTGTGTGTGCGTGCGCACACGTGTGTATACACACATAGGCACACGCATTGGTAGAAAGTCAGACTGCCGGATAGGCATCCTAAATGGTGTCCAGGGGTCGCTCTGAGCGCAGGGGTTACAGCTCATCTTTATTTGCTTTTGCTCCTGTGTCTGCTGACTTTCCCACAAAGTTTGCTGACACTCTGTCCTGACTCCCTGGAGCCACTGGAGCCCAGGGCTGGCTCGGGGAGGCAGGGAGGAGGCGGCCACTCCACAGCTGGGAAAACAGCAGCCCCCACATGCACTGAGTCTCATCCTGTCACTGTTTATTTTTCCTCCCTGGGCAGACAAGGCCAGGCACTGGAACAAGGGACAGAAATTCAGACTCAGAAGTCTTGCTCAAAGCGGCCTGCCCCTCAGAGCCAGCTCACCCTTCCCTTGCTCCCCAGGCTCTTGTAGAGAAGTGTAAGTTAAGAGGGTGGGCTCTGGTGCCTACCAGATCAACTCCGATTTCGTCACTTACTGGCTGTGTGTCCCTGGGCCAGTTACCCAACCTCTCTGTGCCTCTGTATCTTCCCCTGTAACATGGGGATAAAGATGGTGCTGACCTCACCAGGATGTGTACACATGCATGTGTGCATGTGCAAAGAGCTTAGAAGGATACCTGGCTCATTTAAATGCTCGATAATGTTTAGTATTATTGTGTGGGGCACCTGGGTGGCTCAGTTGGTTAAGCTTCCCACGTCAGCTCAGGTCAGGATCTCACAGGTCGTGGGTTCGAGCCCTGTGAGCTGTCAGCACAGAGCCTGGAGCCTGCTTCGGATTCTGTGTCTCCCTCTCTCCCTGCCCTTCCCCTGCTCACACTCTGTTTCTCTCTCTAAAATAAATTATAAACATTTTAAAAAAGGATTGTTGTGGGCATCTAGCTGACAGATGTATGAGCCTACTTACTGGTCCCACCTCAGGGCACATGGCACAGGGCTCAGGGCACATGAAGGTCACAGGGTTGCAGACCCGACATCCTTCCCCAAAATTTAAAATGACTCAAGTTCTTTGCGGTGATTTAGAGCATCCTGAAGGGAATACACACAGTCTACAGAAATACTTTCTAATATTTCCAAGTCTGCAGCCAGCCACTCCCCTGGCCACCATCACTGCCATCTCTCTGGGGGTCCTCCTTCTTCAAACTCCCGTTGTTCAGCCGACAAGCATTTACTGAGCACCTACTGTGTGCCGGGAGCCATACTTAGGGTAAATCGGAGAACAAAACAGGTAGCAATCTCCATGGTTCACATGTAGATTACAGATCTGTCCCCAACGCTGGCCCTAGAACCTTGGTGTTTCCCCACCCTCTTCATCTGGGACCCCGGAAAACCCTGCAGCCCCCTCCTCAGGGACAGAAGAAGCTGGTTCAGCAAAGCCAGACTCTTCTTAGCAGACAGGGCTTGAGCAGAGACCGAGGATTTCCGGCCGTCAACAACGCTGTCCCGTTAGGAGTGCAGGGCGCCAGCTCCGGGCCAGCGCCCTGTGGGAGCTCACCCAGGGTGGCCCATCACCCCATCCCTAGTTGGATTGGCAGCAACTTCCGGGCAGAGAACCCCGATGTTGTTCATGCCTTTGAGGCATATACAGCACCGTGCAAGGAGCACAGTAGGCTCAGGATGGCGGCAGGGCTCTCGAGGGCGCCCCATGGACCCATCTCTCCCGGAGGCCATGGATGGCCCACATCAGAACCCACTGATGCGCTGGGAGGCACGTGGTGGGGGGCGCTCACCCTCAGTCAGGGTTTCCTCTGGACGTGTAGACCCCACAGAGCTCTGGCCACCTCCGGGGCCACTTAGTCCTCACCCTACCTGCATCAGCTTCATGGCACAGGAAGTGGGCGCTGCGGGAGGAGGCTGGGGTGTGGGCCTCTCCTCAGCCCCACCCCTTAGTAGCTCTGAGGCTTGCCAACCTTCCTGACCCTCGGTGTCTTCATCTGCCGAATGTGAATGCTAGCCCCTTCCTCGGTGGAGAGAATTCAGTGAGATGTGGCACGTAGAACCATTTTGTGAATGCGTGTCTGCCTTTCTCTACAGAAAGAAACCCCCACCTTGAGACTGTCAGACAGCTGCGGACAGACCCAAGGACACTGCCGTTGGTGGCACTTGGCCCTGTGGCCACCTCGGCTCCTTAGAGCCGCCCGTGCGTCTGTGGACACAGCGCAGATGCACGGGTGTGGGTGTCGTACTAATCAGGTTCCCAACTGCAAGCAACAGAAAGCAATTGTGGCTAGTCGGAGCAGAAAAGGAATTCATGGAAAGGATCGAAGTTTGACGTAGGGAGTCATTCGAAGTTCTCCAGGCCTCTGCCGCAAAGGCAGAGTGAACTTTTTAAAAATTAATTGTGCGGTGCAGGTAGCGCTGTGTGTTGCGTGGAGTTAGTGCTCCGTAAATGTTCCCCGGTAACAAAAGCCCATCTCTGCGCCAAATCCTTTAATGGTCCCAACTGTCACCAAGGCTGTGTCCCTGGCCTCCAGGCTGCGGGTGCTCGCAGTGGGCGTGGGGACAGAGGCTCTGGGTTCTTTCCACGGGTCTGCAAACCCACATGGCCACGAAGCATTGTCTGGGGGGCCAGCACACAGCCCCAAGGCAGGGGGAAGAAACACTCACCCCTACCTGCCTCTGATCTCTCACCCTTCCCCCACCCCTAGGAATTTGGAATTACTCCTCTGATTGCCTGGATTTAGGACATTGCTAGGCCCTGGTGTCCGAGCCACTGTGGCCAAAGGCCCACCTACCCAGGTTCCCCTTCTCTGTTCTTGAAACTTCGAGCGGTTAGGAATACCAGACTCTCTCCCTCTCTCTCCGTCCAGCCAAGCCAGCCATCCTTGGGATTCCTCCCCCAACGCCGCACAGAGACCAGCCCAAGGCTGGGAGGAGAGCGGCCGGGCCTTCTGGCTCCGGCCCAGCGCAGCCACTGGCCACTGGCCCAGCTGACAGTGACTCAATACTTTGTTTCAGCTCCTAGGTGTGGCGAGGGCTGGGGGGCAGGGAACGGCAGGGCACGGTTTGGGCAGTCAGAGGTCCCTGGGCCAAACTATCAAATATCATCAAACATGCCTCCGGCTCCTCGTGTCAAATGCCTGCAAACTGGAGGCTAGAAAATGCAAATTCGTTTAAAAGAGTTGCTAAATTTGCGGGGGGTTTCCTCATCCTACAGCTGCAAACCTAGGACGACCTTCATACTCGAAAAACTTGGGTGGTCACCGGCCCCCAAGAACAAGACCACAGCCTGACCCCACGGCCCTCCGCCTGCACCTTCTCCCTTGCGGTCCACACCGCCGCCCCTGACGATCTTCACGCTCAGTGCCTTGGCTCGGCTGTTCCCTCCACCTGGTCCGCCCACCCCACAACCCAGCAGGATGGCCTCCGTCCCCGCATTCAGAAGCCCTCAACACCCCTTGGCCACTTGTCACTTGTATGGCCTTGGGCAAGCGTGTTAACTGTTCTGAGCCTCAATCTTCTCATCTGTGAAATGGAGCCAGTGAGACCTACTTTTTCAGGGATGGGGCAGGACTAAAAGGAAACCTCAGCCGAAGGCTTGGCTTCATTGCTGGCATGGTGTAAGCCCTCCAAAGATGGAGGCTGCTCTTACGGATGAGGACCCTGGCGTCCAGAGAGGCACAGCCATGCAGAGGCAGCTCTGAAGCCCAGCCCTGGTTGCTCACCGGCTTCTTCTCGTCCCAGCCCGTCTGTGTCCCCAGCCCCGTGCTCTAATCACCCTGGGTAAGGCCAGGCAGGGAACCATTTGTTCTTTCCCAGCAACAGTTCTCTCAGGGACCACCACCCTCGGCCCCCGGGGGCCTGGCTGAGCACAGGCGCCATTTCCTCCTGTGGCCGAGGGACTTGGCTTTGGCTGTTGGAGGCCCTGGGCCATTTGGCAACAGCCCGTTGCGTTAGTTCCTGTGCTCCTCCCCCGGGCTGGAGGGGCCCAGGCTGCTGGAGCCCATGTTGTAACAAGAGGTGAAGCTGTGCCGGGAGAAAGAAGTGAGAGCCACTCTTACACCCTGCCGTCCCCTCAGAGAGCGACTTCTGTTCCCGTTTGCCTTTCCCTCAGCCCTCAGCTCTTTGCAGACACTAAGCTCTGTGCAGGGCCAATGCCTTCAGTCTCAGAGGCGGCCTTTTTCTGCCAGCACCACACCCAGGTGGGTTCCCACTCCAGAGCCAAGGTTGCCTCCTTCTGGAAGCCTTCGGGGATCATCAGGCCAGGCTGCGCTTGACCTTCTCAGGCTCCAAACACTTACCATTTGGAATTCATGTTCTGGGTTCTGACCCTTCTTTCATTTGTTCACCATTAAATATATCTTGTGATCTACTCTGGGCCTGCAGCGATTACAACAACATCAACAACGGTGGCAGCAATAATAATAATACCATAAGGAAGATCTGCCCCCACCTCCCCGACCAGGGTGCCCCAAAGGGCCCATTTATGAGACAGAGGCTCCGAAGGAGACACTTTCTTAGCATAACAAGGTCGGGGAGACACCCTCTCAAGGGGCCATCCACCCGCTGCAGTGTCCGATTGCCTTTGAGATAGTGCACCTTGGGGTCAGATCTCCATGCAGGACTTTTGCTTGAGGATAAAGTGGGGACCACAGAGGCACCTGAGGTTCAGCAAGGTTAGGCTACCAGCTTAAACTCACACAGCAAGCAGGTGGTGAGCTGGGTTTTGGGCCCAGGTCTGTAAGGGTCCCGGCCCACGCTCTCGACCGCTCAGCTGCGTGGGAAGCGACCACTGCTCCCGGCGCCACGAGTGGTGGGCTCCCAGAGGCGATGTGAGCCACGGGCCCCTCTCTCTTGCACTTATCCAGCCCAAATCCAAAGCCAGAGGACAGAAAGATCAATCTGTAGTGCTCCTGACACGTTTCCCTGGGGGTTCCAGAACTCTCCAGCCAGCTAGTGATGAAGGCTGAATTAAGACTATGTACTGAGGAGCACCTGGGTGGCTCAGTCAGTTAAGTGTCCAACTTCGGCTCAGGTCATGATCTCATGGTTCGTGGGTTCAAGCCCCGTGTCAGGCTCTGTGCTGACAGCCAGCTCAGAGCCTGGAGCCTGTTTCAGATTCTGTGTCTCCCTCTCTCTCTGACCCTCCCCAGCTCACACTGTCTCTGTCTCAGAAATTTAAAAAAAAAAAATTAATTAAAAAAAAAGACTATGTACTGAGGGGCGCCTGGGTGGCTCAGCCGGTTAAGCATCTGATTTCAGCTCAAGGTCCAGGACCTTGAGCCTTGGTTCAGGCTCTGTGCTGACAGCTCGGAGCCCGGAGCCTGCTTTGGATTTTCTGTCTCCCTCTCTCTCTGCCCCTCCTTTGCTTACACTCTGTCTCTCTCTCTCTCTCTCTCCCTCAAAAATAAATAAAGATTAAAAAACTTTTTTTTTAACTATGTACTCAGCACCTTCTCCGTGGAAATTGAGTCACGCATTATCTCAGTCCTTAGAACACACCACACGACTGGCACTGTTTGTCCATCTTTCAGTAAGGAACCTGACTTTCAGAAGGGATTCTGATCAGAGAGAGTGGGGCAGCCTGGCTGGAACTCTGGACCCAGGTCCACCTCCAAGCCCAATACACTTTCTCTGGGAAAAGTCAGCTTCCTAAGGACCAGCCACAGAGTAGAAGATGGACAAAACCAGCCCCTGAATTAACGAACTCCTGGAAATCCTGTAGCGGTCATGTATTTTCCTTATGCTTTCAGCGATGTTGAGTTGAGACAGTAGGAGAGAGTTTGAAAGGATGATAGAAAAATTCTAATCCTTACATATGGCAGCTACATATGTATTAAAATTCATCAATCTGGAAGAAACTATGGGAAGTAAATATGGCATAAGGTGAAGATTTTATAAACTTAGGTAGTTTATTCTTTTCTGTATGTTTGGAATATTTTACAATAATAAGAAAAAGACCCAAGAAAGAGGAGGAAGAAGAGGAAGGGGCACAGAGGAAAAGGAGACGTTGGGAGAAGCTCGCTTAGCTGCAACGGCTGGCGCTGCTGCAGCCCTCCTACAGCCGTGAAAGAAGCCAGGGTGAAGGTAGATCTGAGACACTAGGTACCAGAGCCGAGTGGTGGAAAGACAGAAAATGTCTGCGGGCTGCGGAATCAGCCATAACCTTGAACTGCCCTCTCTTTGGACCTTTCTGAGATAATGTGCTTATGGCGGAAGCCAATGTCAATTGGGGATTTCTGTCACTCGGTATGGAGTCAGATGTGAAGCAGTGAGGTACCTCCGTGGCCAGTGGCAGCACTGAAAAGGAGGCTCCTCTGGATTCGGCTGGGCATGAGCCATGGCGGGGGCGGGGGGAGCTGGTGGGAGGGGGTGGTTGTGCAGACAGTTGCCAGTGGTTTTAAGATTCCGTTTTTTGTGGCAATGTAAGTCACAGTCACATGAATTCCATCATGATGCTCCCTTCCTGTCTGACACCCTCACAGATGCAACATCTGCCTGGGCCCAGGGGACTCGGGAATTTGGGGCAGTTAGAGCTGCAAGTGTCCACATCTATATGTTTGGTTTTTTTTTAACTCGAAGTTTTTGACCAATCATCAATCTATGTGTCTCAGCTGCTGCTTAGAGATCTCTGGCTCCGGGGGCCCAAGAAGGCATGGCCAGGCTGAGGGCCCAGGGTGATGAGTCCTCCTGGCAACGGCCCCAAGTAAGGGGAAGAAGTCTTCTCCCCATGAAAGGCGGTGTGACCTTGACAGGGACCTAATCGCTCTGTTTCCTCGGCTCCAAAATGGAGACTCATCACGCTTCCTCTCATCCCTCCATCGAGGGTTGGTTTCAGGCCTGGAGATAATATACGTAAAGCATCTGGCACATAGTAGATGCCAGTGGTGGCGACCGTTTTTGTTCTTAAGCAAGCCAGAAGGGTTCTTGCTGTGGATGGGGGCGGGAAGGGAGACCCTTTTAGCACCAAGCAAAGAGAAGGAAAAACAAAACAAAACGAAAAAATAAAAAATACTCAGGTCTCACATCCTCCCTCTCAGCGGGCGTCATTAGACTTTCATAAAATTAAAGTCGAGAAGATGGGGCACCAGGGGGCTGATGGGGACCCAGCAGGAGAGAAGCTGGCCTCCCCCTCAGCAGCCCCGCCCCTCCTCTCATCACCATGGAGACTGAACGGCTGCCTGGTGGGGTTCCCTCCCACCCAGGGCCTGAGGCTGCGGCAAAGGGAGGGGCAGGGGCAAAGAAGGCAGAGACCTGTCTGGAAAGCTGGGGTGCGGGAGGTGGGGAGTGTCTACACCTCCCCCGCCTCCCCACCCCCCACAGGTGCTCAAGGACTCAGGCCGGTGTGGGATGCGCCTGGCAGTCTGCTTTTGAGCCCCAGCTCTGCCAGCAGCTAGCTGTGTGACTGTCCCCTGTCCCAGCTGTAGGTCCCACATCTGCCCAAGGAAGGGGTGAAGAAGGAGCAGAAAGGAGCTTGGAGCAGGACACTGCAGGGCGTGGGAGCAATGACACGTGGCGTGTGTACAAGTGGTTTAGTGCCAGGGAAGAACGTTCACTACACCCTGTTTATTGAGAAAAGGGAACTTTACAAAACTGACCGGTGTGATCCCATTTTTCTTTGTTAAAAAAACACACACGGAAGGGATACTCTAAAAACTCACTTGCACTCGGTGTGTCTAGTGGATTGCATGCGATTTTTCTTCTCTTAGTTCTTGCTCAAATTTTGGCCAGTGAACATGGCTTACTTTTAAAGTCAGAGAGACGGGAGCACCTGGGTGGCTCAGTCGGTTAAGCATCCGACTTCGGCTCAGGTCATGATCTCGTGGTTCATGGGTTTGAGCCCGCGTCAGGTTCTGTGCTGACAGCTCAGAGCCTGGAGTCTGCTTCGGATTCTGTGTCTCCCTCTCTCTCTGTCCCTCCCCCGCTCAGGCTCTGTCTCTGTCTCAAAAATAAACTATAAAAAATTTTAAAATAAATAAATAAATAATAAAGTCAGAGAGAGATGTTAATAGCTACCATTTCTGTGCTTATTATGCGAGGGCATGGTGCTAAGTGCTTTTGTGGTTAAAAGCCCTTTCTGACTTCACAATAATCCAAGGAGCGAGGGTGTTCTGATTATCCCCACTTTACAGAGGAGGAAATTGACTTTCAGAGGGGTTAAGGGGCTTGACCAAGGTCAAGCACCAGAGAGTGCCAGGGCTCAGACTTAAAACCACAGCTAAGATACTGGACTCCAAGATTCAAGCATTTAATGATTACCACCGCTGCCTCTTAGGACAAGAAAATGCTGAAGAGTCTGCTTTTTAAAACTGTTTTACTATGGGAAATATCAAGGATACTAAAAGCAGAGAGAAAAATGTAGCTTCCAGTTATAAAGTGATTAAGTTCTGGGGATCTAACATACAGCACGGAAGTATAGTTAAGAATACTATATTGTGCCCTTGGAATTTGCTAAGCCAGTAGATTTAAGCGTCTCCCCCCAAACACACACACAGAAATGAGAGCTGTGTCCGGTGATGGAAGTATAAATTCGCTTGGTTATGGCAATCATACCACAATGTATACACATATATCAAATCATCACGTTGTGTACTTTAAATGTATACAATTTTGTGTGACCATTATTCCTCAAAAGATGGGGAGGGGACGGGGCACCTGGGTGGCTCAGTCGGTTAAGCGTCCAACTTTCACTTAGGTCATGATCTCGCAGTTCGTGCCCCGCGTCGGGCTCTGTGCTGACTGCCAGCTCAGAGCCTGGAGCCTGTTTCAAAGTCTGTGTCTCCCTCTCTCTCTGACCCTCCCCTGCTCGCGCTGTCTCTCTCTCTCCTAGAAATTAAAAAAAAAAAAAAAAAGATGGGGAGGGGAGGAAAATGTACTGAATCCTGATGTACCCACCCCACAGCTTCAAGAAGTTTCGTAGGCAGAGGGATTTGGGCGGGGATTCGGAGAAGGGGATAGGGCCACTTATGGAGGGGATGATTCCCCCACCCAGAGCCAAAAGTCGCATCCTCTGATACACACACACAGTACACACATACACACACACACACACACTCACCATGCCCCCCTCACCACCACCCCCAGTTCTCAGGCCCCACTTCTGGCCACCTCTGGGCTGTGGCCTCCCCTCTCCCGCCCCTGTGCAGGTTCCTTCCTCCTTTCTACATCCTACTGGTTTGCATCTCCCCAGCCAGATCCTTTAGAGATCCCTGGCTCCCCTCCAAGGTCTCGAGGTTTGGCGGCTCTGGAGGACAGAACATGGCCAGGGAGGCTGGCAAAGCATTGACGCGGGCGACCCTGGTGGTGCTGGCCACCCTGGGCACGGCTGTGATCGCGACCACGAACCCCGGCGTTGTGGCCAGGATCACCCAGAAAGGCCTGGACTACGGTAATCAGATGCCTTCCTTCCCTCCTCTCCTGCCCCTGAAAAGCACTTATTGAGTACCTCCTGTGTGCAGCCCTTGAACTCCAGTGCATGGCCTGCTCACAGCCCCTCAAAGGAGGGCCTTTAACCCTTGTCATATGTATGCAGAAGCCGAGGCAAGGTGAGTGGCTCAAGGTCACAGAGATGCAAGGTGGCAATGTTGGGATTGGAGTGTTGGTTTGGAGGACCCACGTCCAGTGCTGAGGCCCCTGAGGGTCCTCACGGTCCCCTCCCTCTCTACACAGCCGCCAACTCAGGCTTCGGAGCCCTTCTCTTCCCTCCAAAGCTGATTCTCAGTCCTGTCATTGGCCTTGAGATTCCTGGCCCGATCTTCAGCGTGGGCAGAGCCAGGGAGGAGAGCCAGGCTCAGGGGCAGGGATGGGGGGAGGAGGGCCCTTCTTTACGGTCTCTCCCAGGGCAGGGGCTTGGCAGCCACCCTGTGCACATTACCCATCTGGATGTCCCAGAGAAGGTCCTCCCAGGCTACTCGTCCGGGCCTACATCGGGGAAAAAGTGGCAGAAAACAGCCCCTCTGCTCCACTCTGTGCCAGGCGCTTTACACGCTCCATCTCGTTTCATCTTTATTTCTTCTTCTTCTTCTTCTTTTTTAATGTTTTATTTATTTCTGAGAGAGAGAGACAGCGTGAGCAGGGGAGAGTCAGGGAGAGAGGGTGACACAGAATCTGAAACAGGCTCCAGGCTCTGAGCTGTCGGCACAGAGCCCGACGCGGGGCTCGAACCCACGAACCATGAGATCATGACCTGAGCCGAAGTTGGACGCTTAACCGACTGTGCCACCCAGGGGCCCCGCGTTTCATCTTTATTTCAACCTTGGGTGGGACAGGCCGTCACTAGCAGCATTTACAGATGAGCAGACTGAAGCTTGGAGAAGGGACTAGGGAAGTGGGCGGTCTGGATCTCCCCTCCAGTCTCGGCTGAGGCCCCCCACCCTCCCCGCGTGGGGCTGCTCGATGCTGCCCCCAGCGGCAGAGAGGTGAACTGCGGAGGGCCGTGGGAGACCCAGCCGCAGAGAAGTCAGACCAAGGAGAAGGCGGAGCTCATGGGCTGGTGTGCCACTGAAAATGGGGACAGAACTCAGGGGCCCCTGGCACCCCATCCCTGAATTCCTTCTTTAGCCCAGGCAGGACATCTCTGAATCCCAGGGGCAGGCAGAGGACTCCCTGTGAGCTAGGAGACCAGAGTATGGGGTGGCCCTGAAGGCTTCCTGGGAGCAGAGGCCTGGGCTCAGGCTTTAAGCCCAGAAGTCTTCATGTTCTGTCACAGCAGACTCAGTTTCCCCATGTGGCAGCCAGAGTGAGTGCCTTCAGAAGATGTCCTGACCCTTTAGCATGGCATTTGAGATCCCTCAAGGCCCTGCCCAGTGCAGATTCAAATCCTGACCCATCACTTGTCAGCTGTGTGGCCACAGTCCCCGAATTTCCTCTTCCTCATCTGTGAACTGGGGGGCGGGGGCGGTACCAGGACTTCCTCCCCAGGGTTTTCAGATTCAGTAGCTGGATACGTGAACAGAGCGCAGAATAGTGCCTGGCACAGGATGCGGGCTTGATAAACGGCGGGAGAGGGTTGTCATTTCCAACCGGCTGTTGGAAAACACAAAGCCTGCGATCCCATTTCTTACTTCCTCCTTCTCAAGTAACATGTTGGCCTCTCAACTGGTTCTTGGATGCCGTCGGCCACATAACTGATGACAGGATTCCGGACATTGGGCATTCGTCCATTTGTTCACTCAATGGGTATTAAGTGCCTCCTAATCGTAAGTGGCAATCCCTGCGGTACACGGAGGAGCCACATTCATAAACAAAACGGATGTCTCCGGGATAAGCCTTGGAGGGCTCCCCGGGGCAGGTGGGAGAGATGGTAACCACAGTCACGTGAATAGATGTACAATTTCAAACAGACACGGGGCTCCTGGGGGGATGCCGGAGGCATCATGAGAATCATAGCAAGGAGGGTTGCTTTCATCTGCTGGGTCAGAGAAGGTTCCCGGAGGAAGGGACGGTGGAGCGGATTAGAAGCTGACCGGGTGAAGGTGGGAGGGGAGGGTTTCCTAGTCAGCAGAAATGGCACAAGCAAAGGTCCTGTGGAGAGAGAGGCCAAAGTTTAGAGAGGTGAAGTGTCTGTGAGGACACAGCGCAGAGCGAGGCCCAGACTAGGTGTTCCACGAATACTCACAGAATGCATGACTGGGTGTTTAGGGTGATATTTTATTTTATTAACAATTTTTTTTAATGTTTACTATGTTTGAGAGAGAGTGAATGACAGAGTGTAAGTGCGGAAGGGCAGAGAGAAAGGGAGACACTGAATCCAAAGCAGGCTCCGGGCTGTCAGCACAGAGCCCCACACCAGGCTCGAACCCATGAACCGCAAGACCATGATCTGACCGAGCCATCCAGACGCCCCTTAGTTCATATTTTAGACCAGGGATTGGCAAATGACCATCTCAGATCTCATTTGGCTGGCCACATGCTTTTGTATGGCCTGTGAACAAACAATGGCTTTTACATTTTACATTTTTAAATGATTGAAAAAAATCAAGAGAATAATATGTGAAAATTATATGAAATTCAAATTTCAGTGTCCAAAAATAAAGTTTTAAAGGTTTGTTGGAACACACCCACACCCATTCATTTACTTATCGTCTCTGGCTGCTTCCGTGCGATCACAGCAGACCAGAGACTGTGTGAGCCAAAAATATTTACTCTCCGACCCTTTACAGAAAACGCCAACTGACCCCTGATATGAATGGGGCAGACTGTGCCTCTGACCGTTACCCCTTTCCTCACCCCTCAGCCTGCCAGCAAGGAATGGTCGTGCTGCGGAAGGAGCTGGAGAAAATCACGATCCCCACATTCTCAGGGACCTTCAAGATCAAGCACCTCGGGAAAGGGCACTATAGCTTCTATAGGTGAGGCCTGTCGAGCTCAACCCTCAGCGTACAAGACTTATAGTGTCCTGGAGCCACCAAGACCAAGAATCACAGAGCCCCAAACTCCTAAACTCAGAGAGGTTAAGATTCCCAAACTAATGTTGGCCCACGCCAGGGGGATATAACCCTCCAAGCTGAGTGTAGAGGAGGCCACAGAAGGCACTCACCATGACTCCCGAGGTAAGGGGGATGTGTCATGAACCCCAAAACTCAGTGCCAGGCCCATATAGCAAGTAGGATTTGGGGATGGGGGGTTCAAGGACAGACAGCCCAATCTAAAATGGCCCACACCAGAATTTCTGGAGTAGTCTGTGGCTTCAGGTTCAGCTTGAGGTATCCCCTAATGACATTGGACCCTGCTTTCTCCTTGCCACTTCTCAGCACCGCTTCCCTTGAGGAGGCCCAGTTCTCAGGCAGGGTGTCCCCTCAAAGATGCAAGATGGCGACCGACACCCCCTCCGCCCTCTGAATCCTGTGGAAGGAGAGCACTTTTCCCTTGAATCTCAAGCAAAAGCCCTAAGATTCACTCTGTCCCATCTTAGGTTATATACACATCCCCGAACCATCCCTGTGGCCAGGGGATGCCCTCTCTAACCAGCTTATGCCCAGGTCGAAAGCCCTCCTGCCCCCCGTGAACATGGAAGGTCAACTTTCTTTGCAGTGACATGGAGGGGATGAGTGGAGGGGTGGCCCCCAGAGGAGAAAGGCAGTTCTGTTACCACAACAAGGGGGTGTGGGTGCCGAGCAGAAAACCCATAAATGTCCTCTCCAGAATTTTATACACCTATTCACCCAACAAATAGTTTTGAGCACCTACTGTGTGTCTGATGCCACAGACTCGGCTATGACAGTGAACCAAGAAAAACGCGTTCCACCTTCCACAGACCTGCAGTCAGGTGAAACTCCATTTGTCATCCTCAATCATTGCACTTCCTGCAAGATGGAGATGATTGTGCCCATGTTACAAATGAGAACACTGAGGCTCAGGATGACTAAGTGTCAGGCTCAGGGTCACTGAAGAACAGTGAAGAACAGGATTCAAAGGCAGATTTGTCTGACATTAAAGCCTAGCCACTCTGCCCCATGCCCACAGAGTTCCCAAAGCTGCTCTCATAGTTTCCGGGTTCTTCCTCAATGGATGTGGTGAAGGGCTGGGAGTGGGAGTGAGTCTGCATGAACATTAACTGAATCCTTGTGTGGCCCCCCAGGAGGTTAACTGAGGCTTTCTTCTTCACAGCATGGCTATCCGTGGATTCCAGCTTCCCAGCTCCCAGATGAAACTAGTGCCCAGTGAGGGCCTCAATCTCGCCATCAGAAATGCCAATGTCATGATCAGTGGAAAATGGAAGGCGCGAAAGAATTTCATGTGCGTTTCCAACCTTGGTATTGACTGAGTGTGTGGGTGAGCTCTGGGTGATACTGGGAAGGGGTGACGGCCAGGATCTCAGGAATGCTCAACTTCTGCCTTACCCATCACCGCTTGTGCCCATGGGGTTCCTGGGGGGAGTTTTTCATGTGTGAAAATTCAGCATAGCCCTTGGTTAATAGCCGAGCATTATGTCCGCATCAAAATGCAAGATGTTGACAAGATTGAGTTGGTACATGAAGCGTAGGATGGAAGACTAAGGGGGTACCCTTAATTTACCCCTTTATCAGTGAGCTATGGCTGTGTAACAAAACACGGCAACCCAGCTGCTGAAAACAGTAGTCATATATTATCACTATGTATCTATGTGTTAGCTGGGGTTCAGCTGATCTGGGTTGGGCTCAGCTGAGGCAGCTCTGCTCCACATATATCTCTTCATCCTCCTCCTCAGCCCAGTGGGCTACTCAGAGCACATCCCTGGTGGTGGCAGATGTGCACAAAGGGCAACCAGAAACATCCAGGTCCCCTTCAGGCCTAGACTCAGAATTGGCCTGTGGTCACTTCTACTCATATGCCATTGGCCAGAGTAAGTCACGTGGCCAAGCCCAAAGTCAAGAGTCAAGAGCCTGGAAATGCATACACCTCCCCCCACCCCCGTGCCCTGAGATAGGCAAAGTGGTGAAAAATTGGGTCAAATCATCCAAACTACAACTCTGATTTGAAATACTGGGTTCTCACCACGGTGAGCCTGCCCTCTAGTGGTCGTGGCTCAGAATAACCAATCACTTCTGCGACTTGTTTGTGGGGAATCCAGGGGGATCAAGGAGAAGATACTTTGGGGAGAGGGACATGAGTCCGGCTTCCTGTCCCTCCCCCACAATAAAAATCGCTTAGTTCCTCACATGGGCTCTTTTGCACTTATCATTTCACTCACTGGCGGCACAAAAGATAACAGTACTTTATCATGTTAAAGGAGAATTGACAAAATACATTCGCGTCCACTGTCTTATCCAAAACTCGTCTCATCCCTGAAGGAGGACCTATTGACGCCATTTAATGAATGAGGACACTCATTAATGAAAGTCTCCAAACACGCAGCTTTTTAGGGGCAAAGCCAGCATTGAACTTCTGATCAAGAGTCTGGGTGGGGAAACTGGAAATCAGAGCAGTCAA
Source organism: Hyaena hyaena (assembly GCF_003009895.1). Lineage (NCBI taxonomy): Eukaryota > Metazoa > Chordata > Mammalia > Carnivora > Hyaenidae > Hyaena > Hyaena hyaena. The sequence continues at coordinate 2,247,307 of NW_024080657.1, forward strand.
GAAACATACCTAACGTCACTCAGCAAGGGCAGAGGCAAGGGGTAAGAGCGGCGCCCTGCCGGGCAGACATGGACCCACACTCTGTGCTGTGTGACCTTGGGCAGGCTGCCTCCCCTCTCTGAATTCCATCTCAAGTAGCAACCCCTACGTTCCGGCCCAGGCTCGGAAGTTTGAATGGCAGCAGGGAAGAAAAAGCTTGCTATAATTCTTTCATCTGTGTTTCCCTTCAGCAAAACCAGCGGCAACTTTGACCTGAGCGTGGAGGGCGTCTCCATCTCGGCGGTTCTGAAGCCGGGCTTCGACCCCACCTCGGGCCGCTGCACCGTCACCTGCTCCAGCTGCAGTAACCACATCGACAGCGTCCGTGTGCACGTCTCAGGCAGCAGGCTGGGGTATGCTCTCCTGGGGCTGCAGCGGGAGGAGAGAGCTTAAGGAGCACTGTCCTGTACTCAGTAAATGTCCCAGGTGCCACCTCTTGCCGGGCCTTGTTCCGAGGTGCAGGGGAGGGGCAGGGTCCGCAGACAGAGCAGAGACCGCCCCTGCCTCAAGGAGCCACCTGTTCCTCGAACATTCATCCAACAGACTTTCCTGAGCACTTACTATGCCCCAGGCTCTGGCTAACTAACCCTTTGGTGTGCGTTGAATTATACCATCCTCACCGCAGACCTCTAGGCGTTGATTCATCTCCATTCAACAAATGTCAGCTAAGAATCTGCCTGTGCTCAGGAGACAGCAGTGGCCAATGAAAACTTAGCAATAGCTAACATCAGGGGGATGTCAGCTAACTTGACTGTGTGCCACGCCTGCTTTTAAGTTTGTGAATTGTCCCAGTCGAGCCACACAATGAAGTTCGTCTATTATTACCCCCATTTTTCAGAGAGGAAAACCAAGGCAGAGAGAGGATAGGAAATATCCTAAGTTTTCATACCTAGTGAGTGTTGAAGAGGGATTCAGCCCACGGCTATCCAGCCCCAGAGTCTTGGCCACACAGTCCCTGCTCTCTTAAAGCTTCCTACCCAGTGGAGAAGATAGACACTAATCAAATCATTGCATTAATGAATTGCTCACAAAGAACTACAAAGGAACACAAGAACAGGGCAAAGAGGTACGAAGTGCTATAAGCACATAGAACAGGAGGTTCTGACCCTGTCTGGGGCCTGGCTGCTCCTTCCTTGATGAAATGCCGTTTGAATTGAAATGAAAAGAATAAGTAGGAGTTAGTTGGGTGGATGTGGGGGACAGGGGCTGTTTTAAATAGCAGGAACAGCATGTGCAAAGGCCCTGTGGTGGGAGGCAGCACAGAACACAAGAGGATACTGCAGGGTAGTGTGGCTGGAGTGCCAAGAGGGAGAGCAGTCGCGATGAAAGAGGCTGAGGCAGGGTGGGGGCCCAGCTGTGCACCCATTGAGGCAATAAACCCATAAACAAGTCACTGTCCCCAGAGGGCCAAGTATCTAATGGGGGTGTGCACAGTTAAAGCCCCGGAACAAGGGTGCCTAGGCCATTTGAAGGAGGGAGGAAGGGTTCCCAGAGGAGGCAGCCTCCCAAACGCAGCCCAGGGACCCTTTGGAAGCCTCATGCATGTCCGCACATGTCAATCTCCAGGTGGCTGATCAAACTCTTCCACAAGAAAATGGAGTCTTTGCTCCGAAAGATGATGAACAACAAGGTAGGACGGGCTCAGGGCGGGCGGGGCCCTCAGTGCCTGCGTCCCTGTCCCTGGACCCTTCGGCTCTGGGACCAGAGCGCTGGAAGCGGCCCTCGTAGCTCTTTGAGCTCAGCTCTAAGAACCGGTCATGAGGAGTCCAGCAAGAGCCTAAAGCAAGGCTCACACACACAGCCACAGCGGCGCACCCACGCCCTGCTTGACCTCCTCTGCCCCTCCTCCCCTCCTCCCCTCCTCCCCGCAGGCAAACTGCCTTCTCCTTCAGTCTCCTCGCCTAGCTCTCTGGCCTCTGCCCCCAACCCTGACGTACCCCAGTCCCCCTTCTGGATGCTCCCCACCCGGAAACCACACAAGTGATGGAGCTGCTAGGCTCGAGTGCCAGCAAATGATCCCCTGGGGCTGGAGCTGATACAGAAAATGGGCCCTGGCCAGCGCTCCCCAGCCCTGCCCTCTGCCCTAAATCCACCCAGGCCAGCTTCCTCCGCTGAGAAAAGGGGCCATTCATCGCGCTGGTTTTCCAGGAATAAACATTAGCTCCCAGGAATCCCTGAGCCTCTCACAGGCCAAGTGAGCTGAGGGCAATGGGGAGCCATTGAAGGTTTTAAGCAAGGGGGGTGACCTGACCAGATCTGTGCTAAAATTTCTGTGGCTGCCGTGAGAATGACTGGAGGAGCCAAAAGATGGGGCGAGGGGACCTCAGGGAGCCTGAGGAAGCTGTACAGTCTTCTAGGTGGGAGCCACTGGGTCCTTGGTCAAAGGCACTGACAGTGGGGGTGGGGAGACATCAGTCAGATCAGTCTGATGGCATTCTGTGAAAGTTTTAAAACAAAACAAAACAACTGCATGGTTGTCAAAATGCATAATACAGTAGATTATAAAATGGGTTTTAGCGTCAGAATCTCTGGGTTTTAATTCTGGCCCCAGAGCCTAACTAGCTTTGTAACTTGGAGCAAATTTCAGAACCTCGGTTTGACCATCTGTAAAATGGGGACATTAATACCTCCTGCACCAGGCCGCTGTAAGGATTCCTGAGGTAGTGCAGGCGGCGGGCTCAGCCACCAGCCTGACTAACCCCTGGCTCAACTGCCTTTGTAATTAACGAATAGTACGAGGCCCATGTTAGCGTTTAACATGGAACTATTAAAACAGAGTAGCAGCCAAGCTAAAACATAGTGATGCACCTGCTGCTAGACAACAATGGTGAGGGGGGGAGGGGAGGGAGAGGGGAGGAAGAGGAGGAGGGGAGGAGGGGAGAAGAGGGAGGGGGAGGAGGAGGGGAGGAGAAGGAGGAGGAGGGGGAAGAGGGGAGGAGGAGGGAAGGAGGGAGAGGGAAGAAGGGGAGGAGAAGGAAGGGAGGAGAAAGACAAGAAGAGGAGGGGGGAGGGGGGAGGAGGGGAGAAGGAGGAGGGGAGAAGAAGGAGGAGAAGGAAGAAGGGAGGAGAGGAGGAGGTCTGCATACACAAGTGCTTGCAGTGGACTTGACACTATGTCTTGAACTCTCTGCAAGGATCCCAGCATTTAATCCACACAAAACCCTTATATGACAGAGAGTGTCATGGTTTTCCCCTATTTTACCGATGAGTAAACTGAGGCACAGAGAGGGAAGTGATAGTACTGGGGTTCAAACCCAGGCTATCCCCCCTCAGAGGTGAAGCTCTTGATCAAAACAAGGTATTCTTTAGAAGACAGTACTGGCTTGAGTGGACGGATAATGGATGGATGGATGGATGGGTGGATGGGTGGATGGGTGGATGGATGGATGGATGGGTGGATGGATGGATGGATATATGGATGGATGGGTGGATGGATGGATGGATGGATGGATGGATGGATGGATGGATGGATGGATGGATGGATGGATGGATGGATGGATGGATGGATGGATGGATGGATGGATGGATGGATGGATGGATGGATGGATGGATGGATGGATGGATGGATGGATGGATGGATGGATGGATGGATGGATGGATGGATGGATGGATGGATGGATGGATGGATGGATGGATGGATGGATGGATGGATGGATGGATGGATGGATGGATGGATGGATGGATGGATGGATGGATGGATGGATGGATGGATGGATGGATGGATGGATGGATGGATGGATGGATGGATGGATGGATGGATGGATGGATGGATGGATGGATGGATGGATGGATGGATGGATGGATGGATGGATGGATGGATGGATGGATGGATGGATGGATGGATGGATGGATGGATGGATGGATGGATGGATGGATGGATGGATGGATGGATGGATGGATGGATGGATGGATGGATGGATGGATGGATGGATGGATGGATGGATGGATGGATGGATGGATGGATGGATGGATGGATGGATGGATGGATGGATGGATGGATGGATGGATGGATGGATGGATGGATGGATGGATGGATGGATGGATGGATGGATGGATGGATGGATGGATGGATGGATGGATGGATGGATGGATGGATGGATGGATGGATGGATGGATGGATGGATGGATGGATGGATGGATGGATGGATGGATGGATGGATGGATGGATGGATGGATGGATGGATGGATGGATGGATGGATGGATGGATGGATGGATGGATGGATGGATGGGTGGATGGATGGGTGGATGGATGGATGGGTGGGTGGATGGATGGATGGATGGATGGATGGATGGATGGATGGATAGATGGATGGATGGGTGGGTGGATGGATGGGTGGATGGATGGGTGGATGGATGGGTGGATGGATGGATAAATGAGGCGCCAGGGTGTCCGTGATGGCAGCAAGGGCTGCAGATGAGGAGGAGTGAGCTGGGCAGTTAACGCCCAGGAATGCAGAGTGAAGAGCAGGAATCTGAGGGAAGGAAGAGCCCCAGGCTATACACAGTGTAGGGGTGGGGGGAGCAGGGAGCAGGGAGCAGCCAGCAGGAAGCCAGCTGGGCTCCAGGCTGGGATGTGATTTGCTGTGGTTTGGAGCCATCTGGTGGCCCTCGTGGGGGAGTGGCACCAGAGGGCAGTAGCCCAGGGGCAGTCAGCCCCACCCGTACTGCCCCCCACCCCCGCCCCCACAGAGGTACACAGGCTTCTCAGAGGACGACATTCTAGGCACCTGCAGTCTTGTGTGATAGAAACACACTCAGGGAAACTGGTTTTCTCCCTCCTACCCTTCTTTCCTCCCCCCTTCCCTCCCTCCTTCCTTCAAAGAAACAGTCAAAGCAAGCAAAACATGTCTGGCTCCTTCTTCCCAAAAGACATTTGCCACCATGGGAAGCGCTCACCGGTGTCTTCTCTGGTTCTCTCCAGATCTGCCAGGTTGTGACCAATTCTGTGTCCTCCAAGCTGCAAGGTTACTTAAAGACACTGCCAGGTGAGCCTGGGTGAGGTCAAGGAGGCTGGGACAGAATGGGGAGGGGCCCAGGAGAATGGAGAGTGTGATGGAGGCTGGGAGGTTCCCAGATGGGCTTGGGCCTGGGTGGAAATGGGTAGAACACATTATTTTCAAATGGCAGTTGGCATCGGGTCCCTATTGGGCCTGTGTGGGGGCCAAACAACCAAACACTCCCAGCTCTCCGTGGTCAGGCACTCACAGCTGCCCTGAGCTCTGACACTGGTCATTTCACCTCTCTGAGCCTCAGTTTTCATATCTTTAAAATGGGGACAATTCTTTAGATCTCCCAGTAACTGTGAAGAGCTGCGGTTGCTGGGGGGCCAGACTCCCTCCGGCTGAGTGCTCCCCATGGCCATGCACCCAGGGGAAGTGTCTCCTCTCAGCCTCCCAGCACCCCACGGAGGTTGGCGTATCCTCCCAATTCTACCACAAGGAAATTGAGGCTCAGAAAGGAACTGTGACTTGCCCAAGGTCGCATAGCTGGAAAGAAGCAGAAGCAGAATCCAAACTTGGGTTTTCTTACTCTAGAGGTTATGCCCCAAATTGCTCACCAGGCTCCCTCCCTGTGGGGCAGTCATGGCAGCTACAGTGCAAGTCCACTTAAGATGCACTCGCTTCCCCAGGCCCTGCTCTGGCCCCTCCGGGGATGGGCCCTTCCTGGGCCTGTTGGGGGCAATTGCAGCGTCCACAGCTTGGAGATGTCTGAGGCAGGGAGATGGCAGGGAGGTGACTTTGGTTTGAGTCCCAGCTCCATCACTCACCAGCTGGGCCGTCTTGGAAGAGTTACATTTCTGAGCTTCATTTCTTCCCCTCTAATGTGGGAAGGAAGGGCTTATGGAGGGACCCGGGTTTATTCAATTCTCATTGATTACTGCTGGGAAATACAGACACTGTTCAGACCTGAACAAACCTGGGGTCAACCTGGGATATTATCACTGTGAGTAATGGTCCCTTTGGCTTTTGAGCCCCTCCCATGCCCAAGGCATCTGTGGGGTCACCAGTGCTGCCCCACTCTACACATGACAAAAAGTGCTTGGAGGAATGAAAGCACTTGTCCAAGGTCAGAAAGAGTTCAATTCAAACCCAAGTCTCTCTGTTTCTTGACCCTATGTTTTAGCTCCATCTCTGGGCTTGGAAGCAGGGAAAGAGATAATGTCTGTTTATGTAGGGTGTGGGTTCATTTTCCTTTAAAGGGAGCTCAGGGAGGGCTCCCTGGAGGAGGTGGGAATGGAACCTGCACTGCAGTTCTTTGCAGTTCAACTTTGGCAGATGCCAGCACTGCGTCTCGCCCTAAAGATGCTGCCACGGGGAGCCAGCTCATGGCTCATCTTGTTCCTCTCTAGTGAAAACCCGAATAGATCGTGTCGCTGGAATTGATTACTCACTGGTGGCACCTCCGACAGCCACGGCTGACAACCTGGATGGGCAGCTGAAGGTGAGACTTACACTGAGGAAGTTATACCCTCACGCCTTTGCATCGGGCCCTCCTGGGGCTACCCATCATCCTAACCTCTGCATCTTCTCCCTGCTCCAGTCACACTGGCTGCCCTCCTGCTATTCCTGAACCACTCTATGCCTGCTTGCTCTCCAGGGCCTTTGCACCTGCTCCCTCTCTGCCCAGAATGCTCTTACCCAGATATTCACACAAACTCTCTCTTCCTTCTTTTCAAGTCTTTACTCAAATATCCCTCTCCCTAAAGGCCACTCCCACTGAAATAGCTCCTTCTCCCCCTCCCCATATCCTGCTTTGTTTTTCTCAACATCACTTATTAACAAGCCCCCAACACACACACACACACACACACACACACACACACACAGTCACACATCTGTTTCCCTCACTATGATGAAGGAGGAGGGGATATGGCTGCTTTGTTCCTGACTATGCTTGGTATCTAATAACTGCTCAGTAAATATTCTGTTCAGACAGATGGATGGGTGGATAAATGGATGGATGGATGGATGGATGGATGGATGGATGGATGGATGGATGGTGGATGGATGGTGGATGGATAGATGGTGGATAGATGAAGGATAGATGGATATATGGATGGATGGATGGATAGATGGATTGGTGGATGGTAAATGGATAGATGGATGGATGGATAGATGGATAGATGGATGGATGGATGGATGGATGGATGGATGGATGGAAAAATGGATAGATGGATGGATGGGTGGGTGGATAGATGGATGGATGGTGGATAGATGGAGCTTCATTTCATACTACTTTCCCCCTACTCACCCCCCTCTAACCAGGCACACAGGCCTTGCACATCCTTAACACACCAAACTCGTTCCCACCTCAGGGACTTTGTCTTACCCATCCCCTCCACTTGAACTGCCTTCTCTCACACGCCCCCCTCTACCCCACTGGCTTCTTCTACTCCAGGTGAGTCTGTGTTTGCATGTCACTCCCCAATTAGCCTTCCCTGACCACCCGGCTGGAGTGGGTCCCACCCTTGAATCCCTCTGGCTGTACTTCATTCAGTCCTTCCACGATTGGTGATTGGCTTATTTGTTTACTGTTTACCTATTTGTTCTAAAATATGTTTGATATAAAAAAGAAAATTTAGAAACTACAGAGGAGCGGAGAAATAAATAAATAAGAAGGAAAGGAGGAAGGGAGGAAGGAGAGGGAGAGAGATTACCCAAATATTACAACTCAGAGGCTAAAATTAACAACTCATGAAACTACAGATGCTGGTGAGGATGTGGAGAAATGGGAACCCTATTGTACTTGGTGGGAGTGCAAACTGGTGCAGCCCCTCTGGAAAACAGTGCGGAGGTTCCTCAAAAAATTAAAAATAGAACTCCCCTACGACCCAGCAATAGCGCTGCTAGGAATTCTTCCAAAGGATACAGGAGTGCTGATTCATAGGGGTACATGCACCCCAATATTTACAGCAGTGCTATCAACAATAGCCAAATTATGGAAAGAGCTCAAATGTCCATCAACTGATGAATGGATAAAGAAGATGTGGTTTTAAATAAACAGTGAATACTACGCGGCAATGAGAAAGAATGAAATCCTGCCATTTGCAACAACATGGATGGAACTAGAGGGTATTATGCTAAGTGAAATAGGTCAGTCAGAGAAAGACAGATATGTCTTCATTTATATGTGGAACGTGAGAAACTTAACAGAAGACCATGGGGGAAGGGAGGGGGGAAGATAGTTTCAAACAGAGAGGGAGGCAAACCATAAATACAGAGAACAAACTGAAGGTGGATGGGGTTGGGGAAGAGGGGAAAGTGGGTGATGGGCATGGAGGAGGGCACTTGTTGGGAAGAGCACTGGGTGTTGTATGGAAGTGAGGAATCACAGGAATCTGCCCCCAAAACCAAGAGCACACTGTAAGCAGAGCTGCCATGAATGAACATCCTTGTATCTGGGTCTCTGCCCATCTTTGACTCTCTCCTAGAAGTGGCATTGCTGGACCAAATAGTAAAAAAAATATATAAGTGGTATAATGGAATAAAGGATGAGAATAACCTGTTTACTGACCCCCAGGCTCCTGCCCAGAGGTCATGGCCATGAGTCTCAGGGCATGTTATGTGTTCATTTCCAGGCTCCCTGGTTCAAAGCATTCACATAAATGCAAGCCTGTCTGGTTTGGCTGGTAAACTGTTTGTATAAATGGAGACACATCACGCTTTCACTTGCTTTTCTCACTTAATAATCTGCATTAGAATTGGCACATGGGTCGACTTATTCATTTATTTATTTTTATTTATTTTGAGAGTGAGAGCACGCACATGCATGTGAGCATGGGAGGGGCAGAGAGAGAGAGAGAGAGAGAGAATCCCAAGCAGGCTCTATGCTGTCAGTGCAGAGCCTGATGTGGGGTTCAAACTCACAAACCATGAGATCACAGCCTGACCCGAAATCAAGAGTTGGATGCTTAACCGACTGAGCCACCCAAGCGTCCCTCACTTATTTATTAATTTTAAGAGATGCATGGTAGTCTGTAAGATAGGTGAGAGAGTGGTTAATTTTTTATGATGAAATGATTCAGAGGTACAGAGAACATTACACACTCTCACGTACCTACCACCCAGATTTAAGAAATGTTACCATTAAGGGACATCTGGGTGGCTCAGTAGGTTGAGCGTCCGACTTCAGTTCAGGTCACCATCTCACAGTTCATAAGTTCGAGTCCTGCGTCAGGCTCTGTGCTGACAGCTCAGAGCCTGGAATCTGCTTCAGATTCTGTGTCTCCCTCTCAATCTGCCCCTTCTCCGCTCACACTCTGCCTCTCTCTCTCTCTCTCTCTCTCTCTCTCAAGAATGAATAAACATTTTAAAAAATTAACAGAAAAAAAAGAAATGTTACCATTTTGTTGTATTTGCCTCTGATTTTTTTTTTAAATGAAACACATTGGGCACCTCTAGCCTGCAGGGAATCACACGGATAAGATGCCCATTTGTATCCTCCTTACCTGCGGTTTTTTATACGTTTACTGCATATCTGTATGTCGATAATTCTTACATAGTATATTTTATACGCCTCTAAATTTTACATAAATGGTATTTTACCATATGTGCCCATCTACATTTATAACTCAACATCGGTGTTTTCTTTAGCTAAGTAAATAATCTGCTTTTGCAGTGTGTTGCCAAGCTGCTCTTCAGAAACATAAACATACATTCCCTAGCAGCCTATGAACACTCTCACCCAAAACCGGATGGTGTGAGTTTGAAATACGCGTACACTTAAAACAGTCTACTTCTCTCCTTAAAATTTTCCTAATTTGACAGCTGAAAACAAACAGAATCTCACTGTTGTTCTGGTAGAACTTCCGTGCTTGTTGGCAAGGTTGGAACTGAGCCAAAGGAGCTGTCGGGAGTGTGCCGAGGGGTCGGATCGGGAGGTTGGGAGTGGTGCAGGAGCGACCTCGGGCAATGCTCTTCCCCTCCCTGGGCCTCAGTGTCCTATCCTGCAAAATGGGCAGAATCATAGGCACCTCGCGGGACTGACAGGAAAAGGCCCTAGGAACTAGCACCCAGGAGGCAGAGGACATTATAGTTTGTTTCTGGCCATGGCTTCCTCCTCTGGGAGTGCGTGCTGGTATCCTCAGCCTATTTTCTCCTGGAATGAAGACATTGAATTACAATTCCTCCACCCCCAGGGGGAGTTTTTCAGGTGCGGCCAGCACAGCCCCCCTCCCTTCGCTCCTCCGCCACTGGCCTTTCCCAACGACCACGACCGCATGCTGTACCTGGGCATCTCCGACTACTTCTTCAACACAGCGGGGCTCGTGTACCAACAGGCTGGGGTCCTGAACCTGACCGTCACAGACGACATGGTAAGGCCGGGCTGGGGGTGGATGCTGGAAGAGCACGGGGCTCAGAGCACAGCAAGTCGGCTGGACTTGAACTTGTGTTCACACTGGGGGACACCACAGCCCAGCCTCTAGAGGCGGCCAGACCCAAGTTGGACTATCAGCCCCCTCTTTTCTGTTGGGTGACCTGAGACCAGTAGGTCAATCTCTCAGAACCCCAGTTTCCTCGCTTGCAAAACACCGATAAGTGTCTTCCTCCAAAGGGTGTGAGAAGGTGAACTGAGATATGACTGCTCTGTCAGCACTGGGCACAGGCTTAGCACATAAGAAGTCCTGCATGAGGATGAAAGTTACAGCCAACATCGCCTGAGCCCTTGCCCTAATCCAGCCTTAGCCTCAAACCACCACTGTCATCAACCTCAGTGTCTCTATCGATATATTCAAGGCTGAGTCCTGCTCCGGGCCTCAGTTTTCCCATCTGTAAAATGAGGAGATGACCATCCTCTCCAGAGTCCAGGTGCAGCCACGTCACTGGCCATGAGGGGTTCCTCCTATGCTGCTTCTGGAAGAGGTGCCTGATACTGCTCTCTGTCGGGGCACCAAAGGGATGCTGAACCTCCCGTGTCCCCTGGCCCCGCAAATGAGAACTCTTCAGGGCAAGAGAGTCAGCCACCAGCACCTGCATTTAGCAGATACTCAAACATACGCAGAGGAAGGGGAGCCTGCTGGCTTTATACCTTTACAACTGTGCTTCTCTGAAGGTTTGGGGCATGGGGAAGCTGGAGGTGAGCTAAGAGAGGCTGGACATCCTATGTGACTGATTTGGAGAGCTTACCTGAGTGTTCTGGGGGCGGGGGGGAATATATATATATATATGTATATATATATATATATATATATATAAGGAAGTTGGCAGCCACTGACCATATCCTGACTGTTGTAGGCTGATTGCTGCAGAAGTTGGGGGTCAGATTGGCCATTGTGTGTTTGTGTATTCAGTCTCTCACCCTTCACATGGAACCCTCCCCCCCGAATCTATAACATAATCCCACAAGATCCTTTTCTCTTCTTTCCTTGCTACAGATACCAAAGAAATCCAAATTCCGACTGACGACCGATTTTTTTGGAATCCTCATACCCCAGGTAAGAAAGCTGCCCTTCTGTCCACTCACGAGGCATCCTGGGGGTGCCAGGGAGTACTGAGCTCTGCTGAGTGGCCTGATGAAAGCCCCGCTTTCCAGATCTAGAGGCAGCCCAGCCCAAGAGTGGAAATAGCCTTGTGTAGCCCACCCTCAATGCAGAGAAAGGCTCTGAGTGCCCAGGTGACCAGACGCGAGGGTCCCAGACACTGCGGGCTTTTCTATCTAACAAATATTTATTGAGGGCCCACCACGTGCCCAGGGCCCTGTTCTTGGCATCTAGCAAAGCAGCCCATTGCCCTGCTCCCCTGGAGCCCCAGTCCAGTGAAGAGAGAAGATTCTTACTCAGGTGCCCAAAACAATTAAGAAAACTCACACCAAGAGAAATGAAGCCAAAAGACTGATGAGGTCACTTGAGACCAAACCTTCGGTCTCCGTCTGCTCAGGCTGTATAAGAAAGTGCCACAGACTGATGGCTTACGCAACAGTAATAAATCGCTCATGGTTCTGGAGGCTGAAAGGTCTAAGATCAAGGTACCCGCACATTTGGGTTTGGGGGAGGGCCTCTTTCAAATTCCAAGATGGCTGCCTCCTTGCAGTGCCCTCACAAGGCCTTTCCTCTGAGCAGATACAGAGACAGCAGGCAAGCTCCGTTTGTCTCTTCCTATAAGGACACTAATCCTATTGGCTTAGGGCCCCACCCTCTGGCCTTGTTGAATCTGAATTACCGCCTTAGGGCCTCATCGCCAGCTACAGCCATCCCAGGGGTTAGGGCTTTAGTGCATGAGTTTCGGGGGACACAAACATTCAATCCATAACAGCCTCTCCAGTGGTGGCACTTCCAGAAATTTCTGTACAGGAGCTACTGGGGTGGGGAGGCATGACTGGTAGAGGGATCAGGGAATGCTTCCTGAAGTTTTGTGGCAAAACAATCACATGATCTTTCTGAGACTGTATGTTTACCTCGGGGAAGATTGGAGGCTGGGCGGGGGGGTGGGGGAGGTTGTCAGAAAGCCCTCCTCAGTTCCCCCAGGAGGCCACCACTGCTCTGTGACATCTGAGCTAATTCCGGAAGGAGGGAAAAGAGCCAAACTGGGAAAGAACACGGGGTGGGTAATAACCATTCAGCAAGAGAAACAGAGAGGGGGTTTTAGACAGGAATGGAGTGGGTCATATATTTGAGGAATGGAAAGGAGTCCTGGAGTTGGAAAGCAAGAGGAGCGAGGAGTAGAGGCCCGTGGGGTGAGGTTGTGGGCACCAAGTGCAGAGAGTGCAGTCTTGCAAAAAGCAATGGGAAGGCGCACTGGGCGGCTCAGTCAGTTATGCGTCGACCCTTGATTTCGGCTCAGGTCATGATCTCATGACTCGTGGGATCGAGACCCACGATGGGCTCTGCACTGAGCGTGGAGCCTGCTTGAGATTCTCTCTCTCCTTTTCTCTCTTTCTCTCTCTCAGTAAATAAATAAATAAACTTAAAAAAAAAAAGGAATGTGAACACATTGGAGGTGTTTATGCAGGGCTAAAATGAGATAGAATTTAGAAACAGTTTAATAAAATGGTCACTTTGTTGGTTGTCCCCATTGGGGGCTGCAGGTGGCCAAGATGTTCCCCAACATGAAGGTGCAGCTAGTCTTCTGGGCCTCCTCCCCACCACACCTCACCATGAACCCCGCCGGCCTCGTCCTCACCCCTACCCTGGATGCCCAAGCCTTTGCTGTCCTCCCGGACTCCTCTTTGGCCCCCCTGTTCGTGCTTCGCCTGGTAAGCTGTTCACAGGTCTGGGCAGACGAGGGCATTACCCTTGGAGTTGGGGGACCAGGGTGAATCCTGACCAGATTCGGACGCTCCAGGGCCTGGGGCCAGAGCCGCTGTACTACCCGTTTCTGGCTTTTGCAGGCATTCACACACTCAACCATTCATTCTGCCGCTGCCTTGAAAGATGTACACTGATTCAGTTTCATTCAGTCATATCTTTGGTCATTCAGTGATGCATTTGTGTATTTGTTCATTCATTTAATTATTCATTAGATTGCTAACTTGAAACACACTAGATCTGTGCTGGTCCATACATGCATTAATTTATTCCATTATTCATTTATTCATTTACTTATACCTTTGTTCAATTCATCATTCATGTGTATATTTGTTCATTCATCATTTATTCATTTACACCTATCTTTGTGGATTCCTTCATTTGTGTGTGTAACCCCTTGCTTTTTCAAGTTTTGGTTCCATTGCTGATTTGCGAGTTCATCCTCACTCTGTGTCCCCATGAACATTTGGGGGCACCCACTGTGGCCATGGAGGTGAAGGCCAGACCTTCTCCCCACCAGGGGGCGCTCACAGGCCTCAGGCAGGCCTGCCCTCTTTCGAGTTGAGACCTATTTCCCTTTTTTGCCAATTAAATGGGCTCCGGGCGGTGAGGGGGGGGGGTCGACCCGGAGTCATGCAGACAGGGGGCAGGAAGGCTGAGGTGGGGAGCTCAGGTTTTCTGGCTCAGTCCATATTTGTTGAATGAATGAATGAATGAATGAATGGGTTAACAGTAGGGCTGGCCTGGACTCCAGCCCCAAGGTCCATCTCACCCAGCCTGTGAGAGTGGCCTGGGAACTCTGCAGTAGAATCCCAGAGCAGCGGGAGAAGATGGTAAATAGTTGACAGTCCAGGACCCACCAACACGCACAGAGTGGAAGGAAGAGCCCCTCCCCCCTGGGTTCTGTGTGGGATCCTCCAAGCCTTTGTGAAGGTGACCCTCTGGTCCTAGAGACCCCCCAAGGCCTCGGCCTCTGGCTCAGGGACCTCACTCTTCGGTTTGCTGCTTTGCAGAGCATGAACATTTCTGTGATGGTTGGAGCCAAGCCTGACAGGCTTGTGGGACAGCTCGGGTTGAACAAGTAAGTGGGCCAAAGGGGACGGCGGGAGGTGGCTGCCCATCCGTTCAGGGGCCCCTGGGCCAGCAGGGGCCCTACAGCACACCAAGCACTGTGTTGTTGCATTTAAGCCTCAAACGGTGCACAGCTGGCCCAAGAGCCCTGTTTTACAGACAGTAAAATTGATGCTCAGAGGTGAAGGGGCCCGCCCAAGGTCATACCTCATTGGTGGCCGGTCATCTTGGTGTGCCTGCAGCCCCACCGTTAGCACGGCAGCCTGGGCCGCCCCTCAGTCCTGGGAGGACTCACTACCGGGGGGGTGCCACCCCGCGCTGAACGAGGGCAGTGCCCAGCTGCCCGCATCCCTGGCCCGCCTTAGCGTTTGGAAATCCCACTTCAGTTTCTTCCTCCCGCATCCCTGGGCCCTTGTCAGCCGCCTCGTGTCGGAAGAAGCCCAAGAGAGGCAGCTGGGGCTTGGTGCGTGGGTCCTGGCGTTGAGCGAGGCCGCTTGCCTTGGCAAACACTGAACTCCCCAAAGTCCTGCTGCCCTGACTGCCAAAGAGGCCCAAGGATTTAAAAGAAACAAATAAGTAAGGCCCAATAGTTGTTCTTTGCCAACAGCGCCATAGTGAGGATGAAATCAGGTATTAAGATGCGCTGAGGTTTGGGCAACACCAGGAACCTAAGCGCTCAGTAAGCAAGACAGAGAGAGGGACACACAGGAAAGAGAAAGAAGCAACAGCGGAAAGACAGAGAAAGTCAGAAACAGAGAGCTCGGAGAGACTCTCAGAGAGAGATACTCACAAAGGGGGGAGGAGGGGAAAGACAGAGGGAAAGAGAGACAGACAGATGGATGGAGAGGCATGGTAAGAGGGAGACAGAGAGACACGGAAGGGGAAGAGAGAGAGAGAGGGCACACAGGAGAACGGGAGACCCTCCGAGAGCAGATGCATGACCCCAACCACTAGACCTGCTGTCTGCCTCTTAATCACGCACACGCTGCCTGGATTGAGTCTTGACCTACATTCCCGCCTGCTTCCGCCCTCCCTCCAGCACAGAGCTGTCCTTCTTAACCTTGAGACTGGCTCCTGAGGTTTACATGCTGCTTATTTCTCCGGGCATCATTCTGACAGGTGTTACTACTGCCTCAGCTACATGTGGATTTAATTTTCCTTTAACACCCCTGGGCCTCTCAAGTAGGGGAGCGGGAGAGAAAACAGCTGGATGAGGGCTGAGCAGACTCTCAAATACGCAGGGGTGGGGTGCGAGAGTCCACAGGGCAAGACTTCTGGGGCTCCCACCTCTTGGTGAACAAGGGTGAGTTTTCAAGCTACCCTTTATCTGTAAAATGTGAGTATTGATGGTCCTTGCCTCTTGGGGTGCTGTATGATTTCCCTGGGGTACAGCACACAACACGGTGAATGATAAAGGTTCAACAAGTAGCCATTTATTTCCCCCCTTTCTCTTTGATCACTGTTAAAATGTCATAAAGACTGTAAAGAGAGGATAGTTTATTGGCTCAGGTAGTTGAAGAGGCTCAGGATTTCAGGCAAGAGTGGATCGAGGTGCTCCCATGCTATCCTTCGGATTCTGACTCTCTCCGTTTCTTGGTTCTGCTATCCCCTATGCTCGCTTCATTTCACAGCAGGCTGTCACCAAGTGGTGACCAAAAATGGTCCCCAGGAGCTCCCTACTTCTCCTGGAGAAAAGAAAACACCTCATTCCCAATAGTTGCAGGAGAAGTCCTAGGGCCAACTCTCATTGGACCAACATGGGTCACGGGTGCACCCTTCCAGAAATCACCATGGTAGGGAAGGTGGATTCTTGCCCCTTTGCCAGCCTACCCTGGAGCTCAGGGATAACAATGTAGGGTACCCTAAATGTACCCCAAAGAAACAACTAAGGGGTTGTGACCAGAGGAAGGGGAATGGATCCACCAGAGAGGGCCCCTTCTCCCCAGCAACCAGACTCTAACACACATCAGGCAAATGGTGGTCTCAGCTTCCTCCCCTTCCCACAGGCTGCTCCTAGAACTGAAGCACTCGGACATCGGCCCCTTCTCGGTGAGTCTGAGGCCCTTGGTGGCTCCTTCCTTCCCCTTGATTTTCAGATAACTGTCCTGAGGGCCACTGAGGCTCATGGCATCACGTCTGGAGGCCACCTATTCATTTGCATATACTTTGCATGTAAAGTAATGGTGGGTGGAGCTTTGTGGGCCCACAGACCTAAGTTCCAATCACTGCTCCACACTTACCAACCATGGGCCTTGGGCAAGTCCCTTTCCCTCCCTGAACTTCCAACCTCCCCCCAAATCAGAGACAATCCTTTCCACTGGCGTGAAAAACAAAATGAGGGCGGGGTAGCAAGTCATGCGGAGGGCTGAAGGTTAGACCTTGTGATCAGTGAAAGTCTCTCCGAGGAGGTGATATTTGGGCTGAAAGAGCCAGCACAGTAAAGAGC
The DNA here is from genome assembly GCF_003009895.1 of Hyaena hyaena. Taxonomy (NCBI): domain Eukaryota; kingdom Metazoa; phylum Chordata; class Mammalia; order Carnivora; family Hyaenidae; genus Hyaena; species Hyaena hyaena. The sequence continues at coordinate 2,264,107 of NW_024080657.1, forward strand.
TGTTGCAGGCAGAGGAAACAGCAGGTGTCAAGGCCCTGTGGTGAGAACAAGTTCCACGTGTTTCGGGAATGGAAGGAAGCCCATGTGGCTGGAGCAGAGCAAGTTGGGGGTGGGGGTGTAGGACAAGATGGGGCTGGAGAGGCAGGCAGGGGTTAGCTCATCCTGGGCCTTCCAGCCTGGAGTCGACTGTGTTCGAAGGGCAGTGAGAAGCCGACGAATTGTTCCATACGCAGGGTGATGTGATCTGATTGATGCCTTTATAAAAGATGCCCCTGGTTGGGATGGGGGGAATGGATGTGGGGGGACAAGAGTCAGACTATGTGGATCAGCAGAGAGATAGGTGCATTTGTCTATGAAGAAGGGAAAAAATGGATTGGAGCCATACTTTGGAGGTGGAATTCGATGCAACTTGGTGAGAACTGTGATGTGTGTGGAGAGGGTGATGAAGAATGTGATTCCTAGTTTTTTGGCTTGAGTAGCTGGGTGAATGCAGAATCATGTGAAGGTGGAGACGGGCAGGTGGGAGGGAATTCAGTAGGTATCTCGCCAGCCCAGTAGATGATTCCATGACCTGAAATCACTGACCATCGTTAAGGAGACTCCCCCCTGCCTCCCCTCTAACTCCCCCTGGGATACTGGAGTTGCCCACGTAAACAGCAGCCCAGCGTGTGACTTCCATCAGAAGCCACAGCAGGCTGACTCTGTCCTACACATGGCCCAAATCTCCCAGGGGACCTCCAGCTGAACCCCTGGAGGACATTTTCTTAGATCTCTGAAATGCTTCCCAAGATCCTCACCAAGCGGGTGCCTTGTAAGCCACCAGGCCCTGAAATTGGACCATCCCAACATTTCCTCCCCATTGGATGTAAATCCAGCCAGCCATTTCCATCCAAAAGACTGCAACCAACAGAAGGACCCAAAGTGTGCTCACTGTATTTTCATGGACTTACTGGTGCCGGGGCTCTTACAGTGGCTTGACTCCATCAGTAACTAACTTCTGCTTCTGCATCAAATCAAAATTTAAAGTTCTCAGATTCATGGGAAGAAGGGCACCACATCTTACGAGCCCAGGGATTTACAGCCTGGAGAAGAAAACTCAATTGTTTCCCAAACAAAAATGTACATATTTATAAGTTGTAAATGTCACCAGGCAATCATCTTGAGGGTGCTATATTCTCTTGGAATATTTTTTTTTTTTTACTATCGCAAGGGCAAAACATATACACTATAGAATAATCAGAACCTATAGGTATGCAAACCAAGGAGAGTGAAAGCCATTCCTATTTTTACCACTTAGTTAATCATTTGGGGTATATCTTTCCTGACCTTTTGCTATGCATAGCCACTAATACAACAGAATTATGTGGTTTCCATATCCTGCTTTTCCTCACTCAAAAATAAATCATGAATATCTGTGTGGATAATTAAATTTCCACAATATTATTCTTAACAGTTGCATTGTATTTCCTAGAATCAAAGCACCCCTGTGTCCCCTAGATAATTCCCCAATTGTTAGACATGTAGATTGCTGCTTATTTATTGTTTTGGTTAAATTTATGGCTCTGGTGAGCATCCATGCATCTTAATTTTTGCCTACGCCCTACATCATTTCCTAGGCTAGACACCTTACAGGCATATTTGCTGGTCCACCAGGCACACGCTTTTTTTTTTTTAAGATTTAATTATTTTTGAGAGAGAGTGAGAGAGCACACAAGCAAGGAAGGGGCGGGGGGTGTGGGTGGACAGAAGATCCTAAGTGGGCTCTGCACTGACAGCAGCGAGGCTGATGCGGAGCTCGAACTCATGAACTGTGAGATCATGCCCTGAGCCGAAGTCAGACACTCAACCGACTGAGCCACGCAGGCAGGCACACACATTTTTTTTTTTTTTTATTTCTAGGAGAGAGAGAGAGAGAGAGAGAGAGAGAGAGAGACAGCGTGAGCAGGGGAGGGTCAGAGAGAGAGGGAGTCACAGACTGAAACAGGCTCCAGGCTCTGAGCTGGCAGTCAGCACAGAGCCCCACGCGGGGCTCGAACCCACGAACTGCGAGATCATGACCTAAGCGAAAGTCGGACGCTTAACCGACTAAGCCACCCAGGCGCCCCAGGCACACGCATTTTTAAGGCTTTTGCTAAACATTGCGAAATAGAGCCTCAGAAAGGTTGAACCAGTTCACCCTGTAGCCGGCAGTGTCTGAGCCCATGCGTTTTCTTACACAACGGTCCTCATGTTTAAATACTCCCTGATGACCTTCCTTTCCTCGGCCTGGTACCTTACATCTAGAACATGCGTCACATCTGGAACCTTTGGATGCACTAGGGTGACCTGACTGGGCTGCAGGATCTTCCTGGCGTCACCCAGGTCCCTCGCTGAGCAGTTTTCCCAGCTCTGAGTTGCCCTGCCAGGGAGGGAGGTTGAGGCCGAGGTGTCCTGATATGGGTCCCTTCCTTCTGACTTCCAGGTTGAAGTGCTGCAGGCTGTCATGAACTATGTTGTGCCCATTGCTGTGATCCCCAAGGCTAATGGTAAGGAGCTTTGGAGAAACGATTGACTTTCAGTCCTGGGGGAGGCGGAGGGAGTTAAGTCCCAGAGCCACCTAACACCCAGCCCCAGTCATGGAGGCCAGAGGGTGGTCACTCAAATGAACCAGAAAAGGGGATGGACAAAAGGGGACCCCCGCGTGTGCCCACCCACTGTGTCATCCGATCTTTAAGACAGCCCTAGGACATGCAGATTAGTAATCTCTCCAGTTTTTGTGGGAGGAAATGGAAGACACAGAGAAGACACAGGTGGCTTGTTGTAGGTCACGGGGGAAGGCGAGAAATGCAGCCAGATCTGACACCAGCTCTGAAGCCAGAGCCCTCAGCCTCTCTCCCCGCTCTGGAAGAAGCGCCAGGGAAGAAGGGCTAACCTCAGCTAACACCTTGTGCTAATCACACTGACAAAGGCCTAACCTTTGCAGAGCCAGGGGCAAGAGAGCAGTACAGGACCACATATCACGTGACTAGAAGAGGTAGAAATTGGCAACTAAGACCAAAGTTATTATAGAGACTACGACTTCTCCTGCCTTGACAGATGTAGCTTCCTAATGATCTGGGAAGCCAGGTTTGAGTTTAGAATTCTCCAGAGTCTCACAGCAGAAGAGGGTGCTATGGGGGGAGGGGTCCCTGGCTACCACCCACCTCTAGTTTTATCCAAAACATTGAGGGGCTCCGTGTGCACACCGGGAGATACGCACAGCCGCCCCTGGCCATGGCCACGTACACCAGCACTGCCGTCACCCTCAGCAGGGGGTCTCGGGGAAGAGGTCTGCACCCATCCTGACTGTGGGCTTGGGGCTGGCTGTGGGCTGTGGGCAAGGCTCCTGGGTCCCTGGAGCGTGGTGAAGAGTGGGAGTCTCCGGGGCCACCTACTCGTCAAGGTCAAGGCTGCAAGTACACGCCCACCTTACCCAGAGCCGGGCACGCTGGCTCAGGGCGGCTGCCCACCTGGTGCTGTGGGGCTGGCACCCTCCCCTCCCCTGGTGCTCACTTTCTCCTCCACTGCAGAGCGGCTGCAAGAAGGCTTCCCCCTCCCGATGCCCGCCAACGTCCAGGCCTACAATCTGGTGCTTCAGTCTCACCAGGTAGGTCCCAAGGTCTCCTTTCGCCAAGTGTCCCTCAACACCAGCAACGTGTTGCCGGAAAGCTCTCTGTACGCAAGCCCCGTAGCAAGCACTCTACCCTTACAACACCCGGCCAGGTGGGTAATGGTTCACACGCAGGGCAGAGTAAGGCTCAGAAAGGCCACATAGCTATTAAATGAAGTTCAAATTCAAAGCCAGCCCCCCCCCACCCCCCGCCTTTGAACCATTGGATCTGAAGGTTCCCACACTATGTCCGGTAAAAACGGAGCTGGCTTGGTGGCCACAGAGCCTCTTTTATAAGTGAAAATATTTAAATACTTGGCAAATAGGTATTGCATGACTCTCTTGACGGCCTGGCGACATTCTAGGCCTGGGGGAGGGGAGGGGGTGGTGGTAATACAAGTGAGGTGCCAAGGGGGGACTTCGTCCCAGAATGGGGATCTCCTTTTGCCTGTCCCCCAGCCAGACCCACAATGGCATCTGAGACTATTTAGGGATGCTTTCTTCTGGCTCTCCCGACTTCCCACCTGCCTCCCACCCCGTCGGTGCTGTCTTCTTCACTGGCTTCTTCTCCCTCCCCTTCCCTCCTCTCCCCTCCCTTCCTTCCTCTCTCCCCTCCTCTCCCCTCCCTCCCTTCACCTTCCCTCCTCTCCCCTCCCTCCCTTCTCATTCACCTTCCCCTCCCTCTCCCTCCCCTTCCTCCATTCACCTTCCTCCCCTTCCTCCCTCCCCTCTCCTCCCTCCCCTCCCTCGCCCTTCCAGCAGGAATTCTCCAGAATTCTCCAGGAATTCTCCTGCCCAGGCCTCTGACCTCCCCCACTGTAGGCCTTCCCTGCCCACTTTCCTCAACGCAAGCTAGCAGCCACCTTTGTGCCACCCAGTGACCCAGACACGCTCTCAGTTTCTTCTATGCTCCCAACTTGTGCATTTGCGGGCTCCCCCCCCCCGTGTCCCCACCCAGAGGCCCCTTAGGCCCAGCCTGTCCGCTCCCTCAGTAATGAGAGAGTGGCCGTGATTGCATTCCTTGCATTCCTCACCCTGCTCAGTGCCTCTCCTGAGAAGGCCCCGTGGGAACAGGCCACATCACCGGATTCCCACCCTCCCTCACCCCAGGCCCCAGTTCTCCAGACCAGGCTACTGACAGGGCCCAGACTGTAGAACAGCCTCCAAGAGAGCAGAGGACGCACATCCCCACCGTGTTCCCCACGTTTTACCAAGTTCATCCTTTTAAAACAAAGTGACTCCATGGTATGCTGTAATTTCTTCATTTCTGAAAATTCTGAGCGAAGGGCACGAAGGAGCAAAGAAAAGTGGCTTCGCAGCCTTGATGGAAAGGAGGCTCCCTTGTGCGGCCATGAGGCAGGGATGACAAATGAAGGCCTCCACCGCGGCCCCCCTGCCTCTGGGAGGGGAACAGCTGTCAGAGAGGCTGCTGACAGGTTCACGGTGCGGCAGCCGTTGACGCACAGACCCCAGCGGCAAACACCAAGTGTCCTCTACTCACTTCCCGCCAGCAGACAGGCCCCGCTCTGCTCTCCCAAAGTTTCCCTCACAAACCCTAGCAGCCCCACGCTCACAAACCAGGGTGCACTTCCCGCTGATGACTCCGTTCTCCCCTCTCCCTAGAATTTCCTGCTGTTGGGTGCAGATGTTCTCTACAGCTGAAGTCGCTGGAGGTGCTGGGGGCTGTCAGCCACGCCAGGAGGTGAGAGGTTGTCCGCACCTGCTCCCGACGTGCCTGAGGGGCAGAGGCTGCCTTTCTCCAGTCCTTGAACCAGAACCCCTTGCAAATTTCTCCAAACTCAGATTCAGAAATGATCTCAATACAGAAACTTTGTTCCTTGAGAAAGTGTGCAATGTGCAGTTCAGGGATTATGAGTGTCCTTCAAGGGCTAAGCCTGCCCAGAGATTTCCTCCAAGGATTGCTTTCCAGTTGTTGCCACACTATTTCTCTTTGTGCTTCACTCCTTACCTCACCCCGCCCCCCACCCCCGCAAAAAACACTGCTTTTTCGGTGGAATTCCATGCGATGGCATTGTTTCTTGTTTTATATCCATTCTTTTGTTCTTTTGTACCCAGAATGCTCTGCAGCGCCAATTCACAGCACAGCCCCCACATGCCCTTCTCAGCAGAAAGTCTCCTTGTCCCTTTTTGAGGATATCCCTCATTCCACACTTCCAAAGAGTATTTGGGGTTTCCTTAGTCCAGAGGGAGCGAAGGCCAGGCGAGAGGGTCTCTGGAGTGGATCCATCCACTGGGCTGTTGTTTCTGTCGTTGCCACACGGGGTCGCTGTGGAACAGCCATCCTGCACAGTCTGTTTCCTTGCCCCACATTTGGGCTGTGACGTGGCTCCCTTTTCCCAAGCTCTTCTGCCCAGCCGTTGAGCCCAAAGCAGAACACTGGGCCAGGGCACAGATGCAGTTAGACGCGTTAGTCACATCCTTAGCTGCAATAGCTCTTGCCCGTGACTTTGAGGGCTGGCACAGAAACCAGACCACCAGCCCAGACTCCCCTGGGGCCCTTGGTGAGTTTCCTCGGGGGCTCTGGGCCATTTCCCGTTGTGGTGTACCAGCGGTGGCCATCTCGGGCCCTTAGCCGGATCCTGCTAGCGTTGACCTGGCGGTCCTGGAAGGCTCTTCCACTGTTGACATCTGGTCTGAGACCAGAAGGGTGAGGAGTTTGCAGCGGGTGGTAGGGGGTGGGATGACATGACCAGATTTAGTTTTTTAAATGTTTTGTTGTGACTCTTGAAAGCATTTGGAGGGGCAAGAGTGAAAGCGGGTGGGCACAAATTAGAAGTCTGTTAACACTCAGACATCCATGTTGTTTCATAAAAATGGAGAGGGGCATTGGTAGCGAGGAGAAGCAGATGAAAGGCCTTTAAACATTTTTTGTTTTTAAAGAAAAACACATATGCTCTGCTAACATCATTGATTCGCCGTTACATGGAGGTGGAGATTCTGGGGCTGCACAGGGGAAGGGAGGGACACCGATCAAACACAGCACACCAGTGATTTCATTTAATCCTCAAGGCACTTTCCATCCCCCAAGGTGGGAATCACTCAGTCCTTTTAGACTGGGAATCACTCAGTCCTCTTAGACTGAGTCACCCTCCCTGAATCACACAGCTGGAAAGTGGCAGGGCTGGGGTTCCCCACCATCTGTCCTTGGAGCCCACACTGTCAAAACCTTGCCTTGTTAGGGGCTTGGCATATATAAAGCAGGACTTCCGTGTTCAGTTGCATACGTTGTGTACTATAAAAAGGCACCAGACTGAGAGAACAAAATCCTTTCTCTAATTTGTCCACCAAGAGGGCCCACCTTTTTGTATTTGCCATGAGGCAGACTAGGAACAGAAAAGCAGCCTGTGAGGCTGGAAGGAAGAGCAAGCGTGGAAGCAGCACAGAAGGAAGCTGGAGGCCTTCAGACTACAGGACTCTGGACTGCCTTCCAAGAAAATAAGGGAAGTCATAGGAGAATTTGAGCAGGAGAGCAACACAATTCAAATCACTTTCCAGAAGAGCCGCCTGGCTGGGGTGGGGAGCACAGCTGCTGAGGACGGGGAGCCTGCCTTCCCCCACCCTCACGTCCTCTCCCACCACCTCTCGGGATAGTTACCCCCACACACACACTGACCCTCTGCTTTCTGACATCCGGGCAGCCCCTACCCCACTCTCTACAGAAAAAAACTGCAATTATTTCTTGGACCTAAAGACTGGTGCCCCACGGACAGCTCTCGAATGGCAGAAATAGGCAGTTGTATGAGGTGTGATCTGAAGGCTACTCCCCACCACGCTCCAAATGATCTGCGCGCTGCCAACAAAACCCCTTATTTCATCAGCGTCTCCCTCCAGGCTAAGCATTGCTGCTCCAAATAATTGCCAAAGTGCATGGGGTTTCTTTGGGGGCTGTTGAAAATGTTCTAAAATTAGCTAGTGGTGATGGCTGAACAACTATTTGAACACGCTACAAACTGCTGAACCGTCCGCTTGAATGGCAAATGTCACGGTGTGTGAAACACACATCAACAAAGCCATCAAAAAAAATCGCCGCTCCAGCCTGCCTGAAAGCTCACCGTTCAAGCCGCTTCCCTTCCGGGCTAAGCACTGCCTTTGGGGATTCCTTTTGGAAAGCTGACTTGTTAAATATGAAAGAGGGGTACCCGACTGGGGGAGAGAATGGGAGGCGGTTCCAGGGAAACTAACCACTATGTTCGCCATTTGCCACATCCTGTTGGTGGCCACGGGTGGCCCTGACTTGAGCCCATGTCCTCACGCTTTAATCCTCGTGGCCACATCCAAAGGTAGACAGCCGGGAGGAGGGTGGAGGGAGTCTGAGGTTTAGATAGGCTACGTGGTCCACCCAAGGTCACTGAGCTCAGAGCCTGGTTTCAAACATCAACCCAGCCCCTCGTGGGCTGCACAGCTTTCCAAATGTTACTTAACCTCTCTGGTCCTTCTCTGAAAAGTAGCAATGAAACCTTGCCCTCCTCTTCGGCGTGAGATTGTTGGTAGGAATCAGTGATACAATTAGCAAGCTCACAGCACGGAGGTTTACAGCATGAGCTACGGTCCCAGACAACAGTGGTTTCAAGTCCCCGTTCCACCATCTACCAGCTGTGTGACCTTGGGCAATTGGCCGGCCTTCAGCCATTTCACCTGCAAAATGAGGACACAGGAGTCCCTACCTCACCGAGTCGTTATGAGAATCAAACATAGATGTGGTACAGGACCTGATGCATAGAAATCAAAGTAACCTGAGGGGCGCCTGGGTGGCTCAGTCAGTTAAGTGTCCGACTTCAGCTCAGGTCATGATCTCATGGTCTGTGAGTTCGAGTCCCGAGTCAGGCTCTGAGCTGCAGAGCCTGGAGCCTGCTTCAGACTCTGTATCTCCTTTTCTCTCTGCCCCTCCCCTGCTCGCTCTCTGTCTCTCTCTCTGTCTCTCTCTCTCTCTATCTCTCTCTCAAAAATAAACATTTTTTAAAAATTTTAAGAAATCAAAGTAAGCTGTAAAGATTAACAAGCCCAGGACTCTCGCTGTGCTGTAAGGACTATATCTGGCTTGCCACAGCTTTACTCCTAAATACCTGCCAGACAGCTGATGCTCAATACTTATTCCTTTTTTTTTTTTTTTTTTTTTTTTGATGATCTAGGATTTGCATCCACCTCCTTGTGACTCAAAGCCACCATGTTATGATTTTCAAAGTACGATCTGGGCCTGCCTGCCTCGACAGGCTTACCCCCAAGAATCAGAGCCATCGGCTGGCCAGAAATCTGGGTTCAGTGATGAACTCACAGTGTGGCTAGTCCTTCTCTCTCTCTAGGCCTCAGTTTCCCCATCTGCAAAAGCCAGTAGCCCTCTGGAATTCCACCAAAGGAATGCAATAAAGTGACTTCTGGCAAATATTAAAGAATCTTTCCTTGCTGAGAAATTTTCATTTTAACAGAAGCTCCTTAGGGTCCCCAAAGCTATCAAGGCCCAGCGAAACGAGGCTGTGGCTGGGATTTTAGATGCTGCCTCAGCTGCAGAGGCAAAGAGAGGGTGGAGGGAGGGACGGGAGGGTCCTCGGGTTCCTCAGAGTCCCCCCCCCCCCCCCGGGGTGAAGGGCTATGAATCCACACGGCCAGCCCTGCTCCAGGGGGCGCCTGGCAGCGCAAGGAGGTGACACAACTTTCAAACCACACAGGCTCATCACCGACAGTACCATTTTCTTCTATAAATCAGAACGCACAGACCTGCAGGTGATGGGGCTGGGGGGTGGGGGGGGAGGTTGCCATAAATATCGAGCCCTCCACTCCACAGTACCCCGCAGAGATCCGGAGCCGCAGGTCTTCACAGCATCGGTCTCTTCCGGCTGGAGTCGATGTTCTCAGGGGTGTGGGCACCGTCACAGAAAACTGCACGAAAATAGGAATGAACGAAAATAGGAATCACTAGGCCTGGAGGGAGCTCTGAGCTTACGTTCGTCCCTTGGGCTCAAAGCACAGGCTAAGACTGGATCACCAGGGAGCCTGGCAGAAATGCAGAGTCTCAGGGGTGCCCGGCTGCCTCAGTCTAGAGAGCACGCAGCTCTTGATCTGGGAGGTCGTGAGTTCAAACCCCACCTTGCACATAGAGATTACTTTTAAAAACTTTTAAAAAATAAATAAAACAACAAAAACAAACAAAAAAAGAAATGCAGAGTCTCAGGCCCCAGAGGAAACTGATGAAGCAGAATTGCATTTAACAAGATCACTGGTGTATATATACACCACAACTTTGTAATCCAGTCATCTGTTGATGGAGAATGAGATTGTTTCTGTGTCTCGGGTGCAATAATAATGCTGCAATAACATGAGGGTGCAGACATCTCTTTGAGATCCTATTTTCATCTCCTTTGAATATATACCCGAAAGTGGAATTACTGTACATAGGGTAGTTCCAGTTTTAATTTTCTGAGGAATCTCCATACTGTTTTCCACAGTTGGAAAAAGTTACCGGTACCAATTAACATTCCCACCAACAGTACACAAGGGTTCCCTTATCTCTACGTCCAAAAGCTGTACACATACACACACACACACACACACACACATACACACACACGCCACAATGAAATATTACTCAGCCATGAGAGAGAAGGAGATCATACCATTTGCAACAGCCTGATGGAACTAGACAGCATTATGTAGGTGTGATTGGTCAGACAGAGAGACAAATACTATATGATACCACTTATATGTGGAATCTAAAAAAGCCAAACTCGGAGCACCTGGGTGGCTCAGTCGGTTGAGCATCCGACTTCACCTCAGGTCATGATCTCACAGTCTGTGAGTTTGAGCCCCGCGTCGGGCTCTGTGCTGACAGCTCAGAGCTTGGAACCTGCTTCAGATTCTGTCTCCCTCTCTCTCTGCCCCTCCCCTGCTTGCGCTTTGTCTTTCTCTCTCAAAAATAAATAAACATTTTTAAAAGTTTTTTTAATAAAATAAAGGAGCCAAATTCATGGGGCACCTTGGTGGCTAAATTGTTGAGCATCCAACTGTTGATTTCAGCTCAGGTCATGATCTCATGGTTTGTGGGAGTGAGCTGCACGCCAGGCTCTGCACTGACAGCACAGAGCCTGCTTGGCATCCTCTCTCTCTCCCTCTCCCTCTGCCTCTGCCCCACTCTCTCTCTCTCTCTCTCAAAATAAATGAACACTTTAAAAAAAAAAAAAGGAAAAAGAGAAAAGGGAAACTCATAAAAGCAGAGAGTAGAATGGTTGTTACCAGGGTGGGGGTAGGGGAGCTGGGGAGATGTTATTTAAGGAGACACATTGGAACTAGTAGATAAGTCCTATTAAAGCACTTCTCAAACTTCAAAGTTGCTAAAAGACTAGATCTTAACTGTTCCCATCACAAAAAGAAATGATAATCACGTGACCTGGTCGAGGTGTCACTTAACTCTACAGTGGTCCTCATACTGCAAAGTATAAACGTATTGGGTCGACACACGGCACATCTTAAATTTATATCAAGATAAATTGAAAATTAAATAAACATGGTTCCTGGATGATTTGAGAAATGCTGTCCTGCTCCAATGCCCTCATCCGCATGGGCGGCGGCAGAGAGTGAGGATCAGAGAGGGGCATGGTTTGTCCCCGGTCACACAGCCTGTTAGCAGCAGAGCCCAGACAAGGACCTTCCTCGCTGCTAGTCTTTCCCATGTTTCTATGGCTCCGTGTTCGGCACACGCTGCCCCCCCTCCTGGACTGCCATCTGCCTCTCCTCCATGTGACTGTCAGGACGCAGCGGGAGCTACCTTTCTAAGAAGCTTTCCCTGGTGGCCCTCAGAGACTCCCTTGGTGGCAGAATGTGGGCTGCTGTGTATTTTTAGTTCTGTCTTTTGCAGCCTACTCTCCCCACAAAAGGCCTGTACAGACTTTGGAAAAGAATTCAAAGCTTTCCACAAGAGAAAAGCTTTTTCTACAGATCAGTAAGTGTGGGAGAATTGCTTGCCGTGCTAATGGTGTCCATCAGGCTCCAGGCAGGAAAGGAGAGTCCAGCCCAGATGGTTTTTGGGATTCGAATTAAGGGGCTATTTATTTATAGAGGTAAGGGACAGGCTGAAGGACACCAGCAAAAGAGGCTGAGGCCCCCAGGAGCCAGTGTCCATCATTCCTGGCTTAAAGCACAAAGAAAGGAGCCTGGTGTGCAAGCCCAGGGAGGCCTGGAGCCACGGGGGAGGTGCTTTGGGTGGGCGTGACACGGCCACTGTCAGACTGAGATCCAAAGCAAGGAGGGAGCTGGGAAGTGCCCTGTTCCTCTCTCGTCCAGACTCTGACTTCCTGCCACACTGAGCCCAACTACAGGTGAGGAAATTGAGTCACAGAGTGCCCAGGGTCACGCAGTGGGCAAGTCAGGACTCGGCCCAGGCCAGCTGGCCCCGGCGTCCTCGCCCTCAACCATACGCTGCTTCCTGCTTTATGCTCATCCCTCTTTCAGCAATGACCCACTATGTGCCCAGTCACCAGGCTCTGCGGCTTCCAAATTCTGGGTTTTCCAAACTCTTTCAACCTGGGCTTATGAAAAAGGAGAGCGTTATGACTACTGTGGGACTTGACAGTGGCCAGAGACCAGTGTCAGCTATCGCTGTCACGGAAGGGGATGGAGAGCCTGGGAGAAGAAAGGCCCAGGGTGTCTGAGCAGTGCTGGAATCACGCTGGTCCCAGGGGCCTCTGATGGGTCCTGGGTCACCAGCAGGGACCTTGGGGTGTGGGGAGAGACCATGGGGGTGGAGGCCTGGCCTGGGACCATGGGGCATGTGGCTGGCTGGGCAGGTCCAAGGTCCAAAGGTCACTGCTTTGGGAATTCCCACCTCTGCAGATGGCCCCCAGCCTAGGAACATCTCAGACTCCTGCCAGAGGAGGAGTGATGCCTGTGTCCCCAGGAGGTCCCCGCTCTCCAGACTGTCCTCCCCTATTCCACATGGGAGTCACCCACTCTGTGCCTCTCCTCTTATAGAGGCAAACTGAGGCACTACCAGGACACAGGCTTCGGCTTGCTGTGCATCACACACCAGGCAGGAGTGAGCCGGGTCAGAACCCAGGTTCCCAGCTCCCGGCCCCAACCCCGCCCCACGGCCACAGGCTGAGTCCCAGAAGCAAGAGACCCTGGCACCTTGGGGAGCCCTTGCTGGCAGGCTTCTTCCTGGCTCTCTGCTCAGCCTGGGCTGGCTCTTCCAGAGTCTGGCCCCTTCTCATCCTTGGGGGCTCAGCTCAGCTCGTCACCTCGGAGAAGCCATCATATTGGATATGACGCCCACAGATCTGGATTTGAACCCCCGCTGGCGGACTGTGGCCCAAATCATTTCACCTGTCTGGGCCTTGGATCCTTCCGCTAAAATAAGACACACCGCGTCAGGGGGCCAAGAGGTACACATGACTCACGTGGTGTCCCCCACAGAGCAGGGGCTCACAGCCACTGGGCCCTGCCCCTTCCCACCCCAGGCTGCAGGGCTCACGGGATTCATTCGGAAGTCTCAGCCCTGCCCCCAGGGGCACCCAGGCTGGGGACAGGGTGGCATGCAAAGACCCCAACAAACCTCAGCCCGAGGTGACAGCAATAACACAGCGCAGAGGTGCGGAGAGGCCTGGGCTGGAGGCCCCGTGTGCTCAACACGGAAAGTTCTGATCCGAACCCCAATTCCGGTGCCTTTTATGACCCGTTGGGAAGAAACTGTTCCTCCAATCACATTCCGTCTGTGAGGCGGTCACAGAGACCTGCCCATTGTCAAGGGGAGGATTTAGAGACTCTGCCTTTTGATGGGAAGAGTGTATTTTTACTTTATTTTTTTAATGTTTATTTATATTTATTTATATTTTGAGAGAGAGAGCCCACAGGAGCAGCGGAGGGTCACAGAGAAAGGGAGACACAGAATCTGAAGCAGGCTCCAGACTCTTGAGCTGCCAGCACAGAGCCCGACAGGAAGCTTGAATTCACCAACAGTGAGAGCATGACCTGCACAGAAGTCCACCGCTTAACCACTGAGCCACCCAGGCGCCCCTTGATGGAAAGAGTATAAAAGAATTTGTGGACATATTTTTAAAGGACCACAATTACAAAAAAGCAGGGAGTGGTTAATGCTATGATGGAGAAGGTACATATATTCTGGGACCTCAGAGAAGGATCTCTCTCTAATCCAGGGAAACGTGGGGGTGATCCGGGAAGGCTTCTGGAGGTGGAGGCAGAACAAAACTCACAAATATAGGATCCTTGGGGCAGGCGTGGGGGAACCTTTATGTATTAAGCACAATGCTTCCTACAAATTTTGTTCTCCAGAGTGAAATTGTATTATCTTTACTTACTACAAATACAATATACCCCCGAGAAAATAAAAATGTTGAATGCCAACAAAGATTTTCAAAACACTCATAATCCTGTCCACCCAGAGACAAGTCTTCAAAACTCCTTGCTAAACATTTTCCAGACTGGCAAACCTGGGAACGGAACCTCACTGTACGGTGTCATTGGAAACTGTCCCTCATGAACATCCTTCTGCACCAGGAAACAAATACACGGAATCAAGAAATACATCTACGATACATTCAAGGGAGGCATTACGTTCAGCGTGTCCTACGCTGTTTGGCCACTGCCCTTTTGTGGACACGTCAGGGTGGGTCCGCTGCCCCCTGCCTGTTTCACGCAGCACAGCAACGAGCATCTTGATACAGGGACGTGTTTGCACACCGACTTAATTATGGACTTACATTTTGGGAAGTGGAACCACAGAGTTACCAGGAATGCAAGTGCTTAGACACGTGCCAAGCTGCCTTCCAGGAAGTTTTACCACCGGCAAGGTTGAGAAAGCCCGTTCTCCCATGAGGGCGTGGGGGAAAGATTTCTTTATACTCAACCCTGTTTATTTTAAAAAAAAAAAAGAGAAAAGAATTAGGGGGGGTGCCAGACCTGGCTGGGACTCCCAGCTCCGCTAGCTGTTAGGTGCGTGACCTTGAGGGAGAGACACGGCCTCTCTGAGCCTCGGTTTCCTAGCCTGTAACACCGGGCCTTCCCGGCAATGAATGTGGAATCAGAGATTGTCACCCGGGGTCAGGCCGACCCACCCTCTGACCCGGGGCAGCGGCAACTGCCTTCGAAGGTGACCCATGACCCCAGCAATGTTGCAAGCAAGTTCGGGTCTCTGTGCCTCCCATTCCCGGCGCCACCAAGCGGATCCCAGGAACCCGCCCCCACCGGGGAGCCGCCCGTGCCCCAGCCCCTCCTGCTACTTAAGGGAGCTGGGCCCAGCCTGGGCCACTCCACTGGCAATCCAAGATGAGGGCCTTGGCCGGGGCCCTGCCCTATCTACTGTTGAGATTGCTGCTCACATCCACCCCTGAGGCCCTGGGGGCCAACCCCGGCCTGGTGGCCAGGATCACTGACAAGGGACTAGAGTATGGTAAGAAGCTGTCGGCTGGACTCGGCAGACCCGCTGGGCACCAGGCTGCTCAGGGTAGAGTGGAGGACACCGACAGGGCGCTCTCCCTCCCTCGAGGTGGCGAGCTGAGGTCAGGGCTGGTCACCCACCCACTGTGCCTCTTGAGCATGTCATTTGTCTGAGCCAGCGCCCACCCCCCCCCCCCCCACTAGCCAACAGGGATAAGGATCTGGAGCAAGCAGTTGACTGGGGGGAGGATTCCAGAAACTACGCAGGGGAGCGGGAATGTGAGCCGAGAAAGGGAAGGCAGCAGACAGGAGGGGTGTGTTATTAAGCCGGCTACCACCCAGGGACTGGGACAATTCCCCTGGAAAGTTCTCGGTAGAGCTTGAAAACCTGGGTCTTAAATCCCGAAGTCAGAATGGCGGGTACCTCCAGAGAAAGGCGGAGACCGGAGAGGGCAGGAGGGAGCCTGCGGGGTGCTGTGAATGTGCTCCGGGAGGTGGTTACCCGGGAATGCGAACATTTAAGAATTACCTGACAATGCCTTGTATCTTTGTTATGTCTCAATTTTAAAAGAATGAGCAGAAGTAGGACTGCTTTTGCTGAAACAAAGCGTCAGAATCAATCCATCCAAGGGGCAGGGTGCGGAGGTATTTATACACCACAGTAACCGCTGTTACTCGCATTCATGGAGCTTGATTGCCTTTTCTGTTAAATGGGCTGATAATGTTCAGGGAGGGCTGTTGGGAGCAGAGAAAAGGAAATCAGGGAAGGCTTCTTGGAGGAGGTTAGGGGAGGTACAAAATTGAGTGGGAATTGACCGGGGACAAGGAATAGCATTCTGGCATGTGGGTTCACTAGAGACGGGAGTCCCAGCTGGAAAAAGGGAAGACCACCGGTCATCTGTGCAGCCAGAACCCTAGGTCCCTCGTGTACCCCAACAAAGGGCCCTAGTAAATACTGTGTGTTTTGAAACCCTAAGTCAGGCAAAATTTGCCTTTGGTTCCTTTCCACCGTGTGAATGTATCATGTTTACTTAAGCCAGTCACCTAGAGTTGAGCATTTTGGTCCTTTCCATATTTTTAATAATATAAACTCTGCTTTGCTGTTCCGGGGCCTTTAGTGAGTGCCTGCTATACGCCACACACCACGCCCCAAGCTAGAAGTGCTTGTTATCTGCCCCCAGCCCCCTTTTGCTCAGCAAGGATCTCCTTTTTTTTTTTTTAATTTATTTCTAGGAGAGAGAGAGAGAGACAGCGTGAGCTGGGGAGGGTCAGAGAGAGAGGGAGTCACAGACTCTGAAACAGGCTCCAGGCTCTGAGCTGGCAGTCAGCACAGAGCCCAACGCGGGGCTCGAACCCACGAACCGAGAGATCATGACCTAAGCGAAAGTCGGACGCTAAACCGACTAAGCCACCCAGGCGCCCCAGCAAGGATCTCCTTCAACCCTCATGCCAGCTCAGCGAAGAAAGTTACCATTGCCGCCGAGAAAGTGAAGGCTGACGCCTGGCTCAGGGTCACCCAGTTAGAAAGACACCAACACCAGGATTCTATCCCGAAGTCTTTACAGTTTCTTCTGCACAGGCCGGATGCTGGGAAGGACGGGACAGAGGCCCACCCACCCACGCCCACAGCACTCCTCCCCTTGTGGGGTTACTGACAAAGGGACACTGTCTCCTCACCCGTTAGCAGAGCGCCAACATAATGGCACCACACGAAATGGAGAGAGGCTCCTGTTCTCTAGAGTCACGTGGTACCCACCAGGGGCGTGAGATTCTGTCATTAATGCTTATAAGGAAGTCAGCCTGTCTCCCTAGAGCAGGTGGGAGCCACTGAAGGGTTTAGAGGGGAGGCAAGCGGGTGGGCCAGGCGGACTCACAGCTTTTTCCTGTCCACAGTGGCCAAGGAGGGATTGGTGACCCTGCAGAAGGAACTGCTCAGAATCACGCTGCCTGACTTCACTGGGGACTTCAAGATCAAGCCCTTCGGCCATGGGCACTATGAGTTTCACAGGTGGGGCTCCCTTCTGCTGGGGCCCTGAGGTGGCTGCACGGTGGTGGATCAGCAGGGGAGGGGAGGGGAGGGAGAACCCCAGGACCTCCCTGGGCAACCGTGGGAGAGTTCATTGCAGCATCCAGAGGGAGGTCCTGGGAAGGAGTTGGGTTCCCCCATTCATTCATTCACCCAATAAATATCCAAGAAGACCTACTAGCTGTGTGACCTGAGCCTCAGTTTCCTTATCTGTGAAATGGGGATGTCACTGTGATAACCTAGGCTTCAGTCTGGCCCCTGGATGTAGTCCGGAAGGGAAGATAGACCTTAAACTTTAAATATACTAGCCCAACTGCTAGAGCTGAGGGTTGTACATCTGGGGAAGTCAAGGAAGGCTTCCCAGAGGAGCTGGCATTTGAGCTGAGTCTTCAAAGGATCATTAGACATGAGCAACTGATGCCAAAAAAAGGGGAGATGGCATGAAACACTTGTTGAGGAAAAAACAATCGAGGAGGGCAATCAAGTCACAGCTCATCACCCCCTCCCTGCCCACTACCATTGATTGCTTCATTTATTCAGTCCATCAGCAAACGTTTATTGAGCACCTACTATGTGCTGGGCAAATAAAATAAAATGACCATTGTTGTCCCACAGATGGCTCCACAATACGTGTCTTCTTGGTTTGCTTCTCCTAGCACTTTGTGTCTCTCCTTGAGGCTGGCCACTCAGCCTTCCCTGAATCTGATCCCTCAACCTGGATCTGTCGAAGGAGGGGATGGCTTCCGGAAGAAGCTACAAACCGAAAGGGGTGTGCCTCTGTGTCCTATTCCCTAGCCCACCCAGGATCATAAGATTCATGGGGTCTGATCCCAACTGTGTGACTTTGGGCAAACACATCCCTTCCAAGAGGTTCCATTTCCCCCTCTGTAACAAGGGAACAAGAACAGTGCTGTCCTCTTTGAGAGGCCTAAATGACACAATGGACGTAACGCGCTTAACATGGCCGCACGGTCAGGGGCGGCCACACGGCTGCCTGACGCAGGCTCTGCCAGCCAAGTCCCTGCAGGGTGGGGGTAGGGGGTGGTGGAGTTTGGAGCAACATCCCTGCCGAGGCCAGATCCAAGCTGGGGCTGATGCTGCACCCCATGTCTCTCCCATGCACCCCATGTCTCTCCCATGTCTCTCTCCCCTCAGCCTGAAGATCCGCAGCTGTGAGCTGCAGACCTCTGTTCTGACCCCCCTTCCCGGCCAGGGCCTGAGCCTCACCATCTCCGACTCCTTCATCAGAGTCCAGAGTGAATGGAAGGTGCGCAAATCTTTCGTGTAAGTAGCCTCTGCTCCCGGGCTCTTGGGACCTTGGCCTTGGTCTTTCTCCCATCCTTCTTGGGTCCAAGGTATTCCTAGCTCATCAGAAAGGCCACACGGGAGATGAAAGGAGCCCACAGGGGTCTGAGCCCTGGCTCTTGGTTGAGACTTGTCCTTCCTTGATGGGGTTGTGGGTGAGCTACATGAGAGAATAGTGTTTCTTTTCAGTAGCCTTTCCCCAGCAGCAGACCCCAAGGCAAGAATTCAAGTGCAAATACTTTATCTGGGAAATGACCTTAGGAAACGTCCATGGGGGTGGAGAAGGGAGGCAGGGAGGGAAGGAAGTCAGCGTCTGCTTGGGCTCCCCAAATGAGGTCTCAGAGACAAGGTGGCTTAAACAACACTTCTGGAGGCTGGAAGTCCAAGATCAAGGTGTCAGCAGGCCTAGTTTTTCCTGAGGCCTCTCTCTGTGACTTGCAGATGGTGGCCCTCTGGCGGTGTCCTCACATGGTGATCCCTCTGTGTGCACGCACCCCAGGTGTCCCCCTGTGTCTTCTTAGGAGCACACCAGTCGGATTGGATTCTGGCCCACCCTAATGGCCACATTTTTTTAAGTTTGTGTTTTTAATCTCTACACCCAACATGGGGCTGGAACTCACAGCCCTGAGATCAAGAGCTGCGTGCTCCACCGACTGAGTGAGCCAAGCACCCCCCTCACGGGGGTGAATGATGATATTCATTTTAATATCATCACCTCTTCAAAGGATCTATCTCAAATGTAGCCACATTCTGAGATAGTAGGATTTAAGCCTTCCACATTGAATGTGGGACGAAGATACATAATCCAGCCCATAGCAGGAGGGCTGGCCATCTTCTGGATGACCTGACTGTATTGATACTTTAGACCTGCACTGTCCAATACGGTAGCTTCTAGCTACATGTCCTTATTGAGTACTTGAAAAACCACCGAAGGTGCCTGGGTAGCTCAGTCAGTTGGGTGTCTGACTCTTGGTTTCAGCTCAGGTCATGATCTTACAGTGTCGTGAGTTCAAGCCCCACATTGGGCTCTGAGCTGGCAGCGCAGAGCCTACGTGGGATTCTCTGTCTCCCTCTCTCTCTGCCCCTCCCCCACTCGAACTCTCTCTGTCTCTCAAAATAAATAAATAAACTGTTAAAAAAAGAAGAAGAAAAGAAAAACAGCTGGTACAGGTTGAGACCTGCTCTAAGGATGAAACACCAGATTTGAAGATTCAGTAGAAAAAAGTATGTAAAAAGCCTCGTTAATGATTTTTATGTTGTTATATGTTGAAATGATAAGATGTGCGATTAAAATTAATTTTACCTCTTTTGTTTTGCCTTTTTAAGTGCGGCTACTAGAAATGTTTTCATTACCTATGAGACTCGCATTATATCTCTCTTGGACAGCACTGCTTTAGAAAGATGCTCAGTAGACAGGTGACATTTATTCACTTCCATGAAAGGAACCAAGCCATACTCTCCTGGCTCTATTCAGTTAAGTATCTTAAAGATCTTTCTGTGTGAGCATATGAAAATCTACCTCATTCTTTTTTTTTTTTTTTTACCTTTCTTAAGGTAATATTTTTATTGAGGTGAAATTCACATAACGTGAAATTCACATAGCATAAAAGTAACCATTTTAAAGTGAACAATTCAGTGGCATTTGGTACATTCACAATGTCTGCACCCCCCACCTCCATCTGGTTTTAGAACATTTTCACCCCCCATGAGATAACTCCAGACCCATTAAGCAGTCACTGCCCATTGCCTCCTCCCCCAGCCCAGTCAACCACCAGTCTGCACTAGGTCTCTATGGATTTGCCTATTGGGGGCATTTCATACAATTGGAATTATATTGATATGTGACATTTTGTGTCTGGCATATATTAGCAAAATATTTTTGACATTTGTCCACATCACAGCATGCATCAGTGCTTTATTTCTTTAAAAAAATTTTTTAGTGTTTATTTATTTTTGAGAGAGAGAGGAAAGAGGAGGGGCAGAGAGAGAGACACACACACACACAGAATCCGAAGCAGGCTCCAGGCTCTGAGCCATCAGCACAGAGCCCGATGCAGGGCTTGAACTCGTGAAGTGCGAGATCATGATCTGGCCTGAAGTCGGCCGCTTGACCAATTGAGCCACCCAGACACCCCAGTGCTGTGTTCCTTTCTATTATGGGTGAGTAATATTTCGTTGTATAGACAGACCACATTAGCCCTCATTCTTTTTTTTTTTTTTTAATGTTTTATTTCTGAGAGAGAGAGAGCGAACAAGGGAGGGTCGGAGAGAGAGGGAAACACAGAATCAGAAGCAGCCCCCAGGCTCTGAGCTGGCTGTCAGCATAGAGCCGGACGTGGGGCTCGAGCCCACGAACCACAAGATCATGACCTGAGCCAAAGTCGGATGCTTAACCAACTCAGCCACCCAGGTGCCCCGCCCTCATTCTTTTTAAAGTCTGCATAGCTGCCTATGGCTTATTGAACTTATGTCTTACTAGTTGACATTTAGATTGAACGTTCATTACCTGATGCTATTGCCCATGATGCTTCTGTGAGCTGCCCCATGCATATAACTTGGCAGGAAGAGCCACAGAGTAAAGTTCTAGAACTAAAATTTCTAAGCCAAAGATATGTGTGTTAGGATGGACCCCAGTAGTCTGTGTTTCAGATGTGCTCTCCCTACCGTGGAGTCTGAGACTTCTGTACCTGTTACCTTCACAAGCTTCAAAATGTTCACCAATCTGATGGGCAAAAACTGGCATCATTTTCATTTTTAATAATTTTTCACATGCTTATTTGCAATTGAACTTTCTGTTTGATATCTTTGATTCCTTTTTTCTTCTCTCGGGTTGTTTTGTCCTTTCCTTATTAATTTGTATAAGCTTGTTCTTTGTGTATTAAGGAAATTAGCTCATATGTTACGGAAATTAGCTCTTCGACTGGCTCACCATGCAAATTTTTTTTTTTTTACTTTGAATATGGGAGGGCTTTTTGTTCACTGAAGTTTTAATTTTCTATGCTGGCGAGTTTATTAACCGTTTGCTTTATGGCTTCTGAGACTTGGATCCTACCTAGAAAGGCTTTTGCCCACTCCTTCCCATAAATAACTAGACCCAGTCTTTCTTCCTGATCTTCTGCGGTCTTATTTGTAATAAATCTTTACTTTGTAAAAATTTTCGTAATTAAATTTTTGCTCAAGTTCCACTTCTTTTGGGGTAAGAATTGAGCTTCATATTCTGCCCCCCATCAAGATGGTGGCTGATCTTAGTCTAGGAATCAATGACTGCTTCTCTCATCTCCAGGAAACTACAGGGCTCCCTTGATGTGGAGGTCAAGGGCATTACCATTTCAGTCAACCTTCTCTTGGGCAGCGAGCCCTCTGGGAGGCCCACTGTCACTGCATCCAGCTGCAGCAGCCACATTCAAGATGTGAAGGTGGACCTGTCAGGAGATCTGGGGTAGGTCCCCAGTGGGACACTGGCCAGCTTGATCCCTGGGTGTGGCCTGAGATCCATCCAGCCCAAAGCCTGGCCTCTGATAGGTCTAAGTGTCCAGGTGGAATGCATGGGAACATCACAGGCACTTCGAAGTCATTCTCTGGGGGATCCTGCTGAGATCAACAGATGCAGGTTCAAGCCAGGAATGCTGGTGGGGACCACCATCAGGTGAATGAAATCTGACTCTTGGAAGAACACAAAGGCCTTTGGCCAAAGGACAGAGTATGAACAGTATACCAGTGCTTGAGTACATCTCTTTGAGTCTCAGTTTCCTTGATGAGAAATGTACAGATTCTCAAGCCTCCCCCCCAGATCTGTTGAACCTGATTGGGTGCAGCAGGGGGGTGGGGTACCAGAAGCACTGAATCAGTGAGTGGACCATGGGCTGGGACTCTGGATTTTCATGTCCAGGATTCTGTCATACAGCAGGGTACCAAGACGGGTCGAGGAGGGCTCCAGTGGGGACTGGCCTGGCCACTCTGCTGCCCTTCAGTCCCTACATCCAGTGGAACACAGCCGACCATCCATTGTGCTCCTCTCCCCAGGTGGCTGCTGAATCTCTTCCACAACAAGATTGAGTCCAAGTTCCGCGGAGTGCTGGAGAGCAAGGTAGGAATGTCCGAGCCGCTGGCATCCCACCATGCCATTCCAGGGCAAGGTGCAAGTCCTCACTGACCTCTGGTCCTACGTGGTCAGGAGGGCTAGCCAGACATACTTAACCCCAGAAAGGACAAATCATTTGCCCAAGGTCATGGAGCCAGTGCGCAGCCAGGCTGGGGCAAAATGTAGGTCCCTGGACTCCAAGTGTGTTTAGTCGGGCAGAGAATGAACGGTAAGAAGTTCAGCCAATGAAGACTCCTCCCCTTCCCTCTGCTTGACCTTGCTCAGGGCCCGCTCTCCCCACCCCTCCACTGCCCTGCACTCCACAAGGTCAAAAAGGAAATGAACACTTAGGTGCCTGCAGACACCAGGCAGGAAACTTGGGGAGCGTGAGAACCAGGTGCATGTGAGCCCCTGCCCTGGATGGGAAGGTGGCCACAGAGTGTCAGTTTTTCCCATTTAAAAATAAATTATGTGAAATCCCCAAATTTTGAAACCTCTGGCTAAAACAAAGAGGTTTCATGTTAACAAATGCTCATTTCACTCCCAAAATCCCATTTCTGAGTTATTACGAACGTGGAGCTGTGTCTGTAGCAATGACTGTGCTTGAGAGGGAGAAAGTAATGACAGAGGAAAGAGGAAAACACACACACACACACACACACACACACACACACACACTCCGCTTGGTCCAACGCCTGGTCTTGTTTTAAAAGTTTATTTATTTATTTTGAGAGAGAGCAAGCACGGGAGGGGCAGAGAGAGAGAGGGAGAGAGAATCCTAAGCAGGCTCTGCACTGTCAGTGTGGAGCCTAATGCGTGCCTTGAACCCATGAACCATGAGAGCGTAACCTGAGCTGAAATCAAGAGTTGGCCACTTAACTGTCGGAGCCACACATGGGCCCCTGGTCTTGTTTTGAGTGCCCCTGGTGGTTGAAGTGGGAATAGCAGACAGACCAAACAGATGGGAGTGGCAAACTGGATTCTGTTCCTTTTTCTGGAGTCCTGGGGTCTAGGTGAGCTTGGAAAATATTCCAACCTCCTTCTTGTGCCCCCATTTCCACTATATCATGCCTTCCTGAGTAGGATATAGTATTCTCCAGCAGTGTGGATTTACCCTGTTGATGACGGTGCAAATAATGACTAGTGACATTATATAATAATAGTAATAAGTATTAGTATAAGTATTAATAGTAATAAGTAATTAGTGTTGATATAGTAATTATCATGGTAATCTATTAATTATTGTTTTGATTGGTTAACATAATTAATGTGATACCAAATATATCATTGCATAATTATTCTTATTTATAACAAGAGCAGCTATCTATCGAGCCTGTGGCTTGGACAGGGGTAGTGTGCTAAGCATCAAACCATCGACTATGACCTTGAGTCTCAACCGCAACCTTTCAAGAAGGTGCCATCTTCCACACTTGACAGAGAGGCTCTGAGAGGTGGACTCCCTTGCCCGGTGGTCACCTTGCTAGTGAGGAGCTTGGCTGGGTTTCGAACTTCCTAGAACATGGAGGAGTTTGTACCAAAGGCCCTATAGGGGCTGGGTGTCTCAGGGAAGATGGGGGTCTCACCTGACCCCTGACCTTTATGGGTCTTCAGAAATCTCCTTCTTCCAGGAAGACTCAGAGCCCGATACAGGACCTGTCAGAGCGCCCACTCAGGAAGGGATATATGGTATCTGACCAACAGGGCTAAGAATAAGCACTTACTACTTGCTTGCTCTCTGGGCCATATATACACAGTCTCATTCCCCTAAGCCCCCCAAGTCCCTGGGAAGCACTTGGCCTTGTCACTGCATGTGAGGACTCAAAAGCAGGGAAAGAGTCTGCAAAGATCACATAGTCAGCGGGGAACTGGACAGGATCTGAACCAAGTTTGCTCAGCTCACGTACTACCCCCTTAACTTGCCTCCTTGGGAGGTCCTACTACAGGTCTGGGACTGAGGGCCCAAGGGCCTTCCCCCCGCCACCATCAAGCAGGTCCCCTCAGGGGTAGGGCATGGGGGGCCCTTTGGGAAGATGTGATGGGCCTTTGTCTGAAGGAAAAACAAGAAGGGGACAGTCTCCAGTGAGGCCAGCAGAGCCTCCTGGTTCCCGTGAGATCGACCATGACCGTTCCTCATCACACCTTTCTTTGCTTTATGAGGAGCACTGAGCCAGCTGCACGGGGAGGTTAGCATTTCACGTCTTGCCTGCCCTGCCCCCAGCATAGCTCCTTCCACACAAACGTGTGCCTGATTTATGTCTGCTCACCCTTTAGCCCGCCCTTAAAATGTCACCTCTTGAAAGAGGCCATCTGCACCCCTCGCACAAGGCCAGGGCCATGGCCCATGCTCTTGGAGCCTGCCCCACCTTGCTCCTCCGCTTCATATATGCGTGGACTCATCTGCAGCAGAGGTGGTGGCTGGTTATCCAAACCACCGTGTCCTGTGGGGACTCACACAGGGACAAAGAGAATATTTACATGCAAATCTAAATGTTTCAAGATCCAGTAAATATAAACTCATCTGTCATCTTTTGACATAAGGCCCAGAACCATTCTTTGAAATTAATCTCTTGGGGCGCCTGGGTGGCTCAGTCGGTTGAGCGGTCTGTCTTTAGCTCAGGTGGTGATCTCATGGTTTGTGAGTTCGAGCCCTACTTTGGGCTTGCTGCTGTCAGCCTGTCAGCCAGAGCATGCTTCAGATCCTCTAACCCTCTCTCTCTCTGCCTCTCCCTCCCACTCACGTTCTCTCTCTCAAAAAATGAAGTAAAACATTAAAAGAGACCAACAAAAAGAAAGTAGTCTCTTGATTGATTGACAATGGACTTTGTCTTTCTTGCATAAACCATTGATCTGCCCCAAATTCCAGCTCAGATTTCTTTAACCACAAGAATTAAAAGACATTTGCAAAGCAATCCCAGTGCAGAATCCTTCCAGATTTTTATGATTTTTTTCCTCCTAAGCTTTTTCCTGCTCACACCAAGAATGTCTAACGGCATTTTCTTTAAGCAACTCACCTTTCCGAGGCATTTATCTTTGGATTTCTCAGTCACATTTCATTGGGTTACATAGTAAATGATTTGAGCGATTACAAGAGCAAGCATCGCAAACTGGTTTGGGAACATACCCCCTTTTCTTGAGAAGCATGCCACTCAAAAAAGGGGAAACGGAATACTGATCAGTCCAGCCAACTTGTTGTGTGAAGTATCTACTAATTACACACCCATTTGTGTGGTTATTTCTGCTGACGGTCTAGTTCTGCTAATCGATCCTAAATTCTGAGAGGCCAACACCTCCCAAAGGAAAGTATCTCTCATGGTAGAATTTCAGAAAGTGCCTCCAGCCGATGTCCCCTCACCAGGCTGGGTTGCTGACCACCCAGCTGAGAGATCCAATCCCAGGAACAACTTTGAAAGATCCAGTTGGGCCCCACTGAGGTCCACATGGGGGTTACATGTTTTTGTCACATCTGTTCCCTGACACATGGCACGTGGGAAGCGCTGATCCATTTTTGGAGAACCATTGACCAAGGAGCAAGTATATCAAAGACTGTGACTAAGGCAATGAGCACAATGGTGGGCCAAAGCCGAGGACCCACTCAGGCCTCTCCTCCCTTGCTTTTCAGATTTGCGAAATGATCCAGAAATCGGTGGCCTCTGACCTGCAGCCATATCTCCAAACTCTGCCAGGTACGCCACCCCCCATCCCCGGAATTCTCTATTTCTATTAATTTATATCAGCGCATATACATGTCTTATAAAACATTAAACAGGACAGAAATGTAGAAAGTAATAATTTTAAATCCTCTTTTCTCCCCCAGTTTTCTTCTAAGAGGTAACCTCTGTTTAGGGTGTATCTTCTCAGAGATGTTCTTTTGTATCTGCAAGTATAAATATTCACATACAGGGGCGCCTGGGTGGCTCAGTTGGTTGAGTGTCTGACTCTTGATTTCAGCTCAGGTCATGATCTCAGGGCCATGGGATTGAGCCCCCCGTCAGGCTCTGTGCTGAGCATGGAGCCAGCTTGGGATGCTCGCCTTCTGCCCCTCCCCCTGTTTGTGTGTGTGGTGGGCGGGGAGGG
The DNA here is from genome assembly GCF_003009895.1 of Hyaena hyaena. NCBI lineage: Eukaryota > Metazoa > Chordata > Mammalia > Carnivora > Hyaenidae > Hyaena > Hyaena hyaena. The sequence continues at coordinate 2,290,621 of NW_024080657.1, forward strand.
GGGTGTCTCTCTTTCTCACTCTCTCCCTCTGTCTCTCTCAAAAAATAAAAATAAATAGGAGCACCTGGGTGGCTCAGTCAGTTAAGCATCTGACTCGAGATTTTGGCTCAGGTCATGATCTCACGGTTTGTGAGATCAAGCCCCGTGTCAGGCTCTGTGCTGACTGTGCAGGGCCTGCTTGGGACTCTCCCTCTGTCTGTGCTCCTTCCCTGCTCATGCTCTCTCTCTCTCTCTCAAAATAAATAAATAAACTTAAAATAGTAATAAATATACACATACGTAAACATGTAAATATACATTCATCATACATTCCTTCTGTTCGTGAATATATGTGCATGTGCAAAGTTACAAGTATGTACCAGTCCAACCATAGGCAGACATTGTTCTTTTGTGACTCATACATCTTGGGCATTTTTCTACATTAGCACATTTTCAAAGGCCTTGTGGGTTGAGGTTTAAAGACAGAGAAAAGTGCTCAAATCCTAAGTGTACAGCTTAAAGAATTCTGCCAGACTGAGCACCGATCAGCTCCCAGATCAAGAAACAGAACGTGTTCCTCTGGGAGCGCCTGGACCGCCCCCATCCCTGCTCGCCACTCAAGGGAAACCTCCGTCTCAACTTCCACCAGCCAAGACTAGCTTCGCACTCCGTACGTGAACAGAACCCTCTGGTATTTGGAGTCTGCTGTCTAAAGCAGGAAGTGTTCCTTGTTCGACTTCGGAATATGAAGCTGATCCGCACTGCTGCACAGGGAGAGTTCTTTCATTCTCCTTGCCAAGCGGCTCTCCACCGTGGGGGAGCCCCTCCATTTGTTTATGCATCCTGCCGCTGCAGCCCACGGGGGTAGTTCCAATCTGGAGCCATCTCGGGTGGTGCTACCGTGAATCCCTAGTATGTACAGGCGCGTGCCTTCGCCTATGCACCTAGGAGTGCAATCGCAGGCTCACGTGGCAGACGTAGGTTCGGCATTGTCAGATTCTGCCTGCTTCCCGAAGTGGCCGCCACAGGCTTCTCTTCCATCGCTGTGCTGCCTTCCATCATCTGGTTGTGTCTGCACTGTCCTCTGACGCCCGGCCCTCAGGCCTACGGTCTGCTGTTGGCATCACTTTCAGTGGAGGCCCAGACAGGCAAAGAGAACCCAGTGCATGGGACATAGGACTCTCGTTCCCCTGGGGCTTTGGAGGGGAGTTTCCAGGCCCTCTGGACCTGGCCTGACCTTCCTGGTTATGTGGTTTATGTCGATAGGAGGCCAGTTCCCTCAAAGATCAAGGCCTTGGTGGGAAGCTGGGGAACAATTGCCTTGACTGGAGGATTCTCCCCGTTCTGTGGCTGCTTTGTCTTGAAGCTGCCAGAGCTGGGCTCCTCCTGCCCTCAGATGTGTGTGTGTGTGTGTGTGTGTGTGTGTGCGCGCGCAACGCTGGACCCCACTGGGGCCCCAGGCTGAGCATATGACCCTCTTCATGGCTAATCCACCAGTGGGACAATAGAAGCATGTCGCCTCTTTCTTGAAGCAGCTCTTTGCTGCGGGGCTGCGCTGGTACAAGGCCTTGAGGCAGACGGGCAGGGAGGGGCCGTGAAGAAAGTCACAGGAGTGTGGCTCAATCAGATCCCTCATCACCTGGCTCCTAATTCCGCCCCTGTCCTGGTTCACAGTCACAACAGAGATCGACAGTTTCGCTGGCATTGATTACAGTTTAACAGAAGCCCCTCAGGCAACAGCCCAAATGCTGGATGTGATGTTTAAGGTGAGAGACCTTGAGCAGGGGCGTGCGCGGGCTCGGTCCCAGGGTGGCCTACCCTCCGGGCTGGCCCTCCCGGGGCCTCCTGTCTCTCTGGCTTCAGGACTGTCCCCATCTCCCCAGCGGTGCCACTGTGTTGAGGGCGGGGCAATATGGAGCGGTGGGGAGTGTTTCAAGAGCCAGGGCTCCTGAATCGGCACCTTACAACTCTTAGACCTTGAAACCCACACTCCTCCCTCCCTTCAACTTGACCACCATGCAGGTGAGGTCAATCAGAACGGGGCTGAGTGGTGTAGAGGGTGGCGTGGAGGGTGCTATGGGTTAATATACCAAAGCTGGGGAGCTTTTCATGAAGGGAATCTGGACTCTAAGGAAAATGCCTTTAATGGTAGCGCTGCAGGCAGTGACTCTTGCCAGCACGCCCTCATCAGGCTCTATGAGCGATTGCCTAGCTCAATGTCCAGCTCCGAGATAGACTTTGAAATGTTCAAATGCACCCTCTTTCTCTTTCCAGGGTGAGATTTTTAACCGCGATCACTATTCCCCAGTCACCTTCCTTGCCCCCGTCATGAGCCTTCCCAAGGAACACAACCGAATGGTCTACTTTGCCGTCTCTGATTATGTCTTCAACACAGCCAGCCGGGTTTATCATGAGGCAGGGTACCTGAACTTCTCCATCACAGATGACATGGTGAGGACGGTGGCAGAATGGCGCTCACCAGTGACAACCTAACCTGTCCTTCTTTCTTTCCTTTTTACCCCAGTCACATCAGCAAAACAGCAAGCTGTTGTGAAAAAATATAAAGACAAGGAAATACACAAATTAGCATGATTTCCCTTGTCACTTTGGCTGCCAGAAAGCTCAAGTCAAAACTCTTTCTCTCTTAGAACTTTGAAAGACTGTGGCTTCCTTGTCTGTGTTTTACTTTTGCCCCAGTCCACACCTGTTGCTCTAATTCGTATATTCTCTCATGCTTGGTTGCAGAGGTTTTAAAAAACTTTAAAAAATTTAGTAAATGAGGCAGAATAATAGATACCCTGATAAACACAGAAAATTATTTTGTATAGCAAGTGAAGACCAAGTTAAACGTAAAGTACAATTAAAGAAAATGCTGTGCCCCAAAGTTGATTTTTTAAAATAAGAAATCTATCTGGGAGCTTCCTTGTAGCCAGAGTGAAAAAGGTCCATGATGTAGTGATTCATGGTAGAAGGAAAGACAAAGTCTTCCTAGGACTTGCCCTTTAAAACAATTGTCTTCAGTGGGACTTTTTATAAGGAATATTACATTTTATCATGGATGACATCTTTAATTCTCCAGTTTCTTCACTATTTCTAGGTTTCAGAAAATTCTTTCTCGTAGCTTTGTGTAAAGCTGGGGCCTTGTGAACAGTGTCAGGATGATGAGGGACACGCAGTGCCATCCAGCTGGGAAGAGCCAGCTGGCTCTGATGATAGACGGGGGCCATCTGGTGGATGGATGGAGTGGTGCTTTGTCCCTTCTTTGATTTCTCACACATGCACACAGACCTTTTACTTCTATTGTCATATTGGAGGAACCCGCTCCCCATGGTGCAGTCCTTTCTTTTAGTGGATCAGATCACAATCACTACATTTTATGATAGTTATGTGCTGGGCCTTGTGCTGGCTACTTTGTACACACCGTCCCATTTAGCCCTCACAATGACCTGATAGGCAAGGACTACTATTATCCCCATTTTACAGATGAAGAAGTTGAGGCTCAGAGAGGTGAAGGGACTGGCCTGAGACCACAGAGTAACAAAGCCAGGAACCATACCTACTGGATCCTTGTGACTGCAAACCCCACCCTCATGGACCCTCAGAGTTGCCCTGCACATCACCTATGTCCCAAGGAGAGCAGCCAGGACCCTGGCAGCTGGTGCTTGTGGTGAGTGCAGGACAAGCATCTCACTGTTGCCATGGTAACCTAGGCAGTCAAGAAGCTATAGTCTTGAACATCACCCCCCCGCCCCCCGCTGGCTTCTCATCTTTCTTATGACTTCAGCACTGGCGGGAGTACCCTAAAACCATGTCTCTTTGCTGCAGGTTCCTTCTGGCTCTAGCATCCGGCTGACCACCAAGTCCTTCCGCCCCTTCGCCCCCCGGGTAAGCCTTCTCTCAGCCCTGGGCAGGTGCAGGCCAGGCTCACTAGCCTCCAGGAGCTTTTCTTTAAAGCCTCAGTGCTACTCTCAACTGCAAGTCCAGCAGTGAAGCCCCGGCGGGGGGAGGGGGGGCACGGGGCGGGGCTGGGACTTCCCTCTGCAGGCTTGGGGGCTCGTTCTCTCCAAAGCCCAAACAGCAGACTCCTGAGCTCCACGTCTCATGGGACCACAGGTGCCCAGTCTTTAACTGATGGTATCTGAGAACCCCAAGAAGGCCACCGTGTCCTGCCAAATGCACCCTAATTAATAACATCAGACAATCACAGAGGGCACGTGAGGGACCAGACACCCTACTAGTAAATAATAAGTTTATTGATAACCATACTAAACTCTCATCGTTCATCATTCAAAACACATAAAAGTTTCTAGAGTGGAAACTTCCCCATCCACTCCTGGCCCCAACCCCCACAGTCCACGCCCCCAGTGTACCTCCTCCTGGGGATGTTCCGTGTGTAGCCAAACCGGTACTGGGACTTTCTTACATTTTTTTTACACAAACAGAAACGTACTATACACACGATTTTGTACTTTCCGTTTTTGCCTGACCGTCCCGGGAGATCATTCCGTCGAGCTAGATCAGGAGCTTCGGCACTCTTGTTTCCACGGGTATCCAGCCCGCCTTCGGATGGGCTTCCCGGAGCTCGCATAGCCAGTCTCCCCAATGGACCGGAGGTTCGTGGTCACCGCGACATCAGCGCAGCAGTGACTAACCTCCGACCAGCTCACTGTGGGCAGCCTCGAAGCTAACCCCACACATCCCTTCCCAGTCCACCCCAGACACAGCTCAGACAGGCAGGAGTGTTGAGCTTGCCTTGCAGAAGGCTTGAGGTGGGCTGAGGGGAACTATAACGGGAAAATTGTTAAACTTCAAGTGCCTGGGTCACGTCTTCCATAAATGCCCCCCATGGGCTCTTTCTCTCCCTAGAGTCTCAGAACCGCTCATCCTGCTACCAAGTTGTCAGAACGAGACTGGCGGGCCCTGAGCCGGACCCCGGCTCCAACATTCTTGTTACCCTAGAAAGAGGAGGAAACTCTTCCTCCCCCTTCCTGCTTGCGTCATCCTCAGCCTGGCAGACGCAACTCAGCCCACCTTCTCAGTGAAGCCCTTGACCTCCCCAACCTTGGAAATATCTCCCCTCTGCAGTAGGATGCAGATTTTATATTTGCACCACAAAAGTCTCTCAGGGACTGTGCTGCTCCTTCCCTAAAAGGGAACAGTCTTGCCCCCAAATTAAATTCTTTTTTTTTTTAATATTTTTATTTATTTCTAGGAGAGAGAGAGAGACAGCGTGAGCAGGGGAGGGTCAGAGAGAGAGGGAGTCACAGACTGAAACAGGCTCCAGGCTCTGATCTGGCAGTCAGCACAGAGCCCAACGCGGGGCTTGAACCCACGAACCGTGAGATCATTACCTAAGCGAAAGTCGGACGCTTAACCGACTAAGCCACCCAGGCGCCCCCCCAAATTAAATTCTATTAAACAGCAAATCACGAGCACTCGTTCAACTGTGGGATCTACTTGTGTCACATCTCAAAAACGGGGGTCTGCTGTCTGCGTGTACAGTTTACCTGAGTGCAAGGAGGGGGCTGAGAAGCGGTAGATGTCTCCCCTCACTCCCCAGGAGGGATGGGGCGTGAAACTACTGGCCCAACCTTTCTGGAGGACAGTTTGACAATACTTGTCCAGAGCTTGAAAAATACCCCTGCCCTTGACTCAGCAATTCCACTTCTAGGAACGTATTCCCCCCTCCACCTCCCAAATAGCCAAAGGTACACACGGGGGCGGGGGGATCATTATCACGGCAAAACCTTGGAAACCACCCGAGGCGCACCATGGTTAGATCAGTTACAGTACCCATGCACGATAGACCCAGTGCAGCCGTGAGATACATGACGCAGCTCCAGATGTCTGGTGACAGGGAAAGGTCTCCAGGTGAACCATTAAGAGAAAGAAGAACAGAGCATTTTGTGAAAATAAAATCAATCAGAAAGCATTCTCAGCTGTGCCTGACTCCCTGGGGGCTCCCTTGGCAAACCTGCATTATTTCCCTCTCTTGAGAAAAACTCCTTGTTCTGTCCCCCCAGTTAGCCAGACTGTACCCCAACATGAACTTGGAGCTCCAGGGAGCAATGGCCTCAGCCCCGTTCCTGAACATCAGCCCTGGGAATCTGTCCTTGGCCCCCGAGATGGAGATTGAAGGCTTTGTGCTCCTGCCCAGCTCCGGCAGGGAGCCTGTGTTCAGGCTTGGCGTGGTAAGGGTCAAAGCCTTTGCAAATGCTGTTCCCTTTTCCTGCATGCTCTTCCCACCACCTGGTTAATTCCTTCAGATCTCAACTATCACTTCCTCAGAGAGGCCTTCCTTGATTGCCCCTTGCCCCCGACCCACCTTAGGCCCCCTGTCGTTGTTTTCCTTAAAAGACCCTGTTATTTTTCTGCACAGCAATTAAGAAGATACTTAGATAGTTGTTTGCAGGATTATTTGTTTAATATATATGTCCCCACCACGTGAGACTGGCCTATTGTTAGAAGGAAGATGGAGAGAGTCTTTGACCTGTTTACTCTGACCCCTGAAGACTACATGTAGTTTAATCGCTTTCATAGTCGGCAATTTCAAGTGAAAAATGTTCAAGTCCGAGTTCAAACATGTATCGCGTACCTATGATGAGCCTCTGGGAGCCTACAGCCCAGTGGACAAGTGCCTGCTTTAACTTACTAAGCCGTTTGTGTAAAGGAAACAGTTAGACCTAATAGTTATCCTTCCCGTAGGTGACAACCTTACTCATATAAAAACCTGTTCTCTTCTGCTGGAATTTCCAGGCTACTAAAGTGTCTGCCATGTTTACCTTCAACACCAGCAAGATCACTGGGAGCCTGAAGCCAGGAAAGTAAGTCAGCCTTCTGCCTGGGGACACTCACCTGGGCTCCCTTGCTCTGGACACTCTAGCCGATTCTCTGTAGCTGGGGGTGGGGATGTGAGCGGATCCTCTCAATATTAGGGACCCACGATTGGGGAAGGAAACTTAAATTTTACCTTAGTTTCTGCCCTGTGGTCCTGCCTCCATAAACTTCCTTCCCACCTAATCCCCATTACTTCCAAATTTCTGAGGAATTTTTCTTAAATTCTTTTTTAATGGGGCGCCTGGGTGGCTTGCTCGGTTGAGCGTCCAGCTTCAGCTCAGGTCATGATTTGTTGTTTGTGAGTTCGAGCCCCATGTCCAACTCTGTGCTGACAGCTCAGAGACTGGAGCCTGCTTCAGATTCTGTGTCGCTCCCTCTCTCTGCCCCTCCCCTGCTCACACTCCATGTGTGTGTCTCTCTCTCAAAAGTGAATAAGCTTTAAAACAATAATAATAAAGAAAGAATTACCTAATACTCCTTTGGCTTAACCTGTGAATTTTAAACATCAGCTATGTTGACTTTCTAGTATAAGATAAAGATTGAGCCCCTCTGCACCTCCCTCCTCCCCTCTGCCAGTCTTCACAATAAGGTGGTGTCACTGTTTTTGGATACTTAATCATCTTTTTCAGTCCCTGCCCCACCCTTGGCTCTGTGTCTTCTCAAGCCAGTGCCTCCTTTCTGGGGACCCCCATGTTCCTTAGGTGGAAATTCCCATGAGCATCATGACCACATCTCTGAATCTTCTCTGCTTTGTTATAGGGTACAAGTAGAGCTGAAAGAATCTAAAGTTGGAGTATTCAATGTAAGTTCTTATTGTTTTTATTTATGAAATGATAAAGGCATTAATTAATTTCATGTGTTTACTAAGCAATGCTATGGCACCTATAGTAGAAAACAGAAAAATTAGAAGAGCTGCTTTCTGCCCTAGAAAAGTGTAGAAGTTCTTGAGGACATGAAGCATAAGGCCAAGGAGCAGTTACACCCCAGTACAAGATAAGGTGTAATTAAATTGTCTGTTGGACAGAACTCTTTTCTTTTTAATTTTTTTAAAATGTTTTATTTATTTCTGTGAGAGAGAGAGACAGCTTGAGCAGGGGAGGATCAGAGAGAGGAGACACAGAATCCAAAGCAGACCCCAGGCTCCGAGCTAGCTGTCAGCACAGAGCCCGACACGGGGCTTGAACCCATGAACCGTGAGGTCATGACCTGAGCAAAAGTCGGATGTTCAACTGACTGAGCCACCCAGGTGCCCCTGGACAGAACTCTTTTAACTACGAGGAATAGAAAGCTAACTACACGTGTCTTAAGCAAACAGGAAGAATTTATACGGTCATAAAACTAAAAAAACAGAACAAAACCAAGACTAGAGGTTTCAGGCACAACTGGACCTAGGTGCTCAAATTAGAGCATCAAGAATCTCTCTCCATCTCTCCCTTCTGCTGCCGTCTGTGTTGGCTTCATCCTCATTTTTTTCCCATTGGTGGAAAACCCCACATTTCCTGTAGTTTAATTTTTTTAAAAATCAACTACTGAACAAAATCCAGGTGCTAGCTCTCACTGGATTAATCTTAATCGTGTGGCCATTCTTTAGACAATCACTGTGGTTAAAAATTGGACAAGGTCAGCTTCTGCACAGCAAAGGAAACAACCCAGAAAATTAATAGGCAACCAACGGAATGGGAAAAGATAGTTGCAAATGACATATCAGATAAAGGGTTAATATCCAGAATCTATAAGGAACTCACCAAACTCCACGCCCGAAAAACAAACAACCCAGTGAAGAAATGGGCAGAAGACATGAACAGACACTTCTCCAAAGAGGACATCCAGATGGCCAACAGACACATGAAACGATGCTCAGCATCCCTCCTCATCAGGGAAATACAAATTAAAACCACACTGAGATACCACCTCACGCCAGTCAGAGTGGCTAAAATGAGCAAATCAGAGAACTCTAGATGCTGGCGAGGATGTGGAGAAACGGGCACCCTCCTGCACTGTTGGTGGGAATGTAAACTGGTACAGCCCCTCTGGAAAACAGTGTGGAGGTTCCTCAGGAAACTAACAATAGAACTCCCCTATGACCCAGCAATAGCACTGCTAGGAATTTACCCAAGGGATACAGAAATGCTGAGGCATAGGAGCACATGTACCCCAATGTTCATAGCAGCACTCTCCACAATAGCTAAAACATGGAAAGAGCCTAAGTGTCCATCAACAGACGAATGGATCAAGAAGATGTGGTTTATCTATACCATGGAATACTACATGGCAATGAGAAACAAAGAAATCTGGCCATGTGTAGCAACATGGATGGACCTTGAGGGTGTTATGCTGAGCGAAATAAGTCAGGCAGAGAAGGACAAATACCATATGTTTGCACGTATAGGAGGATTAGGAGGAACTTGACGGAGGACCAAGGGGGAGAAGAAGGGCGGAAATGGTGGGGGAAAGGGAGAGAGGCAAACCATGAGAGACTCTTGAATGCTGACAAAAATTGAGGACTGATGGATGTGGGGGGGAGGGGGGGAGGGGCATGAAGGAGGGCACTTTGGGGATGAGCACTGAGTGTTATGTGGAAACTAATTTGACAATAAACTATTTGTAAAAAATAAAAAAAAAAAAATTGGACAAGGTCGACTGACCAAATGTGGGTTTCATCTATACTCCCGGGCCCAGGATGTGTGGTCTCAAGCCGTATGGACTGAGACCGGAAAGGAGGGGTCCCCAGGGGAGCTCTGTTATTAAAGCAAGAGGAATGGATGGTGGGCAAGCTCAACCAAGCGATGGGTCCACAAGGAGGAACAGGTGGTGAAATGGAGGCCCGTGTTAAAGTAAGAAAGGCCGTGGGAAGATCAGTACCGGCTGAAGTCATCAGGGAAAGTCTCTGACCAGAGGGAAGGCAGTTCCTGCTCACGGGCCAAGCAGGAGATGGAGAGACTCTAACCTGCAAACACCACCCTGCCGTCACGGGCCCCTCTGACCAGCCACCCCCTGCCTTCTGCTGTCCAGACCTTCCCTTATGAACTTACCAAGTAGAAACAAACACAGAAACTGTCGGGAGGGATGCTACCCACAGGGACCCCAAAGGATGACTCCTTTCAGGGACCAAAGGAGCAAGTGAGTAATAACCCACTAATACTACATCTGCGTGTGGCATGTATAAGAGGTGTTCTATGAGGCGGGGTGCCTGGGGGACTCAGTCGGTTAAGCGACCAGGTCTGGCTCAGGTCATGATCTCACAGTTTGCGGCTTCAAGCCCTGTGTCGGGCTCTGTGCTGACAGCTCAGAGCCTGGAGCCTGCTTCCGATTCTGTGTCTCCCTCTCTATATACCCCTCCCCCACTCACCGTCTGTCTCTCCCCCCCCAGAAATAAATAAACATTAAAATAATTCAAAATGTTCTATGAGGTAAAACATTCATATGTAAAGATTCATAAAAAGTCATCGGAACATGGAATGTAGAAACCAAGAACGATAGAATCAGATAAATCCAGGTTCAAATGCTGCCCCTGGGGCTCAGTTTCTAAAAGTCACTTTCATTCTGTGGGCCTCGATTTTCTTGTCTGTGAAATGGAGCCAGTAATATCAACTTCAAAGGGTTACTGTGAAGATTGAATCAATCAGGTGTATATGCAATGCTCTGAGCCCTATACCGGGCACGTGGTGAATGCTAAAAGTTGAGTTAAAAGTAATTCAGGAAAACATTCTGAGAAAGACAAATTAAATTGAAAAAAAATAATACTAAAGGTAAGGCCAACCCTGATGTTCTTTCTGAGGAAAGACAGGTGGGTGTATAATCTTTCAAGCGTGTCTGTCCCTCAGCACACGTGTAAATGTGCATCTCAAGATAGTTTTACCTAATAAAATAGTAGCACGATGTAACCATCTATTTGAAATTTGCTTTTTTTCAGTCTTTTTTGCCATGTCGGCAGGTATAGGATTAGCTGGCCCCAGGGCGGCCATGGAGGTTTGCTGGTGGCAAAATGGCCCATGTGGTCACAGTTGTATCTCTCTTGTTCTCCACCAGGTGGAGCTGTTGGAGGGGCTACTCAACTACTACATTCTCAGCACGCTCTACCCTAAGGTCAATGGTAAGAATCACTACGGATCTTTCCAAATCAAGGAGGACAGTGCTCTTTGCGGAGAAAGGAGCTGGACTTGGAGATGGGAAACAGGGCTCTCCTGCAGGCTGTGTGACCTTGGATTAGTCACTTCTCCTCTTTGAGCTGCAGCGGCCTGTCTGAGATGGGCCTACTGAAGGTGGCCTCATCTCCCTCCAGGGCTCTAGCGAAGTTGGAGCACAGGAAACCTCCTCCTAAGAGGGAGGAGGGACTCACAGAAGTGCCCCCTACACCCTGAAGTGGCAGGTAAAAGACTGAGGACCAAGTTAACATAGAGGGCACAAGGTGGCCCATCTCTGAATTCACAATTCCCAGTCAGTTGCCAACTCCCTAGTCAGAAAATAAAGCATAAAGCCCTAAACACTGTTTCCACAAGGACCTCCTTCATTTGGCGGCAGCAGAGAGCAGGACAGGGGCGGAAGGCAGAGAGAGAGCAGGTGCCCACCAGCTTCTCCGCATGCGCCTGTGCTGCCCCAACCCCCTCCCCCACCCCCCCACTGCAAAGGGCTGGGTGTTCAGGCTCCTATAGCAGCCCACCTGGGCTGAAATTCCAGTTCTGCCACTTTCTGACCCAGCACAGTTCCTTGGCCCCTCTGTGCCTCAATTTCCTTATCGGTAAACTGGAAATAATAGTCTTCTCTACTTCATCATCTTTGGTGATAATTAAATCATATATACTGTGTACAGAGTTCGCAGAGAGGAACTGATTTTTTTTCCTATAACTTTACTTATAATTGTGGTTTATTAACGAATCTCTCTCAATGTTATGCCTCAACCTCCAGACAAGTTGGCGGAAGGATTTCCCCTCCCTCTGCTGAAACACATTCAGCTCTATGACCCCGTTCTCGAGATCTACAAGGTCAGTGGGTTCCGGTGGGCTTTTAAGGATTGGGGGAAGGGGGGTTGGTTAGTTTTCCAGGTTCAGGGGCCATAGATAGCTCAGCGGGTTGGACCCAGCCCAGCCTTACAGCTCAGAAAGCCTGGACTGGGGAGGGATGCCCCGGGCATGGGTAGATGCCATACAGCCATCCACGTATCCTTCAGAAGTGGTACCTCTACTGGGGCAGGGGGCATTTTGACACAGCGTGTCCCCCAACTGCCTCCCACCCCCCCCTCCCCCACCATGGTGGGGAACTTCAAGACCAGCTTATTTTGAAAATACTGCCATGGCTACAGCCCAAGTTATGAAAGCCATTTATAAGCTTTGAAAATTTCTCCTAAATTCTTAAGCGGAAGAGCATTACTATTAATATAGGATTGATGCGCTTCACCTCAAAACCCATCACCCCATTCCCCACCCCCTACAGTGGGAATTTTCAGGGGCTGCCTTCCAGTCATTTTGTTTTCTCTAGGTATCTTTTAAATGTGTGTGTGTGTGTGTTTCTTTGGGATGGTTGCATTGCTAGTGCTCTTTCTTTGCTGTTTTTCCTTTTTTGTTGTTGTTGAAACCTAGTCCTCGCCCCTCCAATGCTAAATACCGTTCTACCCGTCCGAGACCATAACTTCCTGAACTGTTTCAATACCAAGGAACATGTCTGATCGTTCACCCTTCTCTGCTGACCGAGCATGTTCTGGTCTGTCTGTACCCACGGTTCGAGCGATCTTTCTAGAATAGCATCTGTAAGGTGGGATGACTGGGTCAGCAGCCCTGTGAGCAGTTAAGGAGATGCTGCACTGCATCCGGTCCGTCGTCAATATCCAGCAACTAACAGCCGCTAGAGGGAGTGAAGGGCGGCAGCGTGGTCAGGAAGGTTGAAACACTGACCCGCTGCTATATTTGGGAAAACAAATATCCAAAGTCCTTTTGGACCCAGAGATGCTCAACGTCCACCTCCTGCCGAGCGATTACAAGGAGTCAGCTCGTTATTTAAGCCAAAACTGACAATTCACACAGCTGGCCTCGGTATGGCATGTGGGACATCACCAGAAGATTTATTCTATACTACCATGTTCACTAGAATTCCGAGGTCATGTGTTTGACCTCCAAAGGCAAGGGATGGATCACTGTGGGAGAGAACTGGACTTTGCCTGGAGCTCAGAGGTTCCCGCCCCTTCGGGTGATGGAAAGTTACCAGGAAGGTAGGAGAGTAAATCCCAGCCACGCACAATTTTGTGTCATTCGCGAAGGAGAGAAAATTTAGGTGACACAAAGGACATTTATGAGGCCTGCCAGGAAGCAGCAGCTTGGGAAATGACAGATAAATTGCCGCCTTAGAGAAGGTGGCTGGCAAAACTGTGCTTTATGGAGACCTTGGGGATGGCCGTATGTTCCCGATTGATGCACTGACCTGGTTTCTGCCAGAGCCTGTGTTTCCCCAGACGTGCGCCTCCCTTTAAGTGGAGATACATCTTTTCGGAGTAGAGGATGCTTTTACCATCTTGTCCTGTCTTGTCTCTCCTAGGACTTCCTGTTCCTAGGCGCCAATGTCCAGTACATGAGAGTTTGAGAGAAAGAGAGAGACGGCGGCTTGGAGGCCACAGCTGGATCAGCAAGTTGCTTTTCCAGATGTGCTGCGGATTCCCGGATATTCTGAGAAGATGAAGACTTTCCTGTTCTCAGACCTGGAGGAGGGGTCTGCCTGGCCTCTGCCCCCACGCAGGTGCACGCACACCTTCTCTGACTCTGGACTTCACTCCCCCTCCCCCCCCCCACTGGACCATCTTCCCCCACTCTCCTGTACTATCTTTAAGGACAGATACCATCTTTTTGAGCCACCATCTGATCCCTGTGCCTGGCATGTAGTAGGTCCGCAGTAAATATTTATTGAATGGTTCAATGAAGGAACCACTCGCTGAACCTCCCCTCTTCACCACCCTCTTGTGCCTGAGGGGTCTTTCAATGGTCAGCTCTATCCATGTTCTCCAAGGCTCAACCCTGACCACCAACCCCTTCTCACTGGCTGCAACTATAGGAAGTTCCATGAGAAAACAAGGGGCTCTGCTCCCCGCTCAGCCCCGGACCTGGCACTGATGGCCGCTTTGTAAGGCTCGCGTCTCTCACTGTGCTTGGGCAGCTCATGGGCACACCTGCTTCTGCAGATAAGGGAGCCACCGGGTCTCCCAGAGCAAAACCTCAGCCTCCTGCTGCTCTTCCCATCGAAATGGGTGTAAATTAGGAAGAAATGGATCCCTCTAGGTTTTCAGTCCGACCCAAATAAAAAGCTCATCCAACTGTTGTTTACGAGCCCCAAGCCTGGAGGAAGAGGCCATGATTTCTAATCACTGAACAACCAGCCTTTGATCAGACTTACTAAAGAGTCGTTTCCAAGTTATGTAGCTGGGCCCCTGGGGACTGGGAATCAGAAGGCTCGTTTGATATTTTTTTTATTGTGTTAATGAGCAGATGGATGGAGCTGCCGGCTAACAGATAATTCACAGGGAATAGACCCATTTACCCTGCGTGTGACAGAGGCGTGTTCCAAGATGGGACAATGCGCTGTCACCCGGCTGTCGGCAGGGTAGGCCACGGCCTCGTGGACCCCCACCTCTTTCCTTTCATTCACTTGCCTGCCTGCGCCATCCGTCCCAAGGCTGGACAGGTGACAGACGTGGGCTTCGTCTATTCCTAACCATGTGGCCTTGGTCAGGATAATAATAACAGTAGCCACTTCCTGGGGCTGTTATAATGGTGATAATAGGTAATCCATGTGAAAGGATTTATTTAGCTATCCTGAGGATTCGACGTTGATTGTCTGGATGTGATTACCAAGCGTCTCCTGTGTGTAGGCTCAGCGTGGGGGATGTAGAGGCAGCATGGACCCACTTCCAGTCCCCACTTGTAAGAGTGTTGCCTCAGGTTTGGTGGAACCTTGCTCTGGGCCCTCGGGCAAAGCCTGTCTGACTCTGTTTCCCCACCTGTCAACTGTCTGGTAATCCCCCCTTGCGGAGTGCCTAGGGACGCCATGAGTTCACGTCAAGCCCTTGGGGGTACACGGGCCATACTAGGTCCTGGTAAATGGCTGATGTGATTCCCAGCTGTCTTGCTCTGGGCTTCTCAGACCCTGACACAAGCAAGTGGGCACAAGTAGTTTCTTTGGAAGAAGGTCCCAGGAGTTTCCAGTGGAGGAGAGAAAATGGGATGGGGAAGGGAAAGCCACCTAGAAAGGGTATGTGATCAAACCAAAAGTGACCAGAGCTTAATCCCACTGGGGAAACTCTGGGGGCCAGCCCACACACTCCTCAGAGCACATACGCAAGATCCAAGGGAGCCAGACTATTTATACACCATCTCCCATCACTCAATGGTTGAGGGCAGCCTGGTGGACATTAGTTCTCTAGCTCTTCTAGTCTTGGCAGAGAGGGTTCTGGAAGCCATATAAGATCCCTCAGGCAAAGAAATAAAAGCACCAGCAAGCAGAGATCAGGTTGGTGTCCATGGCTGTGGGGAGATGGTGGGGCACTGACATGGTCCTGCAGTGGGGTAGGAGCTCAGCAGCTCAAAATCCTGGACTTGCTAGAAAACAGTTTGCTGCAGTGCCTGGAAAAGCTGTGAGGTGTTCTCCTGTACACATTTCTAAGAAACTCAGGCTAGTTTACAAGCAAGCCCACATTCTGAATATTCTAGGACATTCCAGAACATTCCAGAGGATGGCTCCAAGAAAAGACTCAGGGAAGCCCAGGCAAGTCCTTGATGAACGTGGGGCAACCATTATGAGACAGGGGAAGAACACTTATTTGTAAAGAAACAAGACATCTGTTATTCACAAAACAAGGAAAGGCCGTTCTTACCCAGTGGGGCTAAACACGTTCGTTTTGTAACAGAGTGTCATCGTGTCTTGCTGGGGTAGGTCCAGGGCAAACCTCAGCTGGCCCATAGTGGGTTCCAACAACCCTGAAGTCTGACTGTAGTCACATAACTGTTCTGGACTGCTCAGACCTGTGTAGACGAGCTGGCTTTGGGACAGGACATTCCACTATTAACGATCAAAACTCTGAGCCGTCAAAGAACCATCACGAGAGCACAGTCTCATCGGCATACCTACCATGCACCCCAGAGGCCCTTCTCTTGGCTACAAGCTGTTGTCCCTCCTCCGCTCTTCCCCAACTTCCCCACCACCCCTCCTGACAGCTACGCACAATTCCATGCTCGTCTGTGTACAAGACAACCTCCTCTTTCTTTTCCATTTTTTAAGTTTATTTATTTTGAGAGAGACCGAGACAGCGCATGTGGGGGAGGAGCACAGAGAGAGGGAGAGAGAATCCCGAGCAGGCTCCAGGCCACCAGCTGCGGAGCCTGATGTGGGGCTCAAACCCATGAATTGCGAGATCATGACCTGAGCTGAAATCAAGAGTCAAATGTTTACCCAACGGAGACACTCAAGTGCTCCACAACTTCTGCTTTCTTAAAGATGCATAGGATTTCCTGGCGGGTGATATACCACAAGGTATTTAATGTGTCCACTACTGCTGGGTTCTTGGGTTGTTTCCAATACTTTGCTTTTATAAAGAAGGAGCCACCTCCTCATTTTAACCAAGGTCTGGCATTTTTCACCAGAAATGTACATGTGCTTTCTGAGGGCTGACCATAGGCAATTAGAAAGGCTTTATCTGACTGGCCTCAGGGAAGAAGGCTGGCCTCTGCACAGCAGATCTGGTGGACAGCCAGTGTGTTGCAGCCATCCAGCTCTTCACGTATGTGCCTCCCTAGCCCAGGCACCTGCAATCCTAAGTATCCCCGTCTGAGGCATCCGCAGAGGTCTTCCCTCAAGCTCCTTCTTCCTTGGCTTCCCTGCCAAGGACCCTTCACGGGGAGAGAAGGTGGATGCCTTGCAGACACTTTTCCCCACCATGACTCAGTACTCACTACTCAGGACTTTCTACTCCCAGCCCTTCCCCCCGTCCCTCTCCCCTGGCCCAGGGTCCATAAAACTGCCAGAGGCTTCTGTGTGGGGCTTCCCCACCAGTAAGACAGTCCCCATATCTGTCCTGACCCATCTTCATGCCAGTCCATAAGGAAAGGGCACGGGGGGCAGCAGTGCTTTCTCTGGTTTGAGCCTCTTGCTTATACCATTGGAGTGAATGACTGAAGGCTTCTCTGCTGTTTTCATTTTGGCTTGTTGTCGCTTTGATCAACTACCCAGACACAAGACAGGTCAGCTCCCTCTCCAGCTCAGCCGAGCTCTTGACAATAAATAGTGCTTTAGCAAATAGCTTTATCCATACATCACTTCTCTTCACACAGCCACTCATGTACGTGTGCAGGTACATCTGCAAAATCAATATACAGAAATGGGATCCAATAATTGAAAGAGACTCTTCCGTAATTTAGCAATTCGGTATTTGCTCATGGTCTCTCCTCTTACACACTCTCCCCTTCTCCTGAGGTGGGGTCTGAGTGCCCAGTGACATCATGGTGGTGGAATGGGGGCTTTTGTAGTAAATGATTCAACCTTGCTCAGAGAGAGGTCTGATATTTGCCCTCGGTCCAAGAGGTAATCTCTACACCCTTGGGAAGTCTTGCTCGATCAGAATGTCTTTGCCTACCTGGGGGCATTGGACATGTCTAACAATGTAATCTATGCTGGGGGCTTTGGGTCACAAGGCACCATCTAGACCTCCCAAAGGGCTGGAGACTGCAGTCATCCACATTAGTGGGGAGGGTGTCAACCAGTGCCTATAGACGAAGCTCCATAAAGACCCAAGACAACAATGCTTGGGCGAGCCTCCTGGTTGGCAACTCTCTGTATACACTGTTACACACTGATGGCGGCAGGGGAAGGGGAGGGGGGTAGGGAGGGGGGAGTAAGGCCTCCACAAATCCACAAGGAGAGGTTGGCTGGAAACAGTATGTTCGGAACTTTCCTGGGCTCTGCCCTATGGACCTCTTCCCTTGGCTGATTTCAATTGATATCTTTTATTTTTAACAAGTCATCATCTGGAGATGAACAGCTTCCTGTGAGTTCCATTCTAGCAAATTATGGGATGTATGTGTGGTCTTGGGGACCCTCAGACTTGCAATGGGTGTCGGAGCTGAGGGTGCGGGCTACCTCTCACTTCACAAGGGACCTCCAGCTCCTTTGGACCCAACACACTGCTGGCCTCAGACACGTAACGCCTGTTTTTCGTGGCCGGGGCCGGGCCCAGGGGACCCCCACTCCCACTGCCAGCTGACTCGTCCTCAGCTCTGCTCCTGGTGACACTGCAAACTCTGTATTGGTCAGACTTCCTAAGTGCAAACTTCAGAATCCACTCTGGTTAGTACAGGCAGGAAGGGGATTTCAGCCTCCAGAGCTTTGAAGACCATCAGTGGCGGCCATGACCCCTATATACCTATCTCCAATCCAGACCTATCATGAGGCTCTGGCCTCTCCCCTAACTGCAGACTCGACAGCCCCCTGGGGCTGACTGGATGTGGTTGGGGAGGGTGCACGTGGCCCGTGTGACAAAGGGATCTGTAAAGGTGCCCTGAGGATTTCCACGGGAGTCTGGCACATAAATCCCATCCCCGCCCCGCCCTGGCCCCGGCACATGCGCCTGGGCCTGCTCCTCCCAGCCTGCTCGGGAAGGCTGGTAATAAAACACAGCAGAACAGACAACTGTTTTATGGGCCAGAAGAAAACGATTTCCCACCCGGGGCCACTAAAGAATCTAGGGCTCTGTTCTCCACTTCCCTTAGAAAAGGCTCTCCTCCCACCTCAAGTGATCTCATGGGGCCCTAAGAGCAGACCTATCAGCAAAAATCCCAGGGACAGGCAGGCTGTTTTCAAAAGGATGCTCTTGCCATTACCATCTCATCCTGGGGTAGAGGGGTAGGCCCATCTCCTCAGCCCCCAGACCCGATCAAGCCCAGCTCTCTTCCAGCCCCACCCCTCCGGCTGCTAGCTAGCTTTCTAGAGCCTGTCATGCAATCAAGAGTGGCCCTCCAAGGGGCGCCTGGGTGGCTCAGCCCATTAAGCTGCAAACTTCCGGCTCAAGTCATGATCTCATGGTTCATGAGTTCAAGCCCCACACCCGGCTCTCTGCTGTCAGCACAGAGCTCACTTCTGATCCTCTGTCTCTATCTCTCTCTGCCCCTCCTGCTCTCTCCCTCTTAAAAATAAATAGACATTAAAAGAATAAATAAAAATTAAAACTTAAAAAAAAATAGACATTAAGAAAAAGAGAGAGAGTGTGTGTGTGGTTCTCCAAAAACTGCCCCTGCAGAGAATCATTATTAAGAGATAATATGGGGGGCGCTTGGGTGGCTCAGTCGATTAAGTGACCAACTTCAGCTCAGGTCATGATCTCACAGTTTGTGGGTTCGATCCTGGTGTCAGGCTCTGTGCTGACAGCTCAGAGCCTGGAGCCTGCTTCAGATTCTGTGTTTCCCTCTCTCTCTGCTCCTCCCCAACTTGTGCTCTCTCTCAAAAATAAACAAACATTAAAAGAAATTTTTTAAGAGATAATATGAAAGGGGCGCTTGGGTGGCTCAGTGGATTAAGTAAGCATCCAACTCTTGAGCTTGGCTCAGGTTCATGAGTTCAAGCCGGGCATCAGACTCTGCGCTGATGGGATCCTCTCTCCTTCTCTCTGCTGCTCCCCCACTTGTGACTGTGTGCGTTGAAGGATCCTTGTATCCCATGGATAAATCCCATTGGGTCATGGGGTATGATCATCTTAATGTGAGACTGAATTTTCTTTGCTAGCATTTTGTTGAGGATTCTTGCATCCACAGTCATCAGAGATGCTGCCCTGTAGCTTTCTTTCCTTGAGCTGTCTCTGTCTGGCTTTGGTATCCAGGTAGTGCTGGCTTCGTGAGTCTGGAAGTGTTCCCTCCTCCTCAGTGTTTTCGAAGAATTTGATAAGGATTGGGATTCATTCTTCCTTCAATGCTTGATAGAATTCTCAGTGAAACAGTCTGATGCTGGGCTTTTCTTTGTTGGGAGATCTTTGATTACTGATTTAATCTCCTTACTAGTGATGGGCCTGCTC
The DNA here is from genome assembly GCF_003009895.1 of Hyaena hyaena. NCBI lineage: Eukaryota > Metazoa > Chordata > Mammalia > Carnivora > Hyaenidae > Hyaena > Hyaena hyaena. The sequence continues at coordinate 2,310,470 of NW_024080657.1, forward strand.
AGACTTTCTATTACTTCGTAATTCAATCTTGGTTGTATGTTTCTAGGAACGGAGCCATTCCTTCCAGCTTACCCAATGTATTGGCATATAGTTGCTTATGGTGGTCTCTTACTGTCCTTTTTATTTTTGTGTCATCACAGAAATTGTTGTAACGCCTCCTCTTTCATTTCTGATTTTATCTGAGTCTTCTCTTTTTTTTTTTTTTGGTCTAACTAAAGGTTTATCCATTTTTCTGATCACTGTTAAAAAATACCTCTAAGTTTCACTGGTTTTCCCTGCTTGGTTAACCCCTCCTCTCCCCCCAGCAAGAAAATATGCACTAGCCAGATCATAAATAAACAAATGATATCTCCTCGTTCAGAATTTTGAAAGTTTGTTATCACATCTACAGTTCATTTGGCAACAGATCTTGTCATATTGTGGATTACTATTTAAATATTTTGTTATATAACTTCTCCCGAGTTTTACGTCTAACCTCCCTAAGTAAATTATAATTTCCCTGAAGGCAGGAAACAGGTATTACATGTCTTTGTGTCACCCATGGCTTATTGCAATATTGAGTTGGACACTTTATATGTACCTGGTGATTTGCTTTGAAGTCTCTTATCACTTAACCTAATACTCCAACCTTTTCCCCAGTTATGAGCTGCCTTAGGCCCTTTGCACAGAGCTCCTCCAATTTACAGCCGGTTGTTAATTATCTCCACAAGCCTCTGCTTGTGCTGCACATGCTCAGTTGTCCCTGCGTTTCTCTTTCATGTCGCTGCTGTTCAGATCACAGAGCTCCTCAAAGGATTTTCTCACCCTGTTCTCACTCTTTCAAATGATCTTAAGCTGTCTATTGAGGCCCCAGAGAGTACTTGGGAAGGAGATGAGTCATGAGATGTTAAATTAGGAGGGTGGCAACCCGGGGCAGCAGAAAACAAGAGAGGACACAGAGGGTCTATGTGTTTGGAGACTGATCAAGGGCTGCAGGGATGAGAGATCAGGTATGTGGAAATGACCTTTGCCATAGGTAGTATTTTGGTGAATTTCCTTGACAGCTTTCCACTTTAGGGGACCCTACGCATGACAAAAGTCATGTAGAGGAAGTATAGAGTGGGGTGGCTCCAAGAGAAAAAGTCCCTTTCATCTCTAACCTTCCATGATTTGAAGTAACTTACTGCTATGAGTTGAATTGTGTCCTCCAAGAAAGATATGCTGAAGCTTTAGCCCCGGTACCTCAAATTATGATCTTATGACCTTATTAGGAAATAGGGTCTTGATGGAGGTAATCAAGTAATAATGGGGTCATTAGGAGGGGCCCTAATCCAATATGACTGGTGTCCTTATAAAAAGGGGAAATTGGGACTCAGACACAGACACACACAGAGATAAGGTGAGGTGAAGACAGCCATTGATGACAGAGTCAGAGCTTGGACTGATGTAGTAGCCAGCTGAAGAACGCTGGAGGCTACCAGACGCTAGGAAAAGTTAAGGAAGGATTCTCTCCAAAGTCTCAGAGGGAGCATGGCCCTGTGAGTACCTTGATTTCAGACTTCTAGCCTCCAGCACTGTAAGGCAATCAATATCTGTTGTTTGAGCCACCCAGTTGGTGGTCGTTTTTTACAGCAGCCCTCACAAACTAATATACTTAGCTTCTCTATGCTTCCCTTCCCCTATCCATAAAATGGGCACCTAATGTCCACCTCACAAGAGTGGGAGGGGTTTCAGCGGAGATAAAGATACCAACGGGCTTCAAGTTAGCCACACGGAAGTCTTCTCGCTGAAATAACCACAGGTGTTTCACATATGCTTCTGAGAGGAAAACCTTCAAAGGGTTCCCTGGGAGGTGGGTTCCCAGAGGGCCATGTTCTTTTCTCAGGGCGATGTCCCAGTCTGCCCAGCTCCCTCAAGACCATCCCTCCCTGCCCGTGTGAGTCTCACGTGTGCTGAGGCAGAGAATCAGAAGGTGGTGGCTGTTTGGTGTTCAATTATTTGGGGGAAAAATGTTGTTTCCATTAGAACATGCAGCTTACCCGATCCACGTGCCAATGGGGGAAGAGAGAAAATGTACTCATTCTACAAATATTTACTAAGTCTGCATTATACGCCAGGTGTTGTTATGGTACTTGGCATATATCAGTAAACAACAGACCCCCCCCCCAAATCCCCACCTCTGTAAAGCTTATATTCTAGCGGGGAGAGAAAGGCAATAAACAAAAACATAATATGTTAATTATGTGGTTAATTAAGAGATGATAATGGTTATGGGAGAAAACAGAACAGGGTTATAATCCACTCTTTTCGTTGCTCAAATAGTCCCTGCTTTAAGCCATTAGGAATAATTCAGGTCAGCTTCTGCGCCTTTTCACTATGGCCCCAGCTTTTTCCACACACTTCCTTTCTCTCTAGCACCATAATATGTTTCAGGCTCATGTTTTACTTTCTCTACACAAGCTCTGGAATTGACCATATCTTCCAAGAACTTTTGGGTCTGTTTTGTTTTGTTTTGTTTTACAAATAGTTTATTGTCAAGTTGGTTTCCATATAACACCCAGTGCTCATCCCTAGAAGTAGAACTTTTGTTTTTTTAATAGGAAAATGTATATAGAAGCCACTACCTGGGCACTAAATGTCTCGATGTGCTCACTGCCACCAGGACATCATTGCCTTCTAAGAGGTCTGCACCAGGAAGCACCCAGGGGTAGACTAACACATTCATACGTGCATCCACATTTATTTCTGGGTTTATCCACCTATAAAATATTAAAACCATGGGTTCATACCTATATTTCTGATTCCAATCCAACACCACACAGGGTCCATTCTAGCTCTTTCCTTATTTACTAATTTCTTTTTCTGACAGTGAGAAACATGTCTCTCACCATCCACAACATATTTACTTTTTTGTTCAATATGAGTAAACACGTATTTACTAAATAGAGTACAATATCTGTATGTAATTCTTTTTTGCATGTAGCCCTGTAGTGTCCAATCAAATTGCTATTTTCTGAAGTTACTTAGATCAGTTCTTTTGCTCCCCCTACACTTCAGAAGGGCCATCTTGCAACACAGGGTCATTTGTTATTCTTTGTATGCCATTTTAGGTTTCTTCCACATATCCTGGTTGGCTTGGGTTATTTATTCGTTTATGGGTATGTGATGCATTACTATGGCTCTGAGAGTCAAGGCTATACGGAAAGGTGTACTCACCAGCACTTTGTATTGTCAGTATTTTTAATTTTAGTCATCCTAAGAAGTGTATAATGGTATCTCACTGTGGCTTTAATTTGCATTTTCCTAATGGCTAAGTATGTGAACACCTTTTCATGTATTTATTTGCCATCTTTACATCTTCTTTGGTTAAACGTCAGGTCAAGCCCTTTACATATTTTCTAATTTGATTGATATTTTAATATTGAGTCTAGAGAGTTCTTTCTGTATTCTGGATACAAGCCTTTTGTCAGAGATGTGATTTGTACATATTTTCTCCCAAATTGTGGCTTGTCTTTGCACTTTCTTAGCAGGATCTTTCACACATCAAATGCTTTTAATTTTAATGAAGTCTCATTCATCAGTTATTTTTCTTTTATGGCTTGTGCTTTGGTCTAGCATCTAAGAACTCGATTTCACCAAGCCCTAGGTCATGAAGATCTTCTCCTAAAATTTCTTCCAAAAGTTTCGTAGTTTTGCATGTTATGCTTAGATTTATGATTTTTGGGGGGTTAACTTTTGCACACATGTACAGTTTAGGTCAAGGCTCATTATTTTTCCCTTTGTAAGTCCATTCGTGCCAACGCCATTTGTTGAAAGGACTATCCTTTCTCCATTGAGCTGCTTTTGCACCCTTGTCAAACGTCTGTTGGTCATGCTTGTGCGGGCCTATTTCTGGACTCTATTCTTTTCCCTGGATTTATGTGTTTTTCACTACACTAACACCACTCACTTGATTACAAGTAGTAAAGTCAGGTAGGGTGATTCCCCCAACTTCATTCTTCATCTTCAAGTGTTTTAACTATTCTGGTTCCTTTGTCTCTGTGTGTATTTTGGAATCGGCTTGTCTGTATTTATAAAAACTCTTTTTTTTAATTTTTTAATGTTTATTTATTTGTTGAGAGAGTGAGAGAGACAGAGTGTGAGTTGGGGAGGAGCAGAGAGAGACAGAACACAGAATCCGAAGCAGGCCCCAGGCTCTGAGCTGTCAGCACAGAGCCCGACACGGGGCCTGAACTCACAAACCGCAAGATCATGACCTGAGCCGAAGTTACTGCTTAACAGACTGAGCCACCCAGGCGCCCCTGTACTTACAAAAATTCTAACTAGAAATTTGATAGAAATTATGTCAAACCTACAAATAAATCTGGGGAGAAATATCATCTTTGTTAGACGGAAACACCCAATCCATGAACACCATCTATCTCTCCATTTATTGAGGTCTTTTATTACTAGATTTCATTTCTTAATCCTTCATAGAGATGCTCTGTTTCAATATCCACAGATGAAATTAGTCTGTGAATTTCTTTTTGCTGCTTTGTCTTAGTTAGCTCAGGCTGTATAACAAAATACCGTAGACTGGGTGGCTTACACAGCAGACATATATATTTCACAGTTCTGGAGGCTGAGAAGTCCAAAATCAAGGTGCTATTTGATTCAGTTCCCAGCTACGGTCCAAATCCCTGCTCACAGATGGCCATTTTCTTGCTGTGTCTTAATAATGGTGGAGAGAGAGGCACCTAGGTGACTCAGTCGGTTGAGCGTCCGACTCTGGCTCAGGTCATGATCTCATGGCTTGTGAGTTCGAGCCCCACGTTGGGTTCTGTGCTGACAGCTCAGAGTCCGGAGCCTGCTTCGGATTCTGTGACTCCCTCTCTCTCTACCTATCTCCCACTCGTGCTCTGTCTCTCTCAAAAATAAATATTTTTAAAAATATGGCAGAGAGAAAGAGAGATGTCTCTCTGTATAAGAGGGCTCCACCCTCATGACCTCATCTACCCATAACCACCTCCTGAAGGTCCTGCCTCCCAACCCCATCACACTGGGAGTTAGAGCTTAAACATACGACCTTGGGGGAAGGGCACAACCCACCACAATGTTGGTACCCTTCACAAAAATAACTGGGCAGTGCCCCTTATTTCTTTATGCTCTGGAAGAGTCTGATGAGCTCTGGAATTACCTGTCACTTACAGATTTGGGAGGAACTATGAAGTTCACTTGGACAACTTCCTCAGCTACAAGCACAGTTATTAGTTTGTTTCGCCATTCTATTTCTTCTTAAGTCAGCTTTGGTCATTTGTTTTAACTCCTTTTGGTTTGAAATCATCATAATTTTTAAGCAGATTAACATTGCATTGTGTTAAATGCAGCACTTAAAGAGAATAAAGTAGATCTGTAGATGTTGACAAGGAAAAATCTAAATGACACAAAAATAGAGAATCCAGTTTTTAAAATAACTTTTATTTTGAAATGACACTCTAATTCCTAAATAAAATTTACCCTCTAATACCCAGCTGTAACAGTATTATATTACTCTTAGACCTGAGCAAGAGGTACCTCTGCCTTGGGCTTGCCCTTTTGAGGGGGCTGCTCAAGCTCCCTCCAAGATGTATTGCACCCCACAGGGGACACACATTTCTACAGCCTGAGACTTCCTTCTACACCAGGCTTCCTATTCATGGGACCTTCGCATTCATTCCAGGGTCTGTGAGGGCCTGGATATGATATGACCCCTGCAAGGACCAACCAGAAACCAAAGGGCACTGTTTGCAGTGGGGGAGGCGCTTGGATGTACGGGTTGGATTCCACACACACACAGGTATGCACAGGCCTCCATGGTGCAGGCAGAGTCATGTGTGGAAGAAGGAACGCTGGCTCGTCCAGAGATTCTAAATCTGAACCTGGTTTCCCAGGTCAATATGAAGGTATATTTGTTTAGAGGGAGGAAGACAGGACATTTTTATGTAAGTGTTTACTAGCTGGATTTACCAAAAAATATGTAGCCATTCACCATGTGAGCCTTGGCTTGACCTTGGTCTTGAGCCCCACAAATGACCTGGGAGGGCCTAGTTAATCATGTTACTTTTAGGGGAAAAGGTAGGACTTGCGAGGAAGAAGGTGAATGAGGGTGTTATGGGCTGCATTCTATCCCCTCTTCATTTTAAAGCCCCAACCCTCAGCACCTCAAAAGGTGACTGTGTTTGGAGGTAAGGCCTTTAAAGAAGGCATTAAGTTAAAACGAGGCTGTTAGGGTGGGCCCTCATCTAAGCTGGCTGGTGACCTTATATATTTTTTAAGTTTATTTATTTATTTTTAGAGAGAGAGAATGTGTGTGTGTGTGTGTTTGGCACAAGTGGGGGAGTGGCAGAGAGAGGAGGGAGAGAGGATCTCAAGCAGGCCTTGCACTGTCAGCACAGAGCCCAATGCAGAACTCAAACTCATGAACCATGAGATCATGACCTGAGCCAAAATCAAGAGTCTGACAGTTACCCAACTGAGCCACCCAGGTGCCCTGACTGGTGACTTTATAAAGAAGAAGACATTAGGACACACAGAGAGACGTCAGGGGCAAGTGAAGAGACAGAGAGAAGGCCACTACTTGTACCCTAGGAAGAGTGGACTCAGAAGAAACCAACCGTGAAGGCAGCTTGATCTTGGACTTCCAGCCTCCAGAATGATAAGGAAGTACATTTCTGTCATTTAAGCCTCCACAATTTTTTGTCATGCAGCCTTGGCAGCTAAGACAGAGGACTTTGACTGTTGACTCGATATTTTCTTCTTGTTTGACTCTTGTTTCTAAAGCACACGTATCCATGCATTATTTATGTAATTAAAAAATACATATTAAAATGTTCTCTTATCATGCTTATCTGTCGTTTCTCATTCCTAACTGTGCCTCCTCCGTCTGTTTTCCCCTTTGATTAGGCTAGCTAGCGGCTTATCTGTTTTCCTGTGTGGGGCTCTTCTCTGCAGTGAATCAGCTCCTCAACTTATCAAGTCCACCTTTGTTGTGTTTTCTGATTCATTAGTTTCTGCTTGTCTTCGTTCTGTCCTTTCTTCCCTTGGACTGATTTTCTTGCTCATTCTATACCTTCCTGGGTTGAATGCTGGATTCAGTTTTCCTTGCTCTTCTTTTTCCTCTTCAGGAATATTAACGTTTAGGAGTAAACTTTCCATTCAATATGGCTTTAGCTTTATCTCATGGCTTTTGACACATAAATGTTTTTATTCCCCCACGGCCCCAGTCTGGTTTAACTTGCAATTTTGACTTCCTTTTTGTTCTCGAATGGAGTTTTCAATTCTGAGGAAGGGGTTTTAAATTGTCTAAAAGAAGAGTGGTAAGGTTACTGGGTCTACAGTTACTGGGTCTACTACAGCTTGGGTTCCCAGCCCCTGGGGCTTCAAGACAGGCCCAAGGTGTGACCTTTCCTAACTCAGGCCACCTCCACCCAGAGTCATCATCTTTCCAGGTAAGGACGCCGGCCTGACCTTTCCAGATCCTTTCCCCTAACTTTTGGGAAACTTGCACCCCCCTTAGTATCTGGGACATAGGCAGGGGCTCTCAAGACCCCCGTTAAACACGTGGCAGATACTCCTGCATCTGGAAGACACCCTCGCCAATTTGCTCAAATCTGTCAAAGTCACCATAGGCAGCATGTTCTTCCATGACTCCCTCCCCCATTTTGTCTCTGTGGCTGCTGGAGAGGGTCACCAGGGGCTTTCACTCGGCCCGCCTGTCCTCCTCACACCCACCCAAGTGAACTGCTTCTGTGTACTGCCACGTTCTCCGAAAGCCAGTAGCTGGATCTTCACTAAATTGAGAGACTATGTGTTGAAGTGTCAGACTCAAAATAAAAGCTATTAACTTTGTGGATCCCTAGGGACACCTCAAAGGTCATTCTGAAACTGGAATTCATTGGGAAGCCCCCGTGCCTGCTGATGAGGACAGACGGGGCATGTTAAGATGCTGTTGAGAGAGAACACGGCGGCTTCAAATCATGCCTCATGGACAGGGAGATGCTCTGAATTGTGTCTCCCTCCGTCAACTCTGCGTGGTCTTTAGGTAAGCAGCAACCAGGCTTTTCTGGTTTAATTATATTCCTTTTATCTTCCTAGGCAACATCGGGGAGTCTGTGAGTGCTATAGAAACACAGTACTCTCAAACTTCCTTTGTTTTTCCTTTTATGTTTTACCTTTCTCTTTCTCCTTTCCATTTTGTCCTTTTTATTCCTTCACCTGATCCTGTAACAAATCTGTATGTACCCATATTTCTGATGTCCAGGAGGTGTTTTTATGACTCATTCCCTCTTCTTTTGAATAAGACCTTATGAGCTCTTTTCTAACCATAATTCTTACCTTCGCATAGTCTTTTAAGAATCGAGAAATCTTCTATCTACTTCAACTGACAATTATTATATGAAACACTCTTTATGTATATCAGTCAGATTTCACCAGGTTGTGCTGCAGAACAAACAATCCCAAGAGCTTCGTGGCTGATCCGCACCATGGTTTACTTCTCCCTCACACTACATGTCAGCTGAAGTTCTGCTCCAAGTTCTCCTCCTTCTGGATCCTGTTTACAGGAAGAAAGAGAAAAATCAAAGTGCAAAAGGGACGAGCCAGACAGATCTAATCCCTTTTAAAGGCTTTTCCCAGGAGCCCGCCCCTTCCTGGTTCATGTCTGCTCACTCGGCAGCCTCCTACAGCATGGGCAGCTCCTCCAGCACCCAGTTCCCGTGGGTGTGACAGCCAGCAGCACTGAGGGGCCAGCGGCTCTCCCCAGCATCCCCACTCGTGGTGATTTTGTATCCCAGTGTCTCCACCAAGATACCTTCTGTGAATAGCTTTCCCCAGCACCATAGAAGGCAATTTTCTAGCAAGTTCCACTAACACAGACCGCAGTGACTTCTCTACCATCCAGTGAACCACAACTGTGCCCTACTAACAAAGTCTAGATTTCAGCTCGGTGTGGGGGTGGGGGGGGAGAGAAAATGGGCGAGATGGGAGCTCTAGCTCAGCTCTGAGAGCAGTGGCTGGTCCTTATCCTGTGTTCCCTTCACTTCCTACTAGCCCATCCCTCATTAGTGCAATGCCCGTGATAGTTAGTCATTCTTTATATTAAATTTTCCCTGTTCAAATTACCATGTGATTTTTCTCTCCTGATAAAACCCAGATTAATACGCCCATCCAGCATTATTGATTGGCTCCCATCTTGTTGGCCGAGACTAGCTCAGGGCTCTTTAGCTGGGCAGGCAGCCACTTCAGCCAACCCAGGGTTCTGCTAACCAGGAAGAAGGGGAGACAAGGTCATGCATAAGCACCTGGCAGTGTTTGCTTCAATAACAATATATATTGATAAGGATATTTACCAGAACTCCACATTTCTCTTTTCTTTCTTTCTTTTCTAAGATAATTTTTTTTGAGAGAGGGAGGGGGGCATGTGTGTGAGCAGGGGAGAGGCAGAGACAGAGGGGGACAGAGGATCTGAAGCAGGCCCTGCGCTGACAGCCCCTGATGTGGGGCTCAAAACTCAGGTACTGCGAGGGGCACCTGGGTGGCTCAGTCAGTAAGCGGCTGACTTCAGCTCAGGTCATGATCTCACGGTTTGTGGGTTCGAGCCCCGCATCAGGCTCTGTGCTGACAGCTCAGAACCTGGAGCCTGTTTCAGACTCTGTGACTCCCTCTCTCTCTGACCCTCCCCTGCTCACACTGTCTCTCTCTCTCTCAGAAATAAATAAAACATTATAAAACTTAAAAAAAAAAAAACTCAGGTACCATGAGTTCATAACCTGAGCCAAAGTTGTACACTTAGCCTACTGACCCACCCTGGCACCTCTCCAAGCTTCTCTGTTCTCTAGGACACTTCTCTTGATCACACTCCTAGGTAAAAATTCCCACCTGACCCTGTCTCCAGGCTCATTTCACACATGAATGCTCCCAGACACTATGGATCCCTTCAATGCCATCTGTTAAGAAAGGATTAAGTAAGTAGAAACAAATGTAACAAGCATGGTCTGCACTGTTATGAGTATCACACAGACCAAATGTCCCACAAGGCTTCTCCAGTCCCTGAACACCCCCCCCCACCCCGCCCGGCTTTCAGAGTCCGTGAGACACAACAGTCCCGTTGGCCCTCCGTGTGCTGTGACCCATGTTGTTCTGCCTCCCTGACCCTTTGAGCCCCTTCACAGGGGGGCTGACACAGTGTGTCCAAGGCGGCTCCTGGCCCAGTCACACTGGCCACCGCAGGCAGATATGAGTACATCTCCTTTCTCAGGACGCTCCCAGGTATGTATATATACACGTGCCCATGGCACAGACATGGCTCCCCCCCCTCCTCTGACTCCAGTACAAGTTCCTGCTGAGATGGAAACAAGGTGGCGACAGTGGCTTGCTGTGTGACTTAGGGCAGGTCACTTCCTCTGTCCTTCCTCAGGGCTTGTTGTGAGCACACAGGAGACAGTGAATTGTCACGGTGTCCAGCACACAGTAAGCGCTCAGTAAATGTTAGTCGAGGGCATTACTCCTTCTGTTTTTAAGAGTTCCTGGTTACCTTATCAGAAGGAGGGGGTCTCTCCCCTCAAAAGTGGGTCGTCTCTGGCTAAGGAGCCTCCAGTGAGTTCTGCCAGCTTCGAGGTCTTGTGGCATCAAGAGAGGCCTCTTTGAAGGGACCTCAAACTTGGTCAAACTCAAACCTCAAGGGACTTGGTTTTTAAGGAACCAAGCTCTTCTGATCGATGTTAGCTTGAATTCATAAGAAACCCGCACGGAGATCTTTCCAGAAACCCAGGAACTGCATTCAAAGTGCAGGCTGCACCGCCATCTGCTGGCCATGTCTTGGAGTGGCAGGCTTGAAAGAACGTAGATAACTGGTCACCCAGGATGCTGGTTACCCAGACAGGTTCCTGGCCCACACGCTCAGGGGTGCTGGGGATGTCAGTGTGTTTACAGAGCCCTTCAAGCCATCCAGCGCTCCCCACCTCTTCCTGCAAAGGGACCCCATTTTTAGGTTGAGAACAAAAATGTTCAAAATGATGTGATGAACTGAGATGTATTTCTGCCCCAAAACACCTAACCTGAATCCAATTAAAAGGAAATATCAGACAAACCTAAATAAAGAGAGTGGCCTGTACGCTTCAGAAATGTGAAGCTCATGAAATACAAAGAAAACTAGTGACTTGTTACCAACTCAAGCATACTAAAGAAGCAAGATATGATCTGAGATTTTTTCTTTTGCTGAATAGGATGTCATGGGGCAGTTGACCAAATCTGAATGGCTCTTTTGATTTCATGTCAAAAGATTGATTTCAGTGTCAATTTCATGATTTTGTTCATCATACTGTGATTTTACAAGAGAATGTCCTTGCCTTTAGGGAACACACACACATAAGTCTTGAGGCATAAAGGGCCACCAAGTCTGCATCCAATTTGCAGACAGTTCAGAAGGAAAATATATGCACGTGTGTAGTCTTCAGTGAAGGTATTCAGGAATTCTTTGCACCGTTTTTGCAACTTTTCTAACAGCCTGAAATTATACTAAAATACATTTAATTTTTTTTTCACTTACCTGCTGAGAAAATAGTGATATGCGCCACCATACATTCAGTACTCATTACACCAGGAATACCTCACAGATGGTAGCTACACTTGTGGTGACCACTGCATAACATATAGGCTTGCACAGTCACACTGTTGTACACCAGCAACTAATATGACATTGTGTGTCAACTATCCTTATGGAAAAAAATCTAATGAATTAGGGGCGCCTGGGTGGCTCAGTCAGTCAAGCGTCCCACTCTTGATTTCGGCTCAGGTCATGATCTTGCAGTTCACGAGTTCGAGCCCTGCGTTGGGCTCTGTGCTGACGATGCAGAGCCTGCTTGGGATTCTCTCTCTCTCTTTTCTCTGCCCCTCTCCCCACTTCTCAAAAGAAATAAATAAACATCTTAAAAATACATTAAGTAAAATAAGTAAAATACTATACAATGGAAAAATAAATAAATAAAACAAGAACACCCCACCTTTTTATGGAGCCCTCAGTAGATGCCGGGGGTGTCCTAACTACTTGCCAAGGTTTGTCTTGTTCATCCTCACAGCAATCCTATGGGAGAGGTGCTTTTATCCCCCTCAGTTGTCAGACGAGGACACCTTCACTTCAGAAGGCTCTGTGCTAAGGCCACACAGCTAGTTAAGTGATGGAGCTGGAATCCGGAGTCATCAAAATCCAACTAGCAGCAGGGAGGGTCCACTCACGGGATGACTAGTCTACCTCAGTACTGAAAGGACCGGGGCCCACCCCTGCAGCAGCCACATTGGACTCTACATTCTTGGCCAGACTCACCTGGGCCTTCGTTCTGCCTCTGCTCATGACGCTGCTCCTGGCCACTCTCCTCACTGCCTCCAATATCCCGCCCCTCCCCCTCTTCTGCGCTGAGCCACCTATGTCCTTCCATGCCCAACCCCTGGGAGGGCTCTGTCCCTCCTCCACTCTCTCATGACCCTCTGGCAGCCTCCCTCTGAGATGATCCCACTCTCCCGTCTCCCACCATTATTCCTTTGCGAGGCAGAAGAGTGTAGCCATTGCTCGCTCCAGCTATGGACTCAGGCCTGGATGCAAAACCAATCCTGCCATTTACTGGCTGTGTGATCTTGGGCAAGTCACTTTACCTCTCTGAGCATCTTCTAAGTAAAACAGAGCTATTATAACCCAACTCATTATGAAAAGAAAGTGAGCCAGGCCACACATACAACCCCTTTCATGTAGCGTCTGGCAAGCAATGAGTGCTTAATAATAGGTGCTAGCTCCTATTCCTATGTCTTGTCTCCATAATGACTGTTTTACATTTTTTCAGCTAAATTCATTATAAGCACGTGTCAAAGTTTTATTTCAATCTTGCCACAGAGCCATGTCACAGTTCCCTTTTGTTAAGGACATTTTGCAGGAAAAGAGAATGGTTGGATAATCACTATTAAACTGAATACAAGAAAAAGAGTCTCTAATAATCAGCTGAATGTGTGGGTAGCTGATTTCCCCAAAGAGGTTTTAATCTTGTTAAAGTTTATCAGAAAATTGCCTAAGCATTTATCAGGAATGCTAATTTCCTCCCACAAGGACTGTGTATTGCGTCAGGGAAGAGAATTCTACACCAGACCGTGACTGGGGCACCTTCTTCTTAATCACACCCGTAATTGTCACAGCTGACATTTCTTAAGGCCTCACTATGTGCCCCGCTTGGCGCTGTGTCTCAGGCCCAGCAGATCCTGGACACATTCCATCATTGTTCCCCATTCCCATGGAGCATGCTCCCACCTAGTTCAGGGTCAGACTCTACAGGCGGCTACTAAACGCCAATGGGATGGGTGAATGGGGGTAGCGGCCATCAGTCCCCAGGCCTTTGTGCAGTGTGGCACACACACCCTCCCCTGCCCTCACCACCAAGATAGAAATAAACAGGTTTCTGAAAGTAGAAACCACTCACCGCTCCTCCAATTTAATGGGGGGTGTTAAGCAGGCGCTGTTCAGGAAAGTGTGACGTGGTTAGGCTTTCTGGTCCAACACCATCAAGTGAGGCCTTTACCAGCTAGTTGACAAGGTGCTTTATTCTGGCCGCAGAGCTACCAAGGGCTCGTTACCAAGCATGGATGCCTTTTCTCTGACAGACAATGAAGAGTTGGATCCAAGTTGCTCATTAGCTTCTTTGGGGATTTGTTGGACATCTTGCTACTGTATGAACAAACAGATGGACTTGGCTCTTGGTTGCAAGGATATTTTGAAAGGAGCAGATTCACCTATCCATTGTAAAGCGGAAAGCACTCTAGCTGAGTGGGGTGCACGGTCTCCAAGTTAGTTTGGGATGAAGTCGGTGGTCCTCAAAGTGTGCTCCCCTGACCGGGACCTTGCTAGAAATGAGAATTCTTGGTCTGCACCTCAAACCTACTGAATCAAAAACTCTAAGGCTGGGGCCCAGAAACCTGTTGTAATAAGCTGCCTAGGTGGTGTGGATGCATGTCCCAGTTGGAGTGGAGTCAAGCTATGATATCTTCTCTTCTTTTCATCTTTACTCATTGTCCATCCTCCACCCTTCCTTCCTGTCTTCACCCATCTGTCTTCCCCTCTAAACCAACACCTCAGAAGCCCCTGAGGTTCAATCTAAGCACTCCATCTGGGCGGTGAGACCCCATGGATCACAAGAGGGACAGGTGCCAAGCTCCAGAAAACTGTCACATTCTCCCAGCTGAACGCTGGAGAACAAACCTGCATGGAAAAACTAGAAAAAGCTGCGATGGTCATCTGAGGCCATGGCTCCACATGCTTCTAAGGCATAAACAAGACAAGACCAGAGTCTGGGGCCTGTGCTGTGCCAACTTTAACATCACAAGGATGTTTGGAGCAAAATGGCTTAGGCAAAGAATGGCCACCAGAAAAAGAAGTCAAGACAAAGCCGGAGGTGACCACAGAAAAGCCTAGAGTCCTGGAGCCATTCAGAGAAAAACATAACACACAGCTATAGGGCAAATCTACTGAAACACCTCAACATTTTCTTTTTTTTTTTTTTTAAATGTTTTATTTATTTCTAGGAGAGAGAGAGAGAGACAGCGTGAGCAGGGGAGGGTCAGAGAGAGAGGGAGTCACAGACTGAAACAGGCTCCGAGCTGGCAGTCAGCACAGAGCCCGACGCGGGGCTCGAACCCACGAACCGCGAGATCATGACCTAAGCGAAAGTCGGACGCTTAACCGACTAAGCCACCCAGGCGCCCCACCTCAACATTTTCTAAAGACCCGAATGGATTTCCCCACAGAGCTGGGGGGTGATACTCAGTGGATCGTCCGGGGAGACAGTGACTCCTAAAAGCTGGAGAACCAGAAACAGCCGTGTACACAAAAGGAACTTACAGTCGATTCTTTCAATAAGCATTTGCCAAGTGCCCACAATTCACTGTGGCCCATGTGGGATTTTAAGCAGGTGGTAGATCTGGTCCCTTCAGGCAAGCTCTGCAGCTCCTCAGCTCCTCATACAGCTGGCTCTGCTCAGACCCCTCAAGATCCCAGCGTCTCTCAGGGAAATGAAATTCCGAGGCCCCCTGCTATGGACTTCATTGTGTCTCTTCAAAACTCATACGTTGAGGGGCACCTGGGTGGCTCAGTCGGTTAAGTGTCTGACTTCAGCTCAGGTCATGATCTCACAGTTCGTGGATTCAAGCCCCGCATAGAGCTCTGTGCTGACAGCTAGCTCAGAGCCTGGAGCCTGTTTCAGATTCTGTGTCTCCCTCTCTCTGACCCTCCCCTGCTCACACTGTCTCTCTCTCTCTCTCTCTCTCTCTCTCTCTCTCTGTGTCAGAAATAAATAAAACATTCAAAAAAAAATTATGTTGAGACCCAACCCCCAGTGGGCCTGTATTTGGAGTAAAGAAGTAACAAAGGTAAAAATGAGGTCATCAGGGTGGAGCCTTGATCCAGTAGGATTGGAGTCTTTAAAAAGAAACACCAGAAAGGTCTTTCCCTCTCTCTCTCTGGCTACCATGTGAGGACACGGGGAGAAGGTGGTCCTCTGCCAGCCAGGAAGAGAGCCCCCACCAGACACCACATTGCCTCACATATTGACCAGGACTTACCAGTCTCCAGAACCATGAGAAAATAAATTCTTTTTCTTTTTTTAAATTTTTTTAAATGTTTTATTTATTTCTGAGAGAGAGAGACAGCATGAGCAGGGGAGGGTCAGAGAGAGAGAAAGAGATATAGAATCCGAAGACAACCTCCAGGCTCTGAGCTAGCTGTCAGCACAAAGCTCGACGTGGGGCTCGAACCCACGAACCATCAGATTATGACCTGAGCCATATAGTCAGACGCTTAACCGACTGAGCCACCCAGGTGCCTCGAGAAAATAAATTCTTTAGGGGCGCTTGGGTGACCCAGTCTATTAAGCCTCTGACTCTTGACTTCAGCTCGGGTCATGATCTCATGGTCCGTAAGATTGAGCCCCGCGTCGGGGTTTGCGCTGACAACGTGGAGCCTACTTGGGATCGTCTCTCTCTGCCCCTCCTTGTCTCTCATGTGTGTGATTTCTCTCTCTCTCTCTCTCTCTCTCAAAATAAATTTTAAAAACTTTAAAAAAAAAAGAAAATAAATTCTGTTGTTTCAGCCACCCCAGTCTACGGCATTTTATTACGACAACCCAAGTGGACTCAGACCCCCCAGCTACACCAAGCTGTCTGGTTGTCCTGGCTGTGCTACAGGTCAATGCAGGGAGCTGTCCCCGGGGACACCACCTACAGACCACTGAACTGCAAGCAGGGTCAATGATTCCCTCCTTGTCTTCTGTGTCCTCTAGTCCACCCCCACCCCCACCCTGCTCCGAGCCTGAGTCCAGAGCAGGGAAACTGGGACACCCAGCTTAGCCTTTTATCTCCTGCTCCTCTGTCTTTCTCCTTCCTCGGCCTCCCAAGGTCAAGAAGGCGACAGGCTTTCCCTTTGTGGCTCCTAATGATACCTTCTTTCTTCCTGCACCAGCTAAGCTTTCATGGTGGACTATGGTACCTACTCCACATCCCTACAAATTCTACTGAGGCAGATTCTCCAAGTTTGATGATTGATGTAAGAATTTGGAGAAGTCGGGGCGCCTGGGTGGCTTAGTTGGTTAAGCATCCGACTTTCGCTTAGGTCATGATCTCTCGGTTCGTGGGTTCAGGCCCCGCATTGGGCTCTGTGCTGACTGCCAGCTCAGAGCCTGGAGCCTGTTTCAGTCTGTGACTCCCTCTCTCTCTGACCCTCCCCTGCTCATGCTGTCTCTCTCTTTCTCTCCTAGAAATAAATAAAAACATTAAAAAAAAAATTTTTTTTTTTAAAGAATTTGGAGAAGTCGATTTGCAAGGCTATTTTCTGTTATAAAATCCAATGTTTGAACGGTGAAAGCTGATGCTGTGGTCTTTCTTAGCATTCTTTCTGTAACAGATTCGAATTTCCCCTGGCCAAAAAAGACATCTAAGGTGTAATGGAGAAAAGATTATGGCTGGGAAAGGCAAAAGAGAAAAAAGCACATCAAAATCAAAAGGATACTACCCCATTCTGAGTATATAATTTTTAACAAAAAATGGTATCATGTTTTGCATACTTCTGAGCTCCTAACTTCATTCACCTGAAAGTATATCCTTACCTTTCATGTTGCCATAGAGATCTTCTCATTATCTCTACCACCCCAGTCTCAGCCGCCAACATGCCCCACCTAGACCACGGCCTTAGTCTCCTGTCTGGCCACCCTGCATCCACTCTTGTCCTTTTAAAGAAGATCTTTAAAAAATAAGGGTGCCTAGTGGTGCCTGAGTGGCTCAGTCGGTTGGGCGCCCGACTTCGGCTCAGGTCATGATCTCATGATTTGTGGGTTTGAGCCCCGCGTCGAGTTCTATGCTGATAGCTTGGAGCCTATTTCAGATTCTGTGTCTCCCTCTTTCTCTGCCCCTCCTCCACTCATGCTCTGCTTCTCTGTCTCAAAAACAAATAAACTAAAAAATATATATAGGGGGGCCTGGGTGGCTGAGTTGGTTGGGCATCTGACTTCCGCTCAGGTCTGATCTCACAGTTCATGAATTCAAGCCCCCCGTCAGACTCTGTGCTGACAGCTCAGAGCCTGGAGCCCGGTGTGGATTCTATGTCTCCTCTCTCTGGCCCTCTCTTACTTGCACTCTGTGTGTCTCTCTCTCAAAAATAAATAAATATTTTTTAAAAATTTTTTAAATAAAGACATCAGGGGTACCTGGTGGCTCAGTCAGCTGAGCGTCCGACTCTTGGTTTCAGCTCGGGTCATGATCCCATGGTTTCATGGGTTTGAGCGCCATATCAGGTTCTGTACTGAGAGTGCAAATCCTGCTTGGGATTCTCTGTGTCCCTCTCTCTCTGCCCCTCCCCCATTCATGCTATCTCTGTTTCTCTCAAAATAAATAAATAAATTTTTTAAAAAATAACAAAGACAGCAATAAGACACATCTCCTGCTAAGAACGATTGGAAAAAGTAGATAAAATATAAGAAGCCTATTGTTAAAGACTTCTGAGAGCTCTGGAGCCCCAGAGCATTAGAGGGATTCAGTTGTGGAGATGGGGAGAGCCTCAGTCCCTTCTGGAGAGCTAGGCTGAGAGTCTGCCACGTCTTTCTGGCTGGGACACTGCCAATCTCACCCGGGCTGGAGGCTGCGGATCTGGGTTTGACTCCTGGTAGAAATCCAGAAAGTTTTAAATTACAGCTGTGGCTCATGTTACATCTCTATTGTACAAGCACTGACCTAAACTAAGGTTACGAGGTTTGAGGAACAAGGATGGTGTGAGGCTGCAGATGTCAGGATGCATCCGTTCTGGGAGGGACCCCAGGTTCATTGTTTTATAATAGCTTTATCGAGATGTAATATACACACTATACAATTCGCTCCTTTAAAGTGTGTAATTCAGCGGGTTTGGTGGTTTTTGGATTTTGGTTTTTGTTTTTTTTTGGGGGGGAGGTTGTTTTTTTTAGTATTTAGTACACACATCACCATTAGCTAATTTCAGAACCTGTTCTTCACCTCCAAAAGAAATACCCATCGCTGTGAATAACCTGAAACAGCTCTGAGCCCTTCAACAAGTTTGGACCTTTTCCATTTGGAGGTGCCTGGACTATTTTTAAAAATGAAGAAATTCTGAATAGGTTTTCGGGTTTGAGTTACAAAAACATATTGAAATTTAGGTATTTAGGGAGCATCTGGGTGGCTCAGTCGGTTGGGTGTCCAACTCCTAGTTTCGGCTCAGGTCATGTTCTCACGGTTCATGAGTTTGAGCCCCAAGTCAGACTCCGTGCTGACAGTGTGGAGCCTGCTTGGGATTTTGTCTCTCTCTCTCTCTCTCTGCCTCTTCCCTGCTTGTTCTCTCTCTCTCTCTCTCTCTCTCTCTCTCTCTCATGTGTGCGTGTGCATGTGCAAAATAAATAAACATTTAAAAAGTTTAGATACTTACATTTAACATTATAAATGCTATTAAACTATCACACAAAAAATAAATGTGCTTAGGCAAGTATAGGATCTTTTTTTTTTAATGTTTTATTTATTTTTGAGAGAGTGCAAGTAGGGGATGGGCAGAGAGAGGAGGACAGAGGATCCAAAGTGGGCTCTATGCTGACAGCAGCAAGCCTGATGTGGGACTTGAACTCACAAACTGGGAGATCACCACCCGAGGCAAAGTCGGATGCTCAACCAACAGAGCCACCCAGGTACCCCAGGTCTGTTTTTTAAACATTACTTTGCAGTGCACCAGAGCTGATATTGGTCTAGTGATGACACAAATTTATCTTTGAGGATTAGTTTCTTGAGAGTCCACATCCAGAGGCCCTTTGAGAAAAGAGACCCAATCACATATGGTGCTTTTCACACTGCTGCACATGAATAGCATCCTAGGCCTTGCTGAGGTTATTAGGGGATTACAAAACACTGTTAGGTGTTATAAATACAGACAAAAATATACCAGGAAAAACTGACTTTTATTAAAAATTAGGGGGGAAATCTAATGCTTCTATTTGGGAGAGTAACTGGTGAGTCTTGCCCACCCCTCCTTAAAGCAATGCCAATTTTCTCAATCCTACCAGCTCAGCAGCCCCTTCCCCACAAACTTCAATGTTCCTTTACCAAGAAGATACAAGGAATAAAGAAATCAGGGCATCTCTTGGCTGATGGACTGTAGTAACCAATCCCTAAGTGAGGCCAACCTCTCTCTGTGGGTCAGTGTAAAGATTTGTGGGGTCTAGGTTTTGTCCTAAGAGATATGAGTCATCAAAGTGTTTTAAACAGGAAAGTGACATAATCACACTAACTCTTTTTAAAAGGATGGCTCTGGGGGTGCCTGGGTGGCTCAGTCGGTTAAGCGTCCGACTTCAGCTCAGGTCATGATCTCACAGTTCGTGGGTTTGAGCCCCGCGTCGGGCTCTGTGCTGACAGCCAGCTCAGAGCCTGGAGCCTGCTTCTGATTCTGTGTCTCCCTCTCTCTCTGACCTTCCCCAGCTCACGCTGTCTCTCTCTCAGAAATAAATAAAACATTAAAAAAAGAATAAGGGATGGCTCTGACTGCTACCTGTTAAATGGACTATAAGAGAGCAGGAATGGCATCAGGGAGACTAGATACGAAGCTATTTGCTGTAGCCCAGGTAGAGACACAGGGGTAGCTTGGATGAGCAGCAGAAATGGCAGGGCGTGGCCAGACTCTGGACACTAGCACGGCCACGACTTGCTAATGGTGGTGTGAAGTCTAATGGGAAGAATGTTCTTAAGTACTTGGCTTAATCACTGAATGGATGAATGAAGGAGCCCTTTGAGATGCCTACCAGACACCCACATGGAGATGCTGGGTGGAGATTTAGTGCTATGAGTCTGGAGCCCAGGAGAGAAGTAGGAAGCAGAAATACAACCTGAGCCTTATACATACAGAAGACATGTAGAGGCAAGAAAGACTAGATGAGGTCGCCTAGGAAGTGAGAGAAGAGAGGAAGACCAAGGCCGGAGCCTGGAACACTCCAACATTCAGAGGTTAAGAAGAGGAGCAGGTGTGAGCAAAGGATCCTGATTCGGAGAAATGGTTAAATGAGGTAAGAGAGAATGTCGGAGAAGGCGTTGTCCCCAAAGGCAGGTGAAGCAAAAGTCTCAAGGAAGGAAGGATCTGTGTCAAATGCAACGAGAGATGGTCCACGATGAAGGATGAGCACTGACCATGCGTAGGAATGACAGAGGTGACTTCAAGGAGAACAGTGTTGGTGCAGTGGTGAGGCTGAAACCCAACTACCATGAGTTTAGAAAGGAACAAGGAGGGGATGGGAAGTCCAGGCAACGAGCTCAGTAGAGGAGATCAGCTGCGAGCCATTCATTTTCTATTTGCCCTTCCTGGTGCACCCTCCACTCCTCCACTCTGCCGTGTGCCCAGGCGCTGATCTGTGTGGACCACACCAATGAGCTCCTGACCCTCTGGCTGCCAGGGCAGTCTGGCAGAATCTGGGAGGGATGAAGATGAGTGGGGGGGGGGGTTCCTGCACAGGACGCCTCTCCACAACTCCCTTCTTCCAGCTCCCCCAACTGCGTCCTCTCTTCTGCTTTGCTTGGGGTGTAACAGCTCAGCTGTCACTGACCCCAGGTTCCCACATTGTACCCCTGTTTCCTCTATTCCCTGCCCTTTCCTTTGAAAAGGATCCCTTTGTAAATAAACCCTCCTTGAACTACCCTAACTTAAATGTGTCTTCCGTTTCTTGTGAGACACTGACTTAAATAAGCTGTAAGTCAAGACTTGACCAGGTATCTGGAAACTTTAAAAAAAATTTCTTTTGTCATGAAAAATTTCAAGGCATATTAGAGAGGCTATTATAATAAACTCCTATGGACCCATTGCTTGGCTTGAAAAACTAATTTATGGCCCCTCTGATTTCCTCTAACCCCTGCCTGCCCCCCACTGCTGCCACTGGATTATTTTTTAGTGTTTATTTATTTTTGAGAGTGAGTGAGAGAGGTGCAGAGAGAGAAGGGGGCAGAGGATCTGAAGCAGGCTCTGCACTGACAGTAGCTTCTGATGTGGGGCTCGAACTCACTAACTGTGAAATCATGACCTGAGCCGAAGTCAAACGCTCAACCAACTGAGCTGCCCAGGTACCTATGGATTTTTTTAAAGCAGATCCTGGACGTCCTGAACATTCTTCCATAAGTAGTTCAGTGTGGATCTCTAAAAGGTAAGCATTGTTTACATAACCACAACACAGTTATCACACCTTAGAAGTTAATACTAAAATTGACATGGTACCATCCCTACCTTCCCCTAAGAAACTTACAGTCTTACGGGAGGGCAGACAACTAAAAACAATAATGCAAAAATTTCAGTCAGAATGGCTAAGATCAAAAACACAAGAAACAAGTGTTGGCGACGATGTGGAGAAAAAGGAACCCTTGTGCACCGTCGGTGGGAATGCAAACTGGTGCAGCCCCTGTGGAAGACAGTATGAAGGCTCTTCAAAAAGCTAGAAATAGAATTACCATATGATCCAGTAACTCCACTATTGGGTATTTATCCAAAGAAAATGAAAATACTAATTCAAAAAGATATATGAAGGCACCTGGGTGGCTCAGTCAATTAAGTGTCCGACTTTGGCACAGATCATGAGCTCACATATTTTGAGATCAAGCCCCGTGTAAGGCTCTGTGCTGACAGCTCAGAGCCTGGAGCCTGCTTCGGATTCTGTGTCTCCCTCTCTCTCTGCTCCTCCCCCACTCTTTCTCTCAAAAATAAACATTAAAAAATAAAAATAAAAAGATATATGCACCCCTCTGTTTATTGCAGCATTATTTACAGCAGCCAAATTAGGGAAGCAGCTCAAGTGTCCATTGAGAGATGAATGGATAAGGAAAATGTGGTATCTATATACAACGGACTAGTACTCAGCCATAAAAAAAGAATGAAATCTTTCCATTTGCAACAGTATGGATGGATTTAGAGGGTATAATCCTAAGTAAAATAAATCAGTCAGATTAAGAAAAATACCATATGATTTCACTCATACATGAAACTTAAGAAACAAAACAAATGAACAAAGAAAAAAAGAGACCAAAAAATCAGACTCGTCGCTGTAGGGAACAAACTGATGGTTGCCAGAGGGGAGGTGGCTGAAGGGACGGGTGAACCAGGTGAAGGGGATTAGGGGACCCTTACCTTGGTGAGCACTGAGTTATGCATAGAATTGTTGAATCACTATACTGTACCCTTGAAACTAATATAACACCGTACCTTAATTATACAGAAATTTTTAAAAAATAAACAAATGAAAATAAAGTTGATGTAAAAGAAAAAATTAAAAATGTAAATATGAAAAAAAATGTAAATATGAAGTGGAAGGAAGAGAACAGAGATTCTTCATCACATGTTGGCCCAGTAGCTCTTACCAGACCACCCACTCTTACAGAACCACTTTAAATGCTGGACAAAACATACAGAACAACTCTCTGAAGGCGCAGGGCAGCAATCCAAAGCTGAAAGACACCACAGAGGAGTTCAAACTTGAAATAAGGGATCAATACTGGGTGAGTTTCCTACTTTTTTTTTTTTATAGTTTTCAATTTGAAGGAAGACAACAGTCTTGCTGGTTTGAAGAACCAGAAGACAGAGTATGGGGCAACCACAGTGGCTGAAAGGAAAGGAAGAATCCTCTCAGAAAGGAAGGAGCCTCAGGGCGCCTGGGTGGCTCAGTCAGTTAAGCATCTGACTCTTGATTTCAGCTCAGGTCATGATCTCATGGTTCATGAGTTTGAGCCCTGCACTGGGCTCAGCACTGGCAATGCAGAGCCTGCATGAGATTCTCTGTCTCCCTCTCTCTTTGCCCCTTCCCTGTTCAATCTCTATTTCTTTCAAAATAAATAAACATTTTTAAAAAAGGGAATGAGCCTCAAATTCTGTGTTTAAAGTCTGCCTAACTCTCTTACTGACTCCTTTACTAGGACACATGTACAATGCTGACCCTAAACAGCCCAGCGATGGCTGAAATAACTGAACTGAGATTTCAGTTGCTTCCCAGCAGAGAAGACCAAGTTTTCCATTTAAGATCAACCAAAGTTGATTAACTGCCTGCTTTAAAATATATATGTATATATATATATATATATATATACATATATATATATATTCTTCAAAGGAACATAACAAAATATAAAGTTTTTAGATCATTTGCAATGTCTAGAATACATCCTTAATTACTCAGTGTGCGAAAAACAGAAAAACATGATCTACACTCAAAAGCAAACACAATCCGAAGAGACCAACACTTAGAGGATCCAAGTGTTGGAATTAGCAGACAAGGATTTTATTTTTTTTTAATGTTTATTTATTTATTTTTAAGAGAGAGAGAGAGAGAGCACGTGCATGAGAAAGACAGAGAGCATGGGAGAGGGGTAGAGAGAGAAAGGGAGAGAGAGAATCCCAAGCAGGTTCCATGTTACCAACACAGAGCATGACGCAAGGCTCAATCCCTGAGATTCATGAAGACCCATGAGATCATGACCTGATCATGGTGTATGAACAAATAGGACATCTCAGCAGAAACTTTTAAAAAGAACCAAATGGAAATCCAAGAGCTGAAAACTTACAATATCTGAAATCTTAACATTCACTGGATGGATTTAACAGCAGATTGAAAATGGTAGGAAAGGGGGGAAAAAGATAGAGAGAGTAAGCAACCTCAGGAAAAAGTATCCAACCTGAAGAACAGAGAGAGAAAAGATTGGGGGGAAAAACAATGAACTAAGCCTCAAGAACTAATACAACAACATCAAAAGACCCAATGTGCATGTAATTGTAGGTTTAGAAAGAGAAAAGAGAGAGAATAAGGCCAAAAAAATGTTTAATAATGACCATATTCAGAAGTGTCTCATATTTCATGAAAAATACAAAATTGCAGGTTAAAGAAGTTCAACTCACCCTCGCAGGATAAACAAAGAAAACCACACCCAGCCACATCATAATACAACTGTAAAAAGCCAAAGAGTAGGAGAAAGTTTTGACAGAAGTCACAAAAAAACACCATAACAGGGGCAATGATTTGAAGGATCTGTGACTCGTCAGCAACAATGGAGGCCATGAAATAGCCTCCATCTGACATCTCCATCTAACACCTTTAGGGTGTTCAGAAGAACAGCTGGATTCTATATCTAGCAAAAATATCCTTCAAGAATGACGGTGCAACAAATTAAGGAAGGAAGAAGTCACTGGTGCACAGGTAGAGCATGATGATGGCGGCACAGGGGTGGGGCCCATGGGGGTGAAGCCATCCAAGAAAGCCTCACTGAGAGGGGAAGCTCCAAGTTGGAAGCCGACAGCTGAGTAGCAGCCAGCCTTGGGACAAGGGTCCCATGACACCATTGTCTAGCACGTGCCTGGCAGGTGCGCCATGGATTTATATGGGATGAGCAAAGGGAATAATATATGGATGAAACATGTGAAAGGCATCAGACTTTGTCTTGACACTTCTAGAGTCAACCAGAGTCCTGGGGCCAACGTGTAGAATATGCAGGCAAGCAGGAAAGAGTTCTCAGTTAGCATTCTGTTAGAAGAGTGTGATGGCTGAAAATTCCCTAGGGTGGAGAGCGAACTGGTTACAGAAGCAAGAGACTCTAGTAAAAGCTAGGGGAGGCAGCGCTGGCGTAACACCTGACGTAAGACCATGACAACGTCCAACAGCAGTAGGCTATGTCTCCCCACACAGCTTATGTATTGTCAGTTAGGAGAACTTCATGAGGGGACTTCTACACCTATTGGTGGCCAGAATTGGGTCACATGCCTTTTCTAAACTAATCACTGGCAAAGGAACCATATTGACCGCCTTAGACAAGCTGGAATTTACTAGAATCACATGGAGGAGGAGTGGACATGATAAAAACCCAGGTTTAGGCAACCAATCGGTGTTCCTACGTAACGTTTCTTCATCTTACCCACATGAGTGTGAGAGATGAAAAGTCAAGGTCTTAAGTTTATCAGTCTCTATTCATTCATTCATGCAGCAAATATTTATTGAGTGCCTACTATGGGTCCAATAGTGTGTTGGAAGGAAGATATACAGTTGTTAATAAATTAAGGAAGACTATCTTTACACACAATATATGTATTTTAGCATGTGGTTTTGACAGTATAGAACCAAATTTTTTTAGAAGGGAAAAAAGTGATTAAGAAAATTTTTAAAAAGGTGGTCCATGTGGACAGGAAGTAGTTCTGAGATAGGCCACAAATGAGCTGTGGGTTCCGGCTCCTGGCCCACGTTTCAGAGGCAAAGCCCCCAACCTCTCCCTACAGGAAACAAACTGATGTGAACAAGGTCAACTCGTTAGAAGGAAATGGACCACCAATTTGGCAAAACTTATTAATGCAAATATCCCACCGGCCAGTGTGTGTGCTTCCAAGAAGAATTCCCACAGACATATGAACGGATACATTTACACAATGATGTCATTTGCGGGAAAGTTTGCCCCGGCAAGGACAGAGCTAATCCAGATGTCCATCAAGAGGAGGCAGGTCAAACAAACTGTGAATTTGTAATGGATACTCTGCTGTCATTAAAACAGATGAACCAGATCTGCCTGTGCTATTGTGGAACCATCTCCTCTATTCGGTGCAGAAAGACGGAGAGAATTTGGGTTATGATGTGTTATTCTGCAGTCACCAGGCACGTCTGCCAGAATGAGAAACACACTGCCCCTGGGGCAGAAAGCTGGAAGACTGGGGACAGGTAGAAGGAAGAGTTATTGTCACCCTTTTATATCATTTGTTCTGTTTTTTATCATGTATCAATATTGCCTGTACGGGTATCTTGCAATCAGGGAAGCTAGGGCTTCAGCCCCATCCTGGAAGAAGCTAAGGGATGGAATTGAGCCCAGATAAAGGACCAATGACAGGCACAATGCCCCTCCTGTAGGTCAAGGTCTATGCAGGCCTGAGATGGACATGAGAGAGAGGTCAAGTGGTCCCACTGAGAGAGAAGAAAAACGCCAGGGCTAGGCCACCCATGGGTGTTCACAGGTAGGTGTACACACCCTGTCCTTGGAAGAAGGAGCTTTTGGGTGGCAGACTGTGAGGAGACCAATCCCAGGACGAGGGAGGGAAGACTAAGTAATACAGGTTCAGGAGGCCCTGGGGGTCCGATGAAGAGGGCAGTGCCTATAAAAATGTCTTGAAACCATGTTTTCAGCACAGAGCTTTTGCAGGGCTTCCACCCTGGAGCTCTGACACATGAACTTCCAATCTCCCTGCTAGGACCTTGAGTTGCAGCCAAAGGAGAAGCGAAAGCCACAATTAGGCGTTTTTCTCTGCTGCTGGTTTCACATCTCTGGCAAGATGAGATGTCTCAGGAGGTCAGCTCAGGGGACGGTCCCCAGTGCAGATGACCTCACTGCCTAGGGTACCAGACACTCAGGCCATTCCCAAATGTTCTCCTATTTAATCCCCACAAAACTCCTACCAGGTTGGTAGCATCAGGCCCATTTGGGGGATGGGATGCAGGCTTATGGAGGAATAGTCGTGCGGGACCTTGACTCAGATCTCAGCGTTGCCAAGACTTTAACTGCTATCCACGCTCCGTACAGGCGATGGGACACTGTTATGAGTTGGATTGCGCCCCCTGCCAAACTCATGTGCTGAAATCCTAGCCCCCAGGGCCGCCAAATGTGATGTTGTTTGGAAACAGGGCCATTGCAGAGGGAATAGGTTAAGATGGGTCAGCAGGGTGGGCATCTCATCCAGTATGACTGAGGTCCTTATGAAAGAGAAATTTGGAGACAGACGCGCACAGGGAGAATGCCATGCAGCGCTGAGGGCCGAATTCGGGGTGACACGTTACAAGCCACAGAATGCCGAAGATTGGCAGAGAGCCACAGGGAGCAAGGGGAGGGGACTGGAGCGGAGTCTCTTTCGCAGCCCTGGGAAGGACCCCGCGCCACGATACCCCAACCTCAGACATCGCGGCCCCGGAACTGTGGGAAAATAAACTGTTTAATCCTCTCGGCTGTTCACGCGGTCACGGGAGCCCTAGCCAACTACCACGGGCAGTACCATCTGTCTCCCAGATCAATCCCGAGTCCAACCGCGTGGGCACCCTTCACCGAGATCTTCTCCATCCTCCCGCTGCTGCTGGGCCTCTGGGCAGAACCCAAACCCCACCTGGCCAGGCTCCTGGTTAAACTGTTTCTGAGAGGTTGTAAACAAAGCCCCCCCCCCCCCCACTATCCCTTCTCCATCCCATCTGACAGGAGAGAGGAGAAGACTATTGACTGTGCCTCTAAACAAAGCCAAGACAATAAGGCCCCGGAGAGAACCAATCCTGGAATGTCGGTTAGGTAACAAGCAGACGAAGAAGAGGCAAGACTCCCTCCCTGATGTCCCAGCTCTGGTCACAGACCTCGGGTTGAGGACATGAGATCAGGGGCCACAAACAGAGGACAGTTCTCCCAACGGTTGATTCTTGCCTGGAGCAGCTGCTTGGAACTGAGTCTCTCACTAACAGGGCCCGTGGGGGCCTCTGTTTACCCACCTAGAGCTGACAGATATCAGGCTGGGTCGGTGCTGATGAGGCTCAGGGAGGGTCACCTCACTGCCACCGAGATAAACAGAGAGGAAGTCCAATTACCCCAGGCAGCATCTCCCTCCTTCCTGACAGGTCAGAGCAGGGAAGAGGGAGGGGTGCAGGAAAGAGAAAACCACCCCCACACGCACACGCATGCAAGCGTACCCATGCATGCACACACGCACACACATGCTCGTGTACAAACACACGTGTACGGACATGCATGCAAATGCACACGCACATACACGCTTGCTCGCTCCAAGCCACGAGAGCCTCCGGAAGTCTGCACGGGGAAGAGGGAAAACATCAAGTAGTAGAATATGAGATACAGGTTTACCTGGATGGACCAAGTCTTGAACCAACGGTGACGGAAAGCTTTGAATCAGGACTGAGATGTCACGAAAGGAGCCCCCATGCGGGGCAAAAGGGGAAATTAACACAACAAAGGGCTTGTCAACTACAGGAAAATGAAAACTCTTCCGTGTTCATACCTGAACACAGCCCTTCCAGAGGAGATTCTGCCCATGTTTGTGCCTCATCCTCCCTCACCCTCTCTTCCACCTCCACCCCCGCACCCTTTGCTTTCCCACAATTCCTTGTGCTTTCTGGAATGCACAGGGCTGCCTCAGGCTTCCGTACTCTGGCTGGTGTCGTTCCCTCTGTCCAGGTTACCCTTCCCCTCTCTGGCTGTCTGCCAAGCTCCTGCAAGCACGACTTCCAAACCCAAACCAAGCACGTCTCCTGTCTTGATTGCTCCCTCTCTGGGCTCCCACGGACCCTAGGATAGAAGCTGCCAAAGCACTTCGGTGTCCCCTGACACTTTACCACAGTGGGATTCTATGTCGATGTGACTGGAAGGAGATAGGAGCCAGGAAGATGCAAAAGAGGGTTGAGAGCCAAGCTGCTCACTGTACATCTTATTTTACTGACTGACTGTTGAGCCGTGTGAATGTATTTCTTATTTGAAGAAAATTAAAAATACGATATAGCACAATAAAAGGATTGATCATGCGGCTGTGCTCTACAATAAAAAGAAGTGAATTATTGACACATAAAATAACACAGATTAATCTCAAAAACAGAACGCTGCATGGAAGAAGCCAGTGAACGCAGTCAATATGCCTACAGTACGATTCCACTCACACGAACCTCTAGAACAGACAAAATGAACTGACGGTAACAGAAAAGCAGGTCACTGGTTTTCTGGGAAAAGAGATAAGAAACACGAGGGAAATTCTTGGGGCGATGCAAATGTTTTTATCTTGATTATGATGTGATCACACAGGTATTTACCTGCGTCAAAACTCATTGAACTGTACACTTAAAATGTCTGTGTTTTACTGCATATAAATTATATCTTAATAAAGTTGATTTAAAAACCACGCAGGCAAAGGGCACCTGGGTGGCTCAGCTGCTTAAGCATCTGACTCTTGATTTCAGCTTAGGTCATGATCTCACGGTTCATAGGTTCAAGCCCCATTACTGGCTGTGCACTGACACCATGGAGCCTGCTTGGGGTTCCCTCTCTCGCTCTCTCTCTCCTACTCTCCCATGCTTGTGTTCTCTCTCTTTCTCCAAATAAATAAATATACTTTAAATTTTAAAAAAACAACAAGAAGAGAAAATCTACAACTGTCTGGAGCCAAGAGTTGCAGAATCCACTGGTTGGATGTGTGGCCTGACTTGAGATGGTCTTGCATCACCAGGTTCCCGTGCAGCCAGAGTGCAGGCCTACCTGGCTAAGGCAGTGGAAGGTGAGCCCGAGCCAAGCTGCGACGCCTTCGCAGCCACACGCGGTGTTTACATTTCAGTCTGTAGATAATGGAGAATGAATGGAGGTGTTCATCATGAGAGGTGTGGCAGGAGCCTCCTCTGGCAACACTGGGCAGGTGAGCTTCGAAGAGGAAGAAGTTGGAGGTTGCGGCCCCACTTCCGCTTCCCTCGGGCCAGAAATAAGCCTCAAACAATTGTATAAGCGACTTTCTCCCCATCTCAAGTTGCTAAAACTTGGGCTGCCCCAAAGCCTTGAACCTTTCCCGCCTTCTCTTCTAGCTGGCTCAGTTCCTCATCTGGCCCCTAGCTTTATAAGCACCTCAGTTCTGCTGTCAGAGAGTCTGACCCACCTCTGCCCAGGACGCTGCTGAAGACAGGATGATGGCCAGACCATACTGGGTGGCAGTGGCCCTACTGCTGCTGGCAGAGGTCTCTGGGTTTGAAGAAGGGGCATCTCATCCCGGGTTCGTGGCCAGAATCACCAGAAAAGGCCTGGAGTATGGTAAGGGGGGTGGCCATTCCTCTGGTGCCATTGTTGCCCACCAGCATGGCGTAGCAACCAGAACAAGGGATGTCAGGCTGGGGCTGTGCTCCTGCCTGGCTTAGAGAACCTGGATATGTCACTCTATGGGCTTCAGTTTCCTCATCATGAATATCAGAGGCTAAGGATCCAGCTGGACCAGCATTTTCCCCAGGGGGTCAGTGGACTGCCCTGGAATTGCTAGGACACATGTTAAAATACAGATTCCAAAGATCCATCTACCACTGACTGAAGCTAGGTCTGGGAATCTGCATTGTTAACAAAGGGTCTCGGCAATAGTGGAAAACGCTAAGGTTTGTCTACACCGCAGTAACGGATTCCTCAAACGCTCCCATGGCATTGTATCATTGCTTCCACAACCTTGTTGAATGAATAAATAACAACTGCCACTTACCTGGCACTTGGAATTCAGGATCTAGTTTAATTCTTAGGCTTAGATTGGTATCATTATTATGACCATTATACGGATGGGGGGAAGTGAGACTCAAGGAATTTAAGGGACTGCTTGGGAGCACACCAATAGTAAGTGGCAAGTCCTCCATTCAGTCCCAGGCCGTGTGATTTCAAAGCCTAGCCACTGACTGCTAAGCTTGGGCGCCTCCCAGGGAATAAGCTGACTCCCCCTATTTCCCCTCAGCCCGCCGCTATGGAATAGCTACCCTGAAAAAGGAGCTGTCTACGATCCACTTGCCTGATTTCTCAGGAAGCACCAAAGTCAGTTGGATTACAAGTGTGAGCTATAAGTTTTACAGGTGAGATCCCCATTCTCCACTGCAAGGGGCAGTGGAGGAAGAAGAATGGGGGCCTAGGTTCATGGGTGGGGGGAAATAAACAAGGAATCATCACTTGGGTTAAAGGCAAAAGGAATATGGCCAGCTCTTGTGGGGTTTCTGGAAGGTTCTATGTTTCTTAAATCATCAGGATGGGAGGGAGAGCCTTAGAAACCACTAATGAGTCCCGAGGTCAGTCCTACAGAAACTAGCCCTAGACTTTTGCTCTGCCAGAGACTGCCAACTACTCTCCTGATTGCCCAGATGAGGAATCTGCTGGAGATATGCTATCCACCCCTCCAGAGCTTTTGAGGGGTCCATAATGAAGGACTTCAGATTTTTCTGGAACCTATTCACATTTTATTTGCATACTACTTCTTAAGGATAGCATCCACACATAACCCTAGTGAAAAATAAAGCAGGTGGCCTCCTGGTCCTTGATGAACAAACTTGGGCTCCTCATCTCCCCTACCATAAGCCTTAACTGACCTTAATCTCTCTGTAGCTTTTACACATTCCATCTTAGAGTCTTCACACCTTACTCTTTCTTTATCCATTCCTTGGTTGCATGGGTTTTTCTTCCCCAGTCCCCTAAGTGTCTAAAATAGGGTCTTGGGGATCATGTATTCATCCCTGATAGAAAAGGCTGCCTCCAAAATCTCTCAAGACAATTTCCTGAAGGCAAGGAGAAAAAAGGAGCTACTTGAAATCTGTACATGTGCAAACACACACACACACACAAACCAGGCCATGCCACTTAAAGGCCAATAGGCCTTCCCACAGCCCTACAGCATCCCCTGCATCTGGTGTTCACAGTGGACCACTGTAGTTTGTTAAGACACCAGATCTGCCAACTGGGAGCTCTTCAAGGGTAGGGACTGAGCTGTGAACTCTGTGTCCTCTGTGCCTAGAGCCAGGTCTCAGAGAACAGGGTCTCAATGGACATTTGTTGAGTGAACTAGTGAGTGTGGATCTGACAAGAGCCACAAACTCAAATGGCCACAGGGAGGGGGTAATGTTGACAAGTGTACCAGGTAGGGTGACTACATACATCACAGACCAGCCAAGAAAGCAGAATCCACACGAGGAACTTCAACGGAGGGAATCTAATCTAGGGAATTTTCTTCCAAGGTGTTAGAAAAGCCAAGTAGGGAATAGTGAAGCATCCCAGAAATTCATAAAACAGCAGGTCACTAACAACCCTAGAGCTGAGAGCCTTGTTCGGAAGACTAATATGCACCCAGCTTTTCTGGGTTTGATAGTCTGCCTTCCTTCTCCAGACTGGAGATCCATCGCTTTGAGCTCAGGAACTCAGATCTGAGGCTACTCCCAAGGCAGGGGGTCACAGCTTCCTTGTCTAATACCTACGTGTCTGCCGGCGGAAAATGGAAGGTGAAAAAGGCTTTCATGTGAGTGGTATTTGGGTTACAATGTCTATCAGCTTTGGGCAAGGGCAGGTCCTCCCAGTCTGGGCTTCCATTTCTGGGTTCTTAAACAACCATTCCATGAAGGATCCAGATCTGACTGTCCCTAAGCCTCTATTTTATTATCTGTAAAAGGGGGTTAATGTTAACACACCTCATAGATGCAGTTGGGGATTAAATAAAATAGCAGAGGTAAATGCATTTAATGATGTGCCTGCTTGGCACACAGATGTCCAATAAATCGCTGACTATTTTAGCTGATGACAAAGTAGAGGCTCAGTTAGGATACACAGCTAATTAGTAGGGAACTGGGGACTGTGTTCTTTTGGCTCCTCTTCCTGGAGGTGACCCATCACACACCATTTGCTTCTCATTTCTCCCAACCAGCACCCTGGAGGGCACTTTTACTGTGAGTGTGGATGGCATTTCCATCTCGGTTTCTCTGAACTTGGGTAAGGACCAGTCTGGGCGGCCCACCGTGTCTGTGGCCCACTGCAGCAACTCCATTGGCCACGTCAGCATCGACATTTCTGGACACCTAAGGTAAGAGACTCCATGTGCTCTCTGCAGATTCCCAGAAATGCCTGATATCCAGCCCATCCAGGGATGCTCCAAGCGGGGCTTAAGAGAAAAATTTCAGGCTCATCAAGGTTGGGGGTCAGTGAGCCAGGGCCACCCTCCGATCCAGTCTGCCTCACGTTTTTGTAAATAAAGTCGGCGCACAGCCGCACTCACTTACTCATGTGTCGCCTACAACTGCTTGAGCACTACAACGGAGCTGAGTAGTTGCAACAGAGACCACTTGGCCTGCAAGGTCAAAAACGTTCACCATCTGGCCCTTTAAGAAGGAGTCTGCTGACAGCGGGGCGAGTAGGTCTTTAATGGCAACCCAGCTTTCCCAAGTGGCTTGCCCGGAGGAGATGCTCCGTGAATATCGAATGAATAATGCCAGTCCCCGATGACTGCCCTCTGACTCTGTTTTGGTGGGTGCTGTATCACTCAGGTCCTGACAGGACACAGAGGCAACTCAAAGGCCTGGCTGACGAGAATCTGATGAAGAGAATCTTAACTGGAGTGTGGGCAGGTGAAGGGTGTTCAACAAGGGACTCCTGGAGACTGATGACAGTGGGGAGAGATTACCACCCCTAGGGGTGAAGCTGAAAGGGGAGGAAGGGTGTGAAGCAGAGCCTAGAAAGAGCTGGAGCCTTGGAGAAGGGGCCATGGGGCAGGTGTGTAGTGGCCCAGCTGGGTGTAAATACCCCAACTCCTGTCTCATTCCTGCCCGTGCCCCCCCATCAGGAGAGCCTGAGAGACGAATCTGCAGATACCACCCCCCCAGGACACAGAGAAAGGCAGAAGGGAACTGGCAAGGGGTAGGGGCAGACAGAACAGATAGCCCATTACCTCTCTGCTAGACATGAATTTGCTGGATGACCGTGTTGGGGGGAAAATGTCAACAGAAACACGGGATCCTTCAATCCTCTCAGTTTCAGGGGCATTTATATTTCAGGAAGCCCAGAGACTGCTGGCGGTGTATTTACTCAACTGATAACTGTTTTCTGCACAGATGTGAGGGCCTTTGAACTTAAAGCTGCCATTTGGAAAGGGAAACTTTTAGTTGAGCCTGGATGGCTTCAAACCACTGTACTGTTTTATTTTTTTTTTTAATTTTTTTAATGTTTATTTTTGAGAGAGAGAGAGAGATCATGAG
Organism: Hyaena hyaena; assembly: GCF_003009895.1. Classification (NCBI taxonomy): domain Eukaryota; kingdom Metazoa; phylum Chordata; class Mammalia; order Carnivora; family Hyaenidae; genus Hyaena; species Hyaena hyaena. The sequence continues at coordinate 2,344,744 of NW_024080657.1, forward strand.
CAGGGGAGGGGCAGAGAGAGGGGAAGACAGAATCCAAAGCAGGCTCCAGGCTCTGAGCTAGCTGTCAGCACAGAGCCCGAAGCAGGACTCGAACACACAAACTGGGAGATCATGACCTGAGCTGGTCGGACGCTTACCCAACTGAGCCACTCAGGTGCCCCACCACTGTATTATGTTAACTGGGTGGGCATAATACCCCATTTCTCAGGAGCAAAGCCATGAAATTCTGTGTAGTTCACACACACACACACACACACACACACACACAATGGAGACAGCGCAGTGGTGGCCAGAGAAACATTTTAGCTAGCTTGTTACAGTGATGATAGCTGCAAGGTTGGCTGCTACTGAAATGGACACAGAAGCGTGAATACCCATGGTCTTGACCCAGATGGGGAGTTGGCAACTACTCAGTCATTCACTGAACAAATATGTATTGATCCCCTATTATTTGTCAGATCCTGAGCTAAGTGCTGGGAATACAAGATGATACACAGTGGGGGGGAGGAGACATAAAGTATACTAATATCTACTCAATTACTTTTCACATAGTTGTGATAACCTGCTTATAAGGAGAGAGTCCAGATGCTATGAAAATAGACGATTTGCCTAGCATTTGAGCAGAGACTGTTTCTTCATGGGAAGGATATCTGAAATGAGCCTTGATTTTTCGCAAAAGAGGAGGAGAGGGGATCTTCTCTGGTAGAGGAAGAAACACATGCAAAGATCCTGAGGCATGAAAAGTCTGTACTTGCCAGGAAGGGGAGGTGATTAATTAGAAGAAGTGAACGAAATAGGCAGGAGCCAAACTCTAGTCTTTATCCCAACGTAAGGCAGTGGGGAGCCATTGGAGGATTTTAAGAAAGGAAGTGATATAATCAGATTGGCTTTTTTAAAAGATCACTTCCTAAGAGATTAGGCAGGACAGAGTGAGTGGAGGGAGACCGGAGAGGAGAGAGGCAGTTGTCCAGGTGAGAGACGATAACGTCCCAGGCAGGTGAAGGCAGTGGATGTGGGGGAAAGGGCATGTGGCAGATTTAGGTGACTGGACTGGGGAGGGGGGAGGGGGCTTTTCTGGAAGCAACACACCACCCACAGCTGTCAGGAACTCCAGCCATGCCCTCTGCAGCCAGCGTCATTCAGATTCACCCAGGGCCCACCCAGGCTTGCTCAGGGGACAGAATCCTGGGAAGTTCAAGGTGCTCACTGCAGAACCCCAGGAAACACTTGTGTCTGACTTTACTGCATGAATTTATAATACACATAGATTTATAATACACATCATTCAATCAGCAAGTATTGAATGGCACAGAAAAATCTATGGGAGAAAAAAAATGTTACCAGACATAATTCCACTAACTCTGTTCCCTTATTTCGCACAATCTCTCACCCTCACCCCCAGGTGAGAACATAGTGTGGGATGTCTGTTCTGGGGCAAACTCTCACTCACCAAGTGCTGTCTGAGGTGCGGAGGGGCTCTCTGAGGGCAGCTTTACCTGAAGGGGATTAGACTCGCGTCATGGGCTCCATGAGGTTATTCACCAGTGTCCCCTCGACACCTAACTCAGTGCTGAGCCCATCGGAGGGGCTCAGTAAATGTTCGTTGAATGAATGAGTGAGTGACTACTTGCTAACCCGCCAGGTAAGCTGTTCGGTGGATTTTGTAGGATATAAAGAATAGATTTTACTCCTCTTCTTTTTCTTTTATTGAGGTATCACTGACACACAGCATTATAGTAGTTTCAGGCATACGAATCAGTGATTCGATACTTGTGTATATTGTGAAATGATCACCACAGTAAGTCTTGTTAACAGCTGTCACCACACACAGGTACACATTTTTTTTATTGTGATGAGAACTTTTAAGATCTACTTTTAACAACTTTCAAATATGCAATACAGTATTATTATCTATAGTCACCACGCTGCACATCATATCCCCATGACTTATTTATTTTATAAGTGGAAGTTTGGACCTTTCGACCTCCTTCACCCATTTTGCCCCCTGCCCCCACAACCGTATCTATGAGCTTGATTATTGTTGGGTTTTTTTAGATTCCACATATAAGTGAGATCATATGGTATTTGTCTCTGTCTCTCTGACTTATTTTACTTAGCATTATATCCTCAAGGACCCTCCATGTTGTTGCAAATAGTAAGATATCCATTTTTATGGCTGACTAATATTCCTGTGTGTGTGTGTGCAGGTGCACACATGTGTGTACCACATTTTCTTTATCCATTCATCCACTGATGAACACTTAGGTTGTTTTTATATCTTGGCTATCATAAACAATGCTGCAATTAATACAGAGGTGCTGATATCTTTTAAGTTAGCATCTTTATTTTCTTCAGATAAATACCCAGAAGTGGAATTGCTGGATCATAGGGTAGTTCTATTTTTAATTTGTTGAGGCTCCTCCATACTGTTTTCCATAGTGGCTGCACCAATTTACATTCCCACTAAGAGCCCATGAGAGTTGCTCATCTGCCTGGGCCCCTTCTTGCGAGAACATGGGGGAAGATCAGGTCCATGAATAGCCCTCCTTTCTAGAATTCTAGTCAATCATAAAGCGGATCCTGACTTCTTTCCTCTTTTTTTCCAGCTGGATCCTAAACTTCTTCCATAAAAGATTTGAAAACTATTTCAAAAACATCTTGGAACAAAAGGTAAACAAAAGGATAAGTAGATTCATGATTAATACAAGGATGGGTTGGCGTGGACCATAGGTATATATTTGATATGTGGAAACAGTCTTGTCTCTTAAGTATGCTGTCATTTGAATGCGCTTAGTAAAACTTTCTTCATTCATGGTGCAAAGGCAAACTTCAAGGCTTTCCTAAGTTTGTATGACCACGTACACTAAATTGGCGCTTGTAGCTGGCAGGGTGTTTGATGTCTAGTTGTAGATAATATGACAGAGATACGGAAAAGTGCCTTTGGTTAGATCCCTCCCTCACACCACATACAAAAATCAATTCCAGGTGGTCTAAGGATTTAAATGCCAAAACAAGTCCAAAACTTTTTAGGAGAAAATCTAGGATATCTTTCTCATCTTGAGGTGAGACTTAAATACGACTTATTTTTAGGGGCGCCTGGGTGGCTTAGTCGGTTAAGCGTCCGACTTTCGCTTAGGTCATGATCTTGCAGTTCGTGGGTTCGGGCCCCGCATCGGGCTCTGTGCTGACTGCCAGCTCAGAGCCTGGAGCCTGTTTCAGAGTCTGTGACTCCCTCTCTCTCTGACCCTTCCCTGCTCATGCTGTCTCTCTCACTCTCTCCTAGAAATAAATAAAAAATATTTGGAAAAAAAAATACCACTTATTTTTAAATATTACTAAATACGGTTCACCCTCCCCCTACCCCAAATGCACCATATTGAAAATCATGGTGGGGTTGGCCTTCAGTGCTTCTCACCTCTGGAAGAAACTCTTCCATTTAACTGGTGTGTATCTCTGGGCACACTCGTGGGCCCCCGCAGCCTCACTCTACTCATTTGTAAAACTTGGCACAAGGAACCCTACCTTGAAAGGGGCTGGCAAGGATTTGACTCAATAACCACTTAGTGTCCCCGGCACACGGCTGGGCTCAGACCACTCATCGGTATTACTGTGGGAGAGTTACTTAACTGCATTTCACCTCCCAGAATCTTTGCTCTTGACCACATGGGTCCTTCAGTCAGACCTGTGGGTTCAAATCCCATCTCTGCAACTTTTCTGACTGTGGTGCTGTGGTTACCTGGCTTACCCTCTCTGAGCCTTAGGATTCTTGTTTATAAAACAGAAACAATCATGGCGTCTACGCTGAAAAGCTGTTGGGAGGACCATATAACATCATGCACACAGACACTGACGAGTGCCTCGTACATAGGAAGGGCAGGGTAAATGACATCAGGTTATACTCATTGGCGTTGATGCCTCAGTAGCCCTGTGCAGCAGGCTGAGGCCAGAGGCAAGCTGGGGTCTCTGCCCTGCAAATATAGGAAATATGCGCCAGAAAAATTTGGATACCATGTGTCCCGTGGGGAATGAGGCAGGTGTCAGAGAGGCTGAGCCCGAGGACTGGTCAGTTTCAGAGGCTGGGAGCCCTGACTGCGCCGCCACGGGGCTGAGAGTACAGAGATATGAAGAGAGACAGAATCTCGAACCCAGGGACTCAGGGTGGATGAGGTCAGTCCCCAACAGAGCCAGCTGCCTGGGTGGCACTGCCCTTTCCTGGTGCTCCAGGAGAGGCCAAGTCAGGCCCACCTGAGGCAAGCTGGCTTGACGTTTGCACAAAACAGTGGCTCCCAAAGCAGGGAAACTTCCCCCGAGCAAAGTGTTGATTTTAAGTGCTTGTGGAGCCTCGTATTGCACCATGCAGAATGACGGTGTGAGCGAGCAGTCCCTTTTGCGATCCTTTCTTTCTTCTTACATCAAAGGGGAAGCCTCGGTTTGGGGCCGATGTATCCTGAACACTTTTAACCACAAAAGGGGGCATTACCCAACAAGGCAGCAGTATCCAGCCTGGCTTCCAGAGCAATCCCTCGTATTCCTTTTTCCCAATTATATTGTGTGTATGCCAAGGCATTTCCATTGACAAGTGACATCAAGTTTCTGTATTTTTTATTAAATGGACGTATTAAAAGGCCACTTGTAAAGTAAATATTAAGTAAATGAACAGGTGAGAAAGCAAAGTCATAGAGGTGCTGTAGGAATAGCTGAAGTGGGGAAATCCGAAGACTGGGGGCTTCTGGGATCGTCCAAGCTGGAATTCTTGACATTGGGAGGAGCAGCGGCTGGTGGGCGGCTGAGGACTGCTCAGGACTCCCCTTCTGGCTTTGCTTTGGCGCCCTCTGGTGGCCGTCCTCAGTACTGCCGGCAGACCGGGCCCCAGGCCCCTTAGGATCCCTTGTTCCCAGCCAGCCAGGAGCCACAGCAGGAAGAGGAGGCAAAGTGGCTGAGGAATGAGGTGCTGGAGCCTCTCCGGTTCAAGGGCTGCCTCCTGCACCTAGCAGCCCTTCTGCTTTGCACCTCGGCGCTCTAACAAATGCCTGTATGTACTACACTTCTTGCCTCTTAGCTGCCAAGACACTGAACTGAGGACCATGACAATAGCAGACCCCAGGGCAGCGCCAACTTGGCCACCAACCACTTTCAGTGTGGGCTCCAGAAAAGTCTAGGAACGTGTGTGGCCCAGCCCAAATGGGACAGTGACCAAGTGTTGGGTGTTGAGGGAGGTAGTGGCCTCTTTTCCTTTTTGACATGCTCCTGCCCCCCGCCCCCCACCCACACACCTACCTGCAGGGTGGGGAGATAACCCAGGTTTCCTGGAGGGCGGTGGGGGATGGGCAGGGCCAAGGAGACTGGGGTCGAGGGAGACTCACCTTTCTCACGCACTTTCTACAGATCTGTGAAATGATCCGGAAGTCAACGACCTCCCACCTGGAGCCCTATCTCCGCACGCTGCCAGGTTCGGAGGCCCCCTCCCTTCTCTGGGTGCCATCAGATGGGACTGCCATCATCTCCCAGGAGCCCCAAGAGAACTTGCCCCACTGAGTACCTCTCCCTCCTACGGAGTTGGATATGGGGCAACCCCCTGTCTTGGGGGTCTCTTCTGGAGGTGGGGGAGTGAAGAGACTAAGGGTAGTGACTCGGAAACCTGCTGGAAGCAGTAGATGGGCAGGAAGAGTCCTGTGTGGGCTCTGTCCTGGCCGCCTTAACAAAACAGGGATGCTCCCAAGTCCCCGTGTCGGGCCGGGGATCCGCCCAGCTCTGCCCCTCTGGCTGCCACAGGGGGCCTGTTACAATCACACATCGGGTCAGGGCTCCCCCTCTTCTTGGAACCCATCAAAGACGCCTCTGACTCTCAGGACGCTGAGCCCCACTTCAAGTGACAAGGCCTCGCGTGGCCTGGTAAGGTGGCCGGCCACACAGTCCCTGAATGCCTCTAATATGGCTAATTCCTCTAACACCCGCTATGTGCCTCTAGTATGTTCTGTACCTGCTACAAGATCTTTGCACATGTCGTCCCCTCTGCCAGCAGCGTCCTGCCCCACATCCACCCTCCTTCACCGAGTCAACACCCACCCCTCCTTCAGATCACAGCCCAAGCAACACCTCCTGTGACTCCCTGTATAATCAAGTGGCAACTCTCTATCTTACCCCCTACCATATGGCTGATATCATCCTATGGACTTATGCTACCTAACAGAGTTGCACTTTTACAATTATTTGCTCAAGATTTGATTGTCTTTCCCTATCTTCCTCCCCACCCCGCACTGTCAAAGGACAGGGATTTTGCCTATCTCAGTTGTTTCATCAGCCTTTTGCATTGCACCTGGTGTATAGCACATGTGCAATAAACACTGAATGAACGAGTGAATGAATGGATACAGCACTCTCTTTGTGACTGAAGGTACCATGGATCAGCTCCAGCCCCGTTTCCATTCTCCGAGGGCACAAGTCCATGTGAAAGGAGAGCCCGGAATTTGTGCAGTACACAACTCACACAACTGTGTTTGACTACCCTATTCATAACACTGTCTCTTTCCTTTTCTACAGTTATCTTAATGATTGACCAGGTTGCTGGCATTGACTACAGTTTAGTAGGAGCTCCCCAAGTGACTTCTCAAGTCATAGACACACCCTTCAGGGTAAGTTGCTGTGGAGAAAGGACCTTAGAGCTCAGGACTAGCAGAAAATCGGTTCTACCTCCCAAAGTCAGCTCCTCCCTTCCTTCTCTAGTCCATCTGCCTCTAAGTCCCCGTCCCTGGCCAGCATCCACAGCAGCAATCAGAAACTAATATACCCTCTCTTTATTCCAGTCTCTTCCATGACTCCCTGGGGGGGATCTGGGGGGGAGCCAGGCCATAGAGTACCAGCCTCCTCTAATTGGATTTACTTAACGAGCACATATGCTTCTTACTGTGTGCCAGACGCTGAGTATTTGTACGAATATTAACTTATTTAAAATACGCCACCTAGAGGCCATTAGCATCATCCCCCATTCCACGGATGAAGAGATTGAGGCACAAGGAAGCTAGAGACTCACCCAAAGTCCCAGAGCTAGTAAGTGGCAGGCCGGGATTCAAGCGGACACAGTTCATCCCCAGAGTCCATGCTTTCCGCCCCGAGGCCACGTCCTGGGCCTGGGAGAACACAGCACACACCTCCCCACCCAACCCTGTAACAGGGGGATCTGGGACAGCTGTCAGGGTCTAAATAGTGTGGGGCCGGAAGGAAACTTGCAGGAGCCCAGGGCCACATTCTGGAGAGGGGCCACCACCACCTGGACCACCACCCAGGACACAGGAGACTTGCGCAGGCAGTCCCTGGACACCTTTGCCTGGCCCCCTCTCTGGTAGAAACCTTAGTGGCCGATGTGTCCTTCTGTCTCCAGGGAGAGTTCTTTGGCCGCAACTGGCGCTCCCCAGCGCCCTTCGGTGCCCCTCCCATCAGGCTACCTGAGAAGCATGACCACATGGTCTACTTTGCTGCCTCTGAATACGTCTTCAACACAGCCAGCCGGGTTTACCATCAGGCTGGACGCATGAACTTCACCATCCGAAACCAGCACGTGAGTAGGGGAGGGAGGAGAGAGCGTCAGGCAGGCGTGTAGACCAAGGTTCGCGGGTTTCGGGAGCAAGGGAAATAACGTGGAATCCGAAACCTGCCATCTGGGTTCAAATCCAGACTGTGCCTCAGTTGCTGTCTGTGCGTGGCCATCCCAACGCTGCCTCCTCCCCGGGGATCTGTGAAGAGCTTGGTGTGGGACACACAATACAGAGTAGCTGCTGTTGGGAGGGCTTTAAAAAAACAAGCCAGACTCTGCAGTGTGCGATCTGGTCCTCCAGGCAGCAGATGCCAAGGCGCCACTACTCTTGGAAGAGATGGATTCGAGGCAGCGCCCCGTGAAGGATAAAGGGGACAGGAAGGAGTAGGAAGGGGGAGCCCATAGCGGGAGATGCAGCCGTGACACGTGGAGGAGGGGAAGGCAAGCACGCCGGGTAGGAGAGCTAGAGGGTCGCAGACCCACAGACGGTGAGATCACTACCCGAGCGGAAGTCAGAAGCTTCACCAGCTGAACCACCCAGGCGCCCCCGGTTTGGCCCATTGTCTTAATCCTGCCCGTGATCTGCAAAAATTCTCCGGATCTACATATACCCTGGCTGTTCTCCGTCAGGGGCTGAGGGCTGTCTGGGAGAGTGTGGCCCCAGCATGAATGGTGTGGGGCCTGAATGAGGCCGTGGGGTGCTGTCAGCCAATGGCCCTTCTGGAAAGGGACCCTCCTGAAGTCTGAGCCTCGCACCCCCACAGCCAAGCACTATGATAAGGTGCGATAGGAGCAGCCCATGGAAAGAGGGGATCTCGAGGGAGGAGAAATCAAGGAAGGTGGGCTGCGTGCCGGTGCAGGCAGCATTCACCAAGCTGGAAGATGAGCAAGTCATCGGGGCTGACCACAAGAGATGGTCAGAAAAGGGCTTGGGGAAAGCCATATCCAGATTGTGCTGGTTACGAGATCTCACTGGCCCCACAGGGGAGCATCCTGAGAAACAATCAATACCAAAAACCAACTTTTACGAAGAATTTACTGAGATTCCAGCACTTAGCCCTCTGCCCACACACTTTGTCATTCGGTCCTCGCACGTTCTGCACGGCGGGTGCTATCGTTATCATCCCATTTTACAGATGCAGGATCTAGCAAAGTTTGCCAGAAAGCAGTCAGCCAGAAAGTGGCAAGGGCAGCATTTGAACCCATGTTGCCTGAGCTCAAACTCCACATCCTGTCCCACATCTCAAGTAGCCTCCTGCTTCCCCTACTGCAGATTCCCCTGGACTCTCCGACCCACCTGGACACCAACTCATTCCGGGCCATCATTCCTCAGGTAAGACCTCTGGACACTCGTCACAGAGCCCGAGACGACCCCTCGATCTAGACCAAGTGTGGAGATTGTACTTGCACAGCCGCGAGCTGTGCATACGCTTTCTCCAAACAGCTTACCTATTAGAACAGTGGGTAAAGATGAAAGCTATTAACAATCCCCATCATTCTCTGACCCCTTGTGGCATAAAGACTCAGGATCTGGATTCCGATTGACTGATTGCCTATGCGTGAACCCTGGGTCTGCTGTTTTCTGTCTTCGGAACTCCATCTTGTTGGGCCTCAGTTTCTTCATCTGTCAAATGGGGACAATAATAATACCTGACCCACTGGGTCGCTGGGAGGATCACATGGAAGATGATAGCACTTAACCAGCACCAACATATAAGATCCTTCTGGAGCACAAGGCGGGAGGGCACATTGGGCAGGCTAATAATTTGGGGCCAGGCCACTAATTAATATTTGTTTGATGTTTATGTAGAGCGTAGCTGAAAAGTGGCAGAAGTAGAGTGGAGAAGAGCCATCAGTCCCCCCCTCTCTTGAACCAGGCAGCTCAGCTCTGGCCCCAAACTTACACAGTAGTCAACACAAGCTGGCCTGCATAGACAGCAGTATGTGACCATCACGTGCCCATTGGGGTGTCTCACTTTAGCCAAGTACACTTTCCAACCACAACACCTGTCTATTGGAAAGAGTTCTGGAAAATACAATGCCCTCCATCCTGTGATATTTCCATTGCTGGTCAAAGGCCCTTGGAGGCTTGGACTTTGGGGATCGGCCCCCCTGCCCTTCCCTGATACAGCTCAGGCTCCTTCTCTCCGCTGAGTCTCTGCCTTCTTTCTCCAGCTGGCCAAGTTGTACCCCAATGCGGAGCTGGAGCTCGAGACGTCTCCTGAATCAGCTCCGTTCCTGATGTTCACCCCTGGAAATGTGACCTTCAGTCCAGTGATAGACCTCCAGGCCTTCACTCTCCTGCCCACCTCCTCTGAGCGGAAGCCACTCTTCCAACTCAGGGTGGTAAGTCTGATCGCAGCCAGAGCAGCAAAGGGCTCCACCTGCCATGGTGATAGCCCTTCTCTCCACTGAAGGACAGGGACACTGCACTGCTCAGAGATGCTGGAGGCTACTTCTTCCGGCCAGCGGCATGAGGAGACCTGGCACTTCTGATCTGAGCAGCTGGGCTTCCCAAGGGCACACTTAATCACGTCATACACTGTTGCAGCTGCAAAAACCCTTCAAAGTCATTCCCTTCAACTAAGTTGGACGATTTTAGCTTGCTCACTAGTACATTTGCTATAAAAATGTGTTTAATTTAAAGCAGAACCCTTTTAGAATTATTATAAATAAAAATCATTAAACTACCTTTTCAAAGAAGGTATAAAATGTAAAGTACTCTTTACGATGGCAGTACTCTCCACACTGATTTACACGTTCAACACAAAGCCCTATCAAAATCCCAGCCGGCTTTTCTGACAAGCTGATCCTAAAATTTATATGCAAGTTCAAGGACCTAGATTGGCCAAAACAATCTTGAAAAGAAAAACAAGTTACAGAACAAATACTTCCCTATTTAAAAACTTACTAGAAGGCTATAGTAATCAAGATAGTGTGGAACTGGTGCAGAGACAGACATACAGGTCAATGGAACAGAATTAAGAATCCAGAACTATATCACCATGCATAGAGTCAAATGATTTTCTTTTTTTTTTTTAATTTTTTTTTTTATTGTTTTATTTCTGAGAGACAGCGTGAGCAGGAGTGGGTCAGAGAGAGAGAGGGAGACAGAATCTGAAACAGGCTCCAGGCTCTGAGCTGGTAGTCAGCACAGAGCCCGATGCGGGGCTTGAACCCACGAACCGTGAGATCATGACCTGAGCTGAAGTCGGACGCTTAACCGACTGAGCCACCCAGGCGCCCCTCAAATGATTTTCAACAAGGGAACCAAGACAATTTGGTAGAGAAAGAATGAGATTTTTTTTAAGTTTATTTATTTTGAGAGAGAGAACGCGCCCTAGTGGGGGACAGACAGAGAGAGCGGGAGAGAGACTCCCAAGCAGGCTCTGCACCCAATGCAGGGCTCGATCTCGTGAACTGTGAGATCACGACATAAGCCAAAATCAAGAGTTAGACCCTTAACTGACTGAGCCACCCAGGTGCCCCAAGGAGAAGCTTTTAAGAAATGGAGCTGGGGCAACTGGATAGCCACACACAAAATTAAACCAGACCCCTTCCTTAGAGCTACCCAAAAAATTGACTACAAGTGGATCCAAAACCCAAAGTTGGGAACTAAAACTACAAAACTCTCAGAAGAAAAAAAAAATTTAAATCTTCTTGCCTAACCTTGGATTAGGCAAAGCCTTCTAAGATGCAAATCGAAAGCATGAACAACACAATTAAAAAACAGATAAGCTGGACGTCACCAAAATGAAAAACTTCTGTGCTTCAAAGGACATAATTCAAAAAAGTGAAAAGGCAACTCACAGAAAGAGAGAAAATATTTGCAAATCATATATATGAGAAGGAATGTGTTTCCGGAATATATAAAGAACTCTTACAAGTCGGTCACAAAAATGACAATCCAGGGACAAATGGGTGTCTCAGTCAGTTAAGCGTCTGACTTTGGCTCAGGTCACGATCTCACGGTTGGTGAGTTTGAGCCCTGTGTCAGGCTCTGTGCCGACAGCTCAGAGTCTGGAGCCTGCTTTGAGTTCTGTGTCGCCCTCTCTCTCCTTCCCTCCCCCACTCGTTCTCTCTCTCTCTCTCTCTCTCTCTCTCTCTGAAAAATGAATAAACATTAAAAAAATTAAATGACAATCCAATTTCAAAAGATGGGAAGATGGGATAGATAGATGTGCATTTCCCCACGCCTCCTGCTGAGTACAACCAAACCCTTACACATTATATATAAAATAAACAAGAAAACTCTGAAAGGCAGAGAGAAAAAGGTAGATGGGCCAGGGGCCTCAGGATCAAGGAACAGCATGATGATGAGTTCCTTGAGTTTTCTTTTTGCCCTACACATTCCAATTTGGGGCAATGTGGAAACACTACCAGGCACAAACCAAAAAGAGCCACACAACATCCTCCTCTCTCTAGCCAGAGGACCTCAAAAGGGGCAGCCTCATAAGATAGAAAACTAGACAATCCATAACTTGCTAAGGCTATACCAACATGCCCCACCAGCCCTGCGGGGTTGGGTCAGTGGAACAGAGAAAAGAAGAAGGGAATTAAAAGATAGAACAATAGAAATTACCCAATCGGAACCCACAGGCTGGACAAATATAAGGAGCCTCAGAGCACCGTGGAACTCCCACAAAAGATCTCACTTTTATGTTTTCAGAGTCTCGGGGGGAGAAAGTGGGAAGGGCTGGAAAAAGGACTCAAAGAAATAATGGCTGGAAATTCCCCAAATTTAGCAAGAGATGTAAATCTAGAATAGCTAACCATCTGAGACGGTCTCCTGGTTCAGCCCCAACCCCCTCGACAGACCAGGCTTCATCCTCACACCCCAGGGTCCCCTGGCTGTATCTTTAAATGTCCCTAGGGCTCAGAGACTCTCTGAACTTTGCTTAGTAGCCTGCTTCAAAGCTCAGTCATACTGAGGTGAATGGTCTCCCTATTCGAATGTTCTATGTCTTCAGCTTGGGCTCATTTCCCCTTCTTGATGCTTCCATTAAGACCTCTAACACCACAGCTCACCTTTCTTAGAATCAGCCGTGGAGCCACCAACATCCTGCATGCCCAGCCCACCACCCTCGGGTAGCTCCTTTTCACCCAAGTGCTCCACATCCCGCTGCGGCTTCTATTTCTGAACATTTCTCTCCCGGACTGGAATCCAATGAGACTCCATCGGCTGAGAGTCTGGGTCATCCCCTTTGCTTCTGTAGACAACCGACATCTCCGCCACCATCGGTGTGAGGTCCAGCAGGATCGTTGGCTCAGTGACCCCAGGCAGGTAAGAAGCTGTGGATGGGCCATGTGTAGCAACATGGATGGACCTTGAGGGTGTTATGCTGAGCAAAATAAGTCAGGCAGAGAAGGACAAATATCAAATGTTTGCAAATATAGGAGGATTAGGAGGAACTTAAAAGAGGAACAAGGGAGAGAAAAAAGGGGGAAATGATGGGGGAAAGGGAGAGAGACAAACCATGAGAGACTCTTGAATGCTGAGAAACAAATTGAGGACTGATGGATGTGGGGGGAAGGGGGGAGATGGGCATGGAGGAGGGCACTTGTGGGGATGAGCACTGAGTGTTATATGGAAGCCAATTTGACAATAAACTATTTGTAAAATAAAATAAAATAAAATAAAAGAAGCCGTGGATGGGCGGGAGGCAGGATGGGGATAACCCGGCAATGATGACAGCGTCTAGCCTGCTCACCGATAGGACTGGCGTTGACCCGTGGAAACAGATCTCCTCTGGGGCTGGCCTGCCCCTAATCTGGGCACCCCTCTGGAAAGGCATACTGATAGCACCGGAAGCGGGGAAGCCACGAGTCAGGAAAGTTGCCAGGCAGCAGCGATTACACTCAGGTCCCTTCTAGCTGTGGGTGCTCACTGTCCCCTCTCAGGCATCAGCGGGGACGCTGAACTTCTTTCTGCAAAGGGATTACTCAGGGACCATAATTTAACTGGAAGGCATGGAGCTTTGCAGGGACTTTATATAAAAGATTGAGAAAAACTATCAGTCTACTACACATCGAAAGGACAGATTTGGGATGGGGGATTAAAGACGTCCCCAGCCACTCTGTGCTGCTCCACTGTCCAGATACCTGGTCACTAGGCAAGTCCCTTACTCAACCAGTGAGCAGGTGGCCAGGGAGTTGGGGGGGGGGGTCAAGCTTTGGACAGGAGGGACTGTGCCCACAGCGAGGGCTGGCGCTCCCCCAGGCGGGGTCCTCCATCTGGAACCTTCATCTGTGTCCCACGTGCCACTCACACTGGGTGCTGCCGCCTTCTGAGGACCAGGGGCAGCGGGTGCGTCAGAAGAACCGATTCCTGGCTTCGGGCTTAGATGCACGTTGGCTGATCAAGGGCACTGACCTCATTAGAATGAATATCTCCTTTAGAGATCTTTGAAAAGAGAAGCCCATGGTGAACATGTGGGCCTTTCAGGGGTCCTGGAATTTGAGGTTATGCAGAAACCTGGCTTGGGGGGGCGAGGGTTGCAGTACCCGAGAGACAGTCAGGGGCTTGGATTGTGGAGACAGCAAACTGAGGAGGGCGTAAGAGGACCTTGCACGGTGGTGTTGTCAAGGAATTAGCAAAACCATTCTGCCCCATGAGAGGAAACCAAAGAGATCTGTCCAGGGTGGTTCGAATCCCTGAACAAGAGAGTTTGGCCAGCAGCCAAGAGGTTCAATGGGGGGAATGGAGGCTTGGCTGCTATAGCAACAGCCACTGAGGTCCCCCGAGTCACGCTGCCTTCCTTCCCTCCGCCCGGTGCCAGCTGTTTGCCAGCTGTGCCTCTACTTCATTGTTATTGTCTGTTCCCAGACCATAGTATTAAACTTACTTGCATAATTATGCAAATAATGCGTGCTCGTGGCAAGAAAAAAATTGGAAATTGCAAAAGTATAAAAGGAAACCAAACCCCCCATAACCCTGCCAAGTAGTAATAGTTTCACGTGTCCTTCCAGTGTTTTTTTATACTGTTTTACATAACTGGACAAACAGAGCATTCCTTTTTGTATCCCATTTGCTCCAGTCAATGTTTATATCTTCATAATTTAAGTTCTTGAAGATGCTCATCAGACCTTGTTTTTAACATCGCTTCTCCCAATCACCGCGCATCCTTAGAGCCTTAAATGAACCACCTTGCAGAGGAACCCTGGGGGCCCAGCCCTGGGAAATGGCCTTGCCCTTGGGCACTCAATACTCCATTCGGGTAACCGCGAGGAGGTAGCAGTCATGGCTTGCGGTGACCCGTGCCTCTACTTCTCCACACAGTAAGCTGAAATTGGAACTGAAACACTCCAACATCCATTACTTCAGGGTGAGTTTTTTTCTCCAGCACCTCTTGCGTGTCTCCTCTGATCAGGGATTTGGTGAGGGGGGCTGCGGGAGTTGTGCCGAGGCCCCAGGGAAGAGGCACTGCAGTCTTGCAGGAAATGGATACCATGTCTAAAAGCTATTCATGCAAGAAGGGCACTGCCTGAGGGGTCACAGAGGAGACAGGACATGGACAGTAAGAGCATGAGCTTAAGGAAGACAGATCCGGGTACCACTTGTTACTGTGTGACATGGGGAAAATAACTTAACCTTTCTGGGCCTCAGTTTCCTTGACTGTAAAATGGGAACGCTAATATCTACTCTATCTAGTTCAAATGGGAGCTATAACATGAAATGGAGCAATGAATTTAGTAAGACACTTTGACAAAATGTCTCACACATAGTAAGTTCTAGGTGTATGTTCACTGTTTTAATAACAGTGGCCCCGGTGCACAATGCCTTACCCAAGACTCTTTGGACTGATGGGTTTTGGGATTGGAAATTTTTTAGAGGTAATCTGAGGCATGTACCATATGTTAGATAACTCTTCCAGGAGGATCTGGGGCAGCGCTCTACCACCAAACACATTAAAACTTCTGCGACAAAATTTTAAAAATATTTGCACCAAGTGAAATAAGAACCACTAAATATCCTCAGGACAGTTCAGGTCATGTTTTGCCATCAACGGGCTTGTATGTCCTGGTGAGAATGAAGTTCAGAGAGTGGAGTTTAGGAGATCATGACTAAGGAGCTGTTTATCTGTAGTGGTGACGGTCACAGTCAACCTGTTTCGTAAGTGGGATGGCATGTCGGCATTTCTGGAGGGGGTGCCAGACAGACGCTCTTCCCTCGGACTCATCGTCATCCGTGTCTGGTTTGTTCCCTTTGCTCTGCGACCCCCTCACTCCAGGTGGAGCTGATGGAAGCCATCCTCAATTACTACGCGCGGCACACCCTATACCCCTCTCTCAACGGTAAGCTTAGCTGCTGCTGACTGTCCCGTGTAGACGCAGGGTTCATGGATCAGTCAGCCAGTCACTTAAGCTGAACCCCTCTTCTGCGCTGACTGGGGTCCTGGCTATCCAGGACCCCGCCCTCTCGGAGCTCATGCTTTGTTGGGGAAGCAGGTATGTAGCGGGCAGTGCCAGCCAGGGTGATAAATGCCACGCTGCGGGAGCTAGGAGGAGGCACTGAACATGACTTAGAGGTCGGTCCAGACTTGCAGGAGGTGAGGCTCAGGTTGAGTCCCAAAGCCCTGGGAGTCAGGCCGAGGGAGGAGGGGCATTCCAAGCAGCGCCTGGAGAACACCCAGAGGTAGCACCCCTGGGTCGGGGGCCAGGTTAGGTCACTGACTTGCGAGGTGACTTTGGCAGAAGCAGTGCTTGGCACAGCGGCGGCTGGAGAGCCCAGAAGGCCTCCATCTTTGCCAGGGCCTTCTCCAACTGGCCTCGCCGTCTGCCTTTTACCACCACAAGGTAAGAGCAGGGACGCCGTCCTGGGAAAGAGAAAGTGGAGGAGACGTTGGTCCTCGGGGACGAGTCCCTGGTTATGAGCCCAGCCCGGGCCACTCTGGCTGCTGGAGGCTGTCCACATCTGTCCCCTCCTGAAGAAGTTGCCTTTACCAGGCATTTGCACCTACACCCCCCTACCCCCCCACCAACAAGAAACCGGCCCGAATCCAGCAGCCTCCCGCACTGCAAAGCGGCCCGCCCTGTGGCCGGCCAGCAGTGAGCTGGGTTCCCACACGTCCTCAGCCTTCCCCATTCAGCCCGTGTCTCTCTGCCGTTTATCTTCCAGCAAAGCTCAAGGAGGGCTTCCCTCTGCCGCTGCCAAGGGATACCTACCTTAACAGTTTGGAGCTCCAAGTCCACAAGGTGAGTGGGGTCTGGATGGGACCTCTAAAGCCTCCTGGGAGGGATGCTTCGGGGCCGGTAGATATTAGGGGGAGCCTCTGACTCCCACTTACATCCTGGCCCTAATGTTTATAGGAACAAATATTTTTGTTTTAAATTTTGGAGTGCAGGGGCGCCTGGGTGGCTCAGTCGGTTAACCGTCCGACTTTGGCTCAGGTCATGATCTCACGGTCTGTGAGTTCGAGCTCCGCATCGGGCTCTGTGCTGACACCTCAGAGCCTGGAGCCTGTTTCAGATTCTGTGTCTCCCTCTCTCTCTCTGCACCTCTCCCACTCAAGCTCTGTCTCTGTCTCTCAAAATAAATGTTAAAAAAAAAAATGTTTGGAGTGCAGACGGCAAGTTTGGGTTGTGTAGAATCTTGGCTTCGTGCAGAAAAGCTCAGTTCCTAGTAATTCAGTTCAAACACCTTAACTGAGCATCAACGTGCAGAAGGCCCAGCAGCCAGTTACAGCAGGAGGAGTGTGTGCACAGGGCTCAGAAGAGACCGCACCACTTCCGGGGTGATGAGCTGGAACCTCGTTGGTGGTATGAGAGTCGCCCCTGGGTGCTGTGGGCCTGGGCTCCCGCAGCAGCAAGGGAGGCTCAATGACAAACACCGACCAGGCCTTTCTGTGCAAGAAACACGGCAGGCGCAAGAATAGGGACAGTGACAGTTTCTAACTCCAGAGGTACCCATGTCTTTTTTTTTCCTTTTTTAATATTTATTTTTGAGAGACACAGAGCACAAACAGGGGAGGGGCAGAGAGAGAGGGAGACACAGAATCCAAAGCAGGCTCCAGGCTCTGAGCTGTCAGCACAGAGCCCAACGTGGGGCTCGAGCCCACGAACCGTGAGATCATGACCTGAGCCGAAGTCGGACGGTTAACCGACTGAGCCACCCAGGCGCCCCCAGAGGTACCCATGTCTTCAGTGTTCATAGCATGTTCCTATTCCAAGGTAATTCCGGACTACGTCCTTATAAATCAGTTATGTGGGGGAGTAAGCTGAGGCAGCACCCGGATACACACTGTTCTCCTGGGAGAAAAAAAAACGTTTGGAGGAGGCCAGTGACATTCATGCGTGTCTTCTAGAACTCAGCAGATCGGGAAAGGCAAATGAATTCCCCGGCGGCAGGCAGCTGAGAGGGACAGTGTTTTCTAAAAACCTCCAAGACCTAAAGACGTGGCCTTTGCACTGACCTGGTTTTTGGTTCAATGAGAACGTGCCTCTGCCCCCAGCGAAGGTCTCCCTTTCGGGAAGCTCCTGTCCCATGCAGCTCGGAAAGTGATCTTTCTTGTGCGTCCTGTTTGCCTCCTCTCCAGAACTTCCTGCTCTTGGGGGCGAATCTCAATGAGGCCAAACGCTGAAGAGAAACAGCGATGGCCGGAGGAGGGGACGACACCACAGCTGGGGCCGCCCCTGCCCGAGGGGGTCCGGAGGCTGCAGCTGCCGTGCCTCTACTCCCGTGAGGGCCCCCCCACAAGGACACTAGTCACCGGGGAGCCTGTGACACCTGAAGACATGCTTGAACATGAGACCCCCCCCCGCCCCCGTCTCCTCCCCCTCCTCCTTCTTGTGCCTCTTTGTGGCTTCCTCACAGCTGTCCTTAGTCTCACTCCGGGCAGTCGCCCCTGGCTACCTAACCTGCCGGCCGCTGGAATAAACTTCAGTAAAGGGGGCAAGCACGAGCAGCGTCTGGTCACCGCACAGCTCACAGCATCCTGCTCACCACGCAACACGACTTAGTCCCATGTGTCCTTGGGTGTTGGGGTCACAGAAGCAAGAGTCAGATGGAGCTGGCTCAATGCCTTGTGCTGCCACTTCCTTGGTGCATAATATTTATTGAAGTGGGAGCAGAGATCACCCGGCCACTATACGGGTTACACATTTATTCAACAGACCTCAGTGTCAATTTGCTAAGGATTTTTCCGCACTGGATTCTGTCTCTGGGCTTGGTGGTGTGGGAGGTGGGATCAAAGAGAGAAAAAGGCACAGCCTCTGTCTTCATGAAGCTTAGAGCTGAAAACAGGGGCTGGCAGACTTTTCCTGGAAAGGGCCAGAGAGTAAATCTTTTAGGCTTTACCACACATACAGTCTCTGTCACAACTACTCATCACTGCCACCCCAGTAGCAGAGAACAGCCAGGCAGCGAATGAGTAAGGGTGGCTGTGTTTCAATAAAACTTTATTTACAAAAAAAGGCAGCAGGCCAGATATGAGCAGTGGGCCACAGCTTGCCCACCTGGGGTCTAAAAAAACAATCCACCAATGGGGTGCCCGGGTGGCTCAGTCGGTTAAGCACCTGACACTTGATTTCAGCTCAGGTCATGATCTCACAGTTTGTGAGTTCAAGCTCCAAGTTGGGCTCTGCACTGACAGCATGGAGTCTGCTTGGGACACACTCTCTCTCTCTCCCTCCTTCCCTCCATCGCTTTTCCCCTCCTCCTCTCTCTCTCAAAAATAAACATTAAAAAAAAAGAAGAACAATCCATCTATTTGTAGAACAAAGAGGACTTACACCAAGTCTGGTTTACAATTAGGAAATGTACTAACATGTCCTCCCTGGCCCCCGGGTAATAAACAGCACAGACTGCAGTCAAGTCTGAGCTGTTCGCAAACTGTGGCTCCACCAACTTGGCTCCAGCAATTTACAGAAACTCTCCAAACCCCAGATTCCTCGGTCTTAAAATGGCACGAGCAGTGGCCCATCTCCACGCCACCCAAAGCATCCTGCTCAACCTTGAACATGTCAGATGACTTAGTTGTACACGTCACTTGAGTTCATGATGACTGAAATGAAGTATGGAACGTGCTCAGGGCAATTCTTGGCTCCTCCTAGGCTAGATGACAGTGGTCATAGCCATCCACTCTCCTGATTATTAAAACTCCTTTAATATACCAGAAGTAGGATGACAAACTTTCAAATTTAAAAAAAATCTGTCTTGAACCATCAACCAACATCATACCTATGATGAGATCACAGAGGTGTTGTGTTTTTTATCTCCGAAGGCCCAGGCAATGAGCCAGCAATGTCTGATGACCTTACTAGAAAACTCCAAGGTGCCTAAGAGTGAAGGTGCGAGATGGTCAGCAAGGATGGTGAAAGACAATGAACTGAAGTGAAATATTTGCCTCGAATGCTCAGTTACTTATGAAAGTTACAATTTCCCTGTAAAGTATTCCATCTCCTCTGTTGCCCTAATCATCGGCTATACGAGAGCAACTATAACCGCTGTCCATCCTCCTCTTCTGTTCCCTCATTCTCTGTTTCTGCATCTTCTGGCAGCAGCGGGCTCCCCTGGTTTTCATGGGTTTTCTTGGCCAAGGCCATTGGACAACCTCGGCTATTTTCCTAGACCTTCAGGAAAAGCACGTCTCCTCCAATCAAAAAGGCCCACTTCACACATGTGCACACACACACACACACACACACTACTTCTCACACCGGCAGAAGTGTGCCTGCTGCTTTAGTTTTAATGTCAGCAGACAGGCATGCAGATTGACAAATAAGGCTGAGCTTCTGAGAATGGATTATTGTCTGAAAGCTGTGAACAAAGGCTGATTAGAGTTCAGTGTGTCACCTTGATTACCGACTCCTCCGTCAGCTAGGCCGGCATCACAAGCAGGCAAGTCTTCCTAAAGAAGGCAATATCCACTGGGCCTCATACAAGGGGTGGGTTCGTAATGGAATAACGCTAATCGTAAGTGGGCATGTTGGAAGCTTAGAAAAGACTCGGCCTTTTAGCCAGGATGCTGTGGGTTGTAGGTGACAGACACGGAGCTTAACTGGGCTGATACGATAAACAGGAAACTTGATCATGGAAGCAAACTAGTGGAAGGGCAGGGGAAGAGCCAGGCCTCCAGATGGTAAGTACCAGGGAATGGAATTCTACCACGACTCTGGACTCTGTCCTGCTGCTCTGCCTGTGTGTGTGCGTGTGTGTGCGTGTGTGTGTGTCCTTCTCTCACATCCATTCTCCTTCCTTCCGTGAAGCACGGTGCCAGGCTTACCCCCGAAGCATACCTGTGCCCATCTTTCCCTGTGGATTTGCAGGGCTGCCCCGTATGGTTGTGCAGGCTGTGCACTGTACAGTTCTTGGAAGCGCCATTCACATCGTGGTTTATGGCTGAGATGCAGAGACGGTGAGAGATGCCATAGAAAAGGCTTGATTGAAACCGTTTCTCAGCCTCCGCATGATGGACACTTTAGGTCAGATAATTCTCTGTTGTGGGGGACTGTCCTTTCACACTGTAGGATGATTAGCAACCCCCAGGCCTCCAGGGACTAGGTGGTAGTAACACACACAATCGTGCCAACCAAAAATGTGTCCAGACATTACCAAAAGTCCCCCTGAGGTGGGTAAAAGAGCACCATGTTAAGGGCCACTGATAAAGGAAAGATGCATCTTGCTCTGGCGAAAGCCATATGGTGGCTCACCCCAGGGGAAGAGAGAAAATCCCAACCTCCCTGGGAAGTGGCTGGTCTCACTCACAAAGCCTCCAAAGAGGATCTTAAGGACAAAAGCCCCAAGATGTAGTCCCATTAAAGAGAAGAGAGTGGAATTGGCAGAGAACCAAACTTGCGGCGGGCTTAACAGAACTCTAGGTTTCACAAGAAGTGTGGGAGCTCTCCAGGAAGCACAGCCCTTAACCATGTTTGTACCGCTAGAGCACACAGGCTCCAAAGATTTATAAAACTTGACTTTATTCATAAACCCGACCGTTTTCATTAAAAAAAAAAAAAAAAAAAGCTGCCTGCCTTGAGTCGGCGGGGGGAGGGGGGGAGTGGGGGAGGGAGGAGATAGGAAATACTTACTGTTACAGTCTCCATTACAGATTTGGCCAAAGAAGACAGCACATCGATACAGAGCTTGGTTCCTTCACCTCCTAGGAATATCAGGCATGCACCTCACTCCACAAAACTCAGGCAGGAAAATGCTTCAGTCCTTTACGGTGACATTATTAAGATTAATTTCAATGCCCCCTTTTATTGAACGGTTAGGAAATTCTTCTCCCATTGTCACTGGATGTCCTTATTCCCTCAGGGACACAAAAAGGTCCTGGGGTGTTCCCTGCTCCCAAACACTGGGGAGCCCCACTGGTGTCCGGCCTACTCTGTTCTGCACAGATAAACTCCATCCAGCTAGCCCCCACTGCCCCCTGAAGGGAGGAATTCTTGCCTCTCCAAGCCAGGCTCCGGCATCAGATCTCTTGTCCAAGATCATTTCCTCTAGCACCTCCATCAGAAGTCTGTCACATCTGTCACGTCTCAGGGAAAAGGCAGCTTTGTGAGGGGTCTGGTCTTTGTCACGTGAAGAATCTGCAACATACACCATCCCCTTCCAAGACAATGGGTGACTTTTCTGATCGGGCCATTTCAAGTGTCCCTGGACTCTGACTTCCAACCCCAGTCCAGCTGGGGCAACTCAGCAGCAGGCCTCCCGAATGCCTGCAGGGCACCCATCTTTCTTCTCCACCTCCATTCCTGAGGGACCTTTCTGAAGCTGGGAGAACAGCTTGGCCCCTCTCGGGGCCTCCCTTGTCTGAGCATGCGTGAGAGCCCATTCAGGATCCCCCCAACTGGCTGTCGTCAGAATGCTTAACTTTCAGCTGAAATCTGTGATCAAAAATGGACACACTTGTATTTTAAGAGCTCAGCAGATCACCCTGATTGCTGGATGCCTCAGTTTGGTGGCATATTTTCCTAAAGAAGCCTGTTGACAGGGTGCCTGGGTGGCTCAGTCAGTTAAGTGTCCGACTTTGGCTCAGGTCATGATCTCCAGTTCATGGGTTCGAGCCCCACGTTGGGCTCTGTGCTGACAGCTCAGAGCCTGGACCCTGTTTCAGATTCTTTGTCTCCCTCTCTCTCTGACCTTCCCCTGTTCATGCTCTCTCAGAAATAAATAAAACATTAAAAAAAAAAATTTTTTTTTAAAGAAGTCTGTTGAAAGTTCTGCCCCTGGGTGGCAGTGGGGACAGCTTGCATTCAGAGGGTGTTAGGTATTAGGGAGCCCCCCTTCCCACAATGGTGAGTGCTGAGCTGCCTCTCTCATATAGCTCTTAAGAACAATCAAGCTGACGTTTTCACCTCTATCTGCCTGATTCCTGCTTCTCACCTGGTGTGTGACTCAAGAGGATTTAAGGTGGGTGACAATATCATCATCCTTAAAGGATACAGGGGACAGGCTTTCCGATCAGGAGACGCTCTTGTGTCACAGCTCAAGCTGAAGCCCCACAGGGGCTTCAATCTTACAGTCTTTATAGCAGTACCAAAGATAAAGACCAGGTTTCAGCTGAAACAGTTAATTTTTAGATCCTGCCTTGACTTTTATAAAACCTCAAAGGTTAATTTCAGTTCATGGATAAACCTTTTTGGATACTAGACAATTTCCAAGTTAAAGTCTTAAACTTTGGTCACTGAACCTAGGTTTAATTTTATCCTTATTCTGACACATTTAAAATAGCTGTAAGTTAACCAGATGGGTGATGTGTATAAACATAAAAATGTTAAATGTAAGCTGGAGAAAAACAGCTCGAGAGTCTTCCTGTCTTCTAGTTTTCTAGAGTCTAGAGAAAGCAAAAGGTGTTTACTTTGCTAATGATGGTAATTAACAAAAATGGCTAAGATTTTTTAGGCATAATTATAGGGAAATGCAAGTTATGTATACAAGATAATATATGTAGTTTGCTTAAGGGAATTATTATGGTTTATTAGGATGGTAAATCTACTAGGATATGTACATTGTTTCATATAGTATGTCCGTTAGGTTAACTATATTTTTTAAAATAAAATTCACTTCTTAAAGTCTCTAAATAATAAAAATATAAAAGGTTATACTGTAGGGGCACCTGGGTGGCTGTTGGTTGAGTGTCCAACTTCCACTCAGGTCCTGATCTCACGGTTTGTGACTTCGAACCCTGCATCGGGCTCTGTGCTGACAGCTCAGAGCCTGGAATCTGCTTTGGAATCTGTGTGTCTCCCTCTCTCTGTCTGCCCCTCCCCAGCTCATGCTCTGTCTCTCTCACTCTCAAAAATAAATAAAACATAAAAAAATGTTTTTAAAGGTTATACTGTAAATGTACACATTTTAGTAAGAATTTTTGGACTCGGGTTATAATGCCTACAGTGTTCCAAAAAACAAAAACCTGTATTAAAAATTTTTGACAGGGGCGCCTGGGTGGCTTAGTCGGTTAAGCATCCGACTTTCACTTAGGTCATGATCTCGCAGTTCGTGGGTTCGAGCCCCGTGTCGGGCTCTGTGCTGACTGCCAGCTCAGAGCCTGGAGCCTGTTTCGGTCTGTGACTCCCTCTCTCTCTGACCCTCCCCTGCTCACGCTGTCTCTCTCTCTCCTAGAAATAAATTAAAAAAAAAAAATTTTTTTTTACAAAGTTGGCTCAATGAATTTATCCATAAGGAGAAAGGTGTATAAATCTTTTACTGCACAGTTGCATGGTTGGCACATACACAAAAATAAAATTGGAATTACGGGTTTTGGTTAAATGACTATTCTGCACCCACATATTTTTTCACCACTGTAAAACTGGCCTAGTATTATGTGAGTTTCAGGTGTACGAGACAGTTCTATACCTTCCCCGGTGCTCACCGTGGCCAGTGCTCTCTTCATCCCCTTCTGCGATTACATGTTATCTCCCCTCCCTCCCCCCCGCCGGCCCTCTGGTAACCACCGCTTTGTTCTCTATAGTTAAGTCTGCTTTTGTGTGTTTTTCCTTTGTTCATTTTGGTTGTTTCTTAAATTCCACGAATGAACTCATACAGTATTCGTCTTTCTGACTTGTTTCACTTAGCATTATACTCTCTGGCCCTATCCATGTTGTTGCAAAAGGCAAGATTCTGTTCTTTTTCATGGCTGAATGTTACTCCGCTGTGTGTCCATACTACATCTTCCTTACTTGTCCCTCTGTCAAGGGACACTTGAGTTGCTCTCACATCCTGGCTATTGTAAGTAATGCCAAAGTAAACATGGGGGTGTGTACATTGTTTCAAATTAGTGTCTTCATTTTATTTGGGTAAATAGCCAGTAATGGAATTCCTGAATCATGTGAAAGTTCTATTTTTTTTAAACTTCCATACTGTTTTCCACAGCAGTTACCTCAATTTCCATTGCTCTGAACAGTGCACAAAGGTTCCTTTATCCCCACATCAACAACACTTATTTTTTTACACTAACCATTTCAACTCACTTCAATATGAAATGATATTTTATTGTGGTTTTGATTTGCATTTTCCTGATTAGTAAACCTGAGCATCTTTTCATGTGTCTGTTGGCCACTGGATGTTGTATCTGGCATACTCTGGATTCATTTTGATAAAAGCCCCTCGTTTTTCTTTAAAAAAGTTAAGTTTCTAATAGCTATTTACTTTTTGCTGTGATTTTCAAAATACTGGCTTGCAAAAACCTTTTTACATTTGAAAATTGTGTTCATACTTTGTCCTCTGACAATTCTTGCCTTTTTCAAACTTTCCCAAATTCAGAATAAAACAGTTAAAATGTCTTTTAGTCATCAACTGTCTTTGGGTTTCCTTGAATGGCCATCGGGTTACACAAAGATTTGCCCTTTCACCTTAGAAAGGATACTTTTATCCTTTCTATTACATAATTCCATAATTACATTTTTTTAAAAATTTTTTTATCGTTGAGAGACAAAGAGAGTCTACAGCCATACAATGCTGAACACGCCCGATCTCCTCTGACCTCAGAAGCTAAGCAGGGTCATGCCTGGTTAGTACTTGGATGGGAGAGACAGAGAGACACAGCAGGGGAGGGGCAGAAGGGAGAAAGACACAGAATCCGAAGCACGCTCCGGGCTCTGAGCTGTCAGCACAGAGCCCAGCCCGGGGCTCAAACTCGAGATCATGACCTGAGCCAGGCTGGGACACTTAACTGAGCCACCCAGGCACCGCAAGAAAGAATTAGATCTTAACCATTCTCTAAGTTTTAATCAACTCAAAACTTGTGAGAGCTCGTTGTGTCCCAAACTTGGGATTTAAAAAAAAAAAAAAAACAAAACCAACAAAAGAATTTCCATCTTCCTAATTATGTACAGACCGTATTAATATAAAAACATTTGAATACTTTTGTACTTTTCAGATTAAAAGAAACATGCTCCTGCCAAGCAAAAAGACTGGTTCAAGAACTGTCTACAGTGATCTGGAAGTCTCAGCATCCCTGTCTATCAGTGACAGTCACAGTACACATTAGGATACAAGCCTAGAGCGACTAGTCTGTTGATGTCTTCACAGTGTGCATGTTCTCAATCCAAGGCAATCCTTCACTACGTCCTCAGAAGTTGCTATTCCTCAAAAGAGGCTTTCACTCTCTTCCACTCTGACGGCCTCTATTCATTTCAACTGTCGAGTCTTACACCAGCAGAGGCAAATGGCTGTGGTCTTCAACACTGCTGGGAACACTTTAAAAGCCTGACAAATGATGTTTCTTGTGTGTGGACCTGTCTTAAACCGAATTCAGACAAAGCTGTGTAGTCTGAGTCCAAAGCCTCACAGACCTGTACAAATGGACTGTGTCAACTGTCTCCAACAAGGAGGTGTGTGTTTGAGCCATTACATGTTCATTCAAGGACAGATCCCAAGATTTCTTTTCAGAAAATCATAGCTTTGATAGCGACCGAGAAAAGTGCATGTTGCAACAGGCGAATAAATCTTTGTGGAGCTGTTCCCTGTGGTCTTGATCAGACTATTCAAGTTTTCCACTTCTCCTCGTGGCTATGTTGTTTGATGTTTTTTTTTTTAAAAAAAATTTTTTTTAATGTTTTATTTATTTCTGAGAAAGAGAGAGAGACAACATGAGCAGGGGAGGGTGAGAGAGGGAGACACAGAATCTGAAACAAGCTCCAGGCTCTGAGCTGGCAGTCAGCACAGAGCCCGACGCAGGGCTCGAACCCACGAACCGTGAGATCATGACCCAAGCTGAAGTCAGACGCTCAAATGACTGAGCCACCCAGGCGCCCCATGTTTGATGTTTTCTAGAAGTGTGTTCATTTCATCAAACCAGAAATTTTTATAGACAAAAAGTAAACTGTATTAGTCCCTACATGTGGCTTTACTTTGTGCTGTAATTTTTATTCACATTACTTCTATTTTTTTTTATTACATATTAAATTTCAGACTTCTATTTCAAGCATGTGAGGCGTAAATTTCCCCTTAGGAACTACTTGAGCTACATTTCACAAACTTTTGTATGTAAATTTTTATCACTATTCGGTTGTTACTATTTCTAATGCCCCTTATGGTATTATCTTGGATGAGGTATTTTAAACATGTTTTTAAATTTCCCAAACATAGCGATTTTTTCAAACCCATTTTTGTTATTGTCTTTCTACTGCAGTGCAAATGTAGCCTGTGGGACTCGATTCTTTGGTACTGGCCACTTGCTTTATACCCCAGAACATGAACAGTATTTATAAAGGCTCCTTATATGCTTGAGAAAAGGATATATACTCTAATGTAGAGATAAAGGTTTTTAAGTATCCATTAATTATTATATGACGCAAATCTTATGTTGTAAAAGGAAAGGAACTATTTTTGATTTCCCACAAATTTCAGCATTAGAAGTGAAATAAGTCAGTCAGAGAAAGACAGGTATCAAATATTTTCATTCATGTGGAACTTGAGAAACTTAACTAAGGACCATGGGGGAAGGGAAAGGGAAAAAATAGGTACAAACAGAGAGGGAGGGAAGCAAACCATAAGAGACTCTTAAATACAGAGAACAAACTGAGGGTGGATGAGGGGAGGGTGGGGGAGAGGAAGAAACAGGCCACGGGCAGTGAGGAAGCACCTGCTGGGAAGAGCACGGAGTGTTGTATGCAAGCGACAAACCACGGGAATCTGCCCCCAAAACCAAGAGCACACTGTACACACTATATGTTAGCCAATTTGACAATAAACTATATTTAAAAAAAATTTTTTTTCAGCATTAGGGGCTACACCATGAAAGCCCCCAAGGCCATAAAGAAATATGATCAAATTTGGTATGGTGCAGAGAAACCATCAATAAATAAGTAACAGTAATAGCTATCAGTTACTACATACTTCCTGAAAGGACACACTACACAGGCTTTTCCATCCATCAGTCTATTTAATCCCTACCTTACCTTACTCTTGGTAAAGGTGTGGGTCTCATCTTACAAGGGGAAACCAAGGTCAGGTAGTGGAAATGCCTTATGCCACCAGGGGGTGGGGGTTAGACCCTGGTCTGTGGGACTCCAAAGCCAGTGACCTCCCACTCCTGCAGGCGGCTGCCCCCACTCTGTCTACCCACACTCAGAACTACCCTAAACAGCAGGGAGGCCGCACCACCATGGACTCAAGTAACAGCCTCTCTGTAAAGGTGTCCGGCAACACTCTTCACTCATGTAATCAGCCCTGAACGCCTCACCTTCCAGACCAGTGCTGTCTGATGTTAAACAAAATTCAACCAGGTAAATTTGAAGATCTAGTCCACTTTATTAGACAATTAACAGGGCAGCATCCTATCCAGCATGCAGAGAAGAGAGGTGGGGCAGTTGTCTGCAAAAGAAAATAAACTGTTCCGGGCCAAGGTTGCTTTCCCTTAGGGGGAACAGGAGGGGAGTCCAATCATGCAGATCATTTCATCTTCCTGTGGGGAAGGGGAGGGCCCAGGCGGTAGACGTACAGGCACCCATCAAAAAATCTCTGACCAGTTAAGACTGGACTTCTGCGGTGAACTGAAACTGCGGTTAGATCAGGTACTAAGCTTGGGTTTGAGGACCTGGCCTAAGTGATGCCATTTTGGGCCTGTGAGTTTTCTTCTAAAAATCACACTTCTTGCAGGGACAGGAAGAGTCTGTTTGTCTGTGTGGCCCGACACTGCAGACACTTGAGGATACCAAACACCTGAAATACGGCTGGTGCAAGTGAAGATGTAAACTACATTTTCGTTTAAATCGATTTAAAAAACCACACGTGGCTAGTGGCTCACACCAATGGACCGCAGCTCTGTAAGCTCCATGAGGCCTCCTGTGCGCTGTGCTCGGGGCAGGATCCCAACGCCTACGCAGCACCCAACACAAGTGCAAGTGCACGTTCCACAGCCACTCAGCATATACACAACGCACTATTTAAAGACCTTTCAGGGATAGCTTGAGCCCAAACGTATTCCCCACTGTAACCCCACTTCTAGCATGGGGTCTGGCTCATAAAATTTTTTTTTTAAATGGATGAACCTTCACTCCAAGCAGCTCTCATACTCGCAGCTCTTGACCGTGCTCTGGAAATCTCCCTCATCACCTGCTCCACCAGGCCTTCTTCTAGGAACACATCTCCCAGCAAGAACCGTGCCTCCCTGACCTTGAGCCTGGATCCTGGGTCACCTCGGTGGTTATGCTCTTGTCAGCACTTCCAGGCTCCCACTTTACGCGCCCCAAGCGCACAAGGCAGGCAGGACCTGGCACCCAGAGTCTGCAGGCACGCTTGTTAGGTGAGGACCCGCGTTCTGCACCTGGGTCTCCACAGCAGCCAACGTCACCAACCAGTCGCCGTCTTCCCAACCGGACCCACACCCTTCTCTTGCCATCTTTTCAGGCAACAACGACCAGCTGGCGAAAGATGGCGGAAGAAGTCAGAGGACAGTCCATGGAGAAGGCACAAGACTTCTGACTCCTGGACGCCGCTGCGGGAGCTGGCCAGCAGCGCGAACGCCTGAGCCATGAAGAACGCCCGCCCCCCACAGGAGCCCATCAACATATCAATCTCATCAAGGCCAAGTCCAATTTCAAATGCAGAAATGGGACAATTCTGGCTTTCATCAGAGCCTTTGGGGCCGATTTCCTCATGGAGACCCTTCCATCTATAAAATGGGAATTAAGTTCACGCTTGCAGGGCGCCTGCGTGGCTCAGTTGGTTAAGCGTCCGACTTCAGCTCAGGTCATGATCTCACGGTTTGTAGGTTTGAGCCCCACGTCGGGTTCTGTGCTGACAGCCAGCTCAGAGCCTGGAGCCTGCTCTGGATTCTGTCTCCCTCTCTCTCTGACCCTCCCCTGCTCACACTGTCTCTCTTAGAAATAAATTTTAAAAATAAATTAATTTAAAAAATCTAAAAAAAATTTCATGCTTGCCTGTCCTTAGCACGTCATCACGTTACTGCAATTACGGACTTACCAAATTAATTCCAAACGCCTAACCTTGTGGCCCGCCCTCCCCGCCTCCGCAATCCCAGGTCCACCGACGTCGCTGCTCCATGCTCAGCCCGCTCCCACCTTCACTCCGTAACCTGTCCTCTTACGCTGGCAGCATGCATTCTACACCCCAGGTAGCTGACCAGCTCGTCCCAATTTGTCCGGGACCTGCCTGGATTTAACAATGAAAGTCCCACGTCCTGGGAAGCCCCTGAACCCCAGCCAAGCTAGGACGGCTGGCCTCACGGGCAGGCAGGCCCTGAACTCACTCAGGCCACCCCGCCCTCCCCAGTGACATCACTGCCGGCCTCACGGCAGACCCCCGTCACCCGCCACCCTCCCAAAGCCCTGGCCTGACTGTTCTTCAACACCCTTGACTTTTTCACGGGCCCTGAATCTGAGCCAACTCTACCGGCACCCGGTCACCTCCCAGTCCTCACTGGACGCCTCAGGCGGCAGCCTGGGTACCAGGCCTCAGGAGCCTGACAGGAAGAGGCTCACGGGGTGAAAACATGACCGGACTTCAATCCACTAAACGCCCAGCCTCGGCAGCACACGGCTTATTAACTGACTCAAAAGGCAGACACGGCGAGTCTGTGAGTTTACTGAACAGGCAGGCAGAGGGGGAAAGACAGGAGCAGCTGTAGTTCAGGAGAAAAATATGGGTCATTACAGTCATTCCCGGCACAGCGGAGGGACATGGGGCTGACGTTCCCGGTCTACGGCTTCGCAGGGCACGGCTGGCAAGACAGGCCAGGCGGAGCGGACCCGGCCGCGGCCCCAGCACCTTCCCTCTGAGGTCCTGTGCGGAGGGAAGAGCTGATCACGGCACTCGGAGGGTATAGTAGGGGGTCCTCTGGGGATGCTTCGACGGGGATCCCTCCACACTGTGCCCCTCTGGAGACCGCTAACGCCACCAGGAGAACCTAGAAGAACGAACGAGTGAGACTCGATGACGGGCTGGAGTTCCCATCCACACGATGCAAACCAGCTACCACCCACCTGTGGGTCTCCAGCACTTGGCACTAACTCACCTTGGGGGGAAAATGTCAGCAAACCCAGATCCCAAGTCATCCCGACAGTCAACAACTCGCAGCCTTGGGACTTCCTTCAACAGCCTCCGGGCCTAAGGCTGACCTGAGGGAGAAGCAGCATATAAGCATTTCATCTCCAGCACCGCTACCTCCCCGAGCAACACCACTGAGAAGGTCCACGTCAACCAGGCCTCAGCTCCCAGTGTATGCATGCCCAACTAGACCGTTACCAAAACAGAAAGGGTAATAAAAGAAAAACTTCTTAGGGATCCAGCTTTTATAATGTATCACTTTCTAATTGACATCAGGGCAACTGACTCCAGAGAGGGTCAGGAAGACAGCCCGGCACTCGGTGTTGGGGCCTTGACCCTGAGGGCCCCTGCAGCCTGATCACAGGGCTGGACCTTCGTCGTCAGCAGCCCTCCCACACACCGGCACGACTCTGCCCAGCCTGTCCCAAGGCCCAAGCAGCTGCCATCCTCTTCTGCATAGACCCGCTTAATACGGCCCAGCCAGTAAGGCAAATGCCAGATAAACTTCCAACAAGAGTTGGTCTGGTTAGGTGCCAGCCCTCTGAAGGTCAACCTTGCCAGGCCCGTTTGAGGGATGGATGAGACAGCTTCACGAATGCTTGAGAGCATTACACAAGCGAATCCCAACTTCACCTGCAGGACTCTCCACCCAGGGTTCTGAATGCCCAGGTCTGGAGTTGGGGGGAGGGGTGGTAAACTGTCTTCAGAATGGTGGCCATTGTCCCTGGACTCCTCCAGCCTGGCTGAGGAGCCTGAGACTGGGAACTAGGCTGTGGGACAGGACAAGCCCCTGATGCCAAAGGGGCAGAGAAGTCTGAAAGACGAGGGGAACCTCAGGGTTATCAGACGACTCCTGAGCACCGGGTAGTTCACATGGACTATTCTCACTACCTCTACACCATGACGGGAACAAAAACCTCCGGCCCAACAGGACCCCACCTGCAAACACAAGACCTGAACGCAGACAGACGAGGACTCAGCAACTAGAGACGAGCCCCCAGGCCAAAAGTCTGGGATGGAGACCTTGACCTCCAACCTCACCTCACCTGTTACCCGGGAGCCAAGGCGTGCCTCTTAGAGGCGCCATGTTGCATCTGAGTGTACGAGGTGAAGGCACTGTGCCAGGGTCGCCACCTCCCTGAACACGCGAGCAGCTGCTGGAGGACTGCAGGGCGCCCCGCCTGCAACACACCCCCTCACTGACGCCATCAGGGAGGCAGCCAGGAAACCTGGAGTCTATGGATAGTTTCCAGAGATCCACGGGGCTGAGAACTTCCTCAGTCAACCCCCGGGGTCACCCTTTCCAAAAAAACCCACAAAGCACAGCTCAAGTCAGTGAAGGGAGACCTACAGCCAGGGCGATCAGTCAACACGCTCTCCTCCCGTCGGAGACTGACAGGAAACCCCCTCGGCTTCTGGCAGTCGGTGACGACGAGCCTGATTTTTATGGACTCAGAACTGACACAACGCCTCCTCGCCCCTACAGCGGCCCCCACCTTCACTTTTCTCTCACCGTTTAACGTTCCGGACAGCTCCCGGGGAAGCAAGGACAGCTCCCGGGGAAGCAATGCACGCTGTGCTCGAGAGTGAGGGCGCAAGGACGACAGGCACACGAGCGCTGAGGCCACACACGGCCGCGACTCAAGCACTCTTATGGATAGGCCTCCGCTCCTGGCGATTCATGCCGAAGAAGCCATGACTCGCAATTCTTACATGTGCCCGCGGGCGCTATAGGAATATTCCAGCATGAGGTCCAAGTACGAAGGTACAGGCTGGTTTGACAAGAAGATCCGTAACATGGAAAGACAGGAGGAGCCCCGGTGGGTCGGGAGCTGGCCCAGTACCACCTCGCGTGGGGGCCAGCAAAGGTCCGAGCTCTGGGCGGAAGGGCGGGGGAAGCTAGTGTGGGACAGGGTTTGGACGGGAGGGCTGGACCCTCGGAACGCAGAACTCCCCTCAGTGAGTCCTCTCCCACCAATGACCAGGGTGCGGGCAGCCTGCGGTCACTTTCGGACACAGGAGCAGAGACAGGCAGTAAGAGGGCCAGGAAGGACGGGAGGCTGCGCTGGGCGCCTGGAGAATGGGCTGGAGGGGGGAGACGGGCCCTGGCAGGCATAGAGGCCCCACGACACCTCCCTGCCCCAGACGCTTTCAACACCAAGACCCTTCCAGCAGAAAAAACTGGAAATGCTTTTGGGTTGGAAAAGATCGGGATCCCACAGTCATGACACCAACGGAGGGTTCTATGAGCCTATCCGAGCTGTGCTGTCCACGTGAAGGGAGACCAAGAACGGGTCACAAAGCTAGACAGCCTCAGGGACTGGGCCAGGGTCTCCGGCGCCTAATCCACGCGCTTTCCCCTGAGCCCGGTGCCGAGACCAGGGAGGGAGGGGTGCTGGAGAGCCCCTCCCCAGGGCTGCTTTCTAGAGGCCTGTCCCCTCTCAGCCTGTGAGGGACTGCCCCCCAGCCGGGACACAACTGGGAAGTCAGGGGACACCTGCCCTCATCTCGCTTCCTCATCCAGACCCCAGGGCACACATATGTGATTTTTTTTTTTTTTTATTTCTAGGAGAGAGAGAGAGAGAGAGATAGGGTGAAGAGGGGAGGGTCAGAGAGAGAGGGAGACACAGACTCCGAAATAAGCTCCAGGCTCTGAGCTGGCAGTCAGCACAGAGCCCGACGCGGGGCTCGAACCCACTACCGCGAGATCATGACCTAAGCGAAAGTCGGACGCTTAACCAACTAAGCCACCCAGGCGCCCCACACATATGTGATTTTACAGAAACAAAGTTCCAGAACACTCCAAGCCTTACCTTGGGGCCCCGTGGCCGCTCGCCTGGCTGCTGAGACGACACCTCTCATGGAGCCTCTGCGCACACACACCTGCCTGCAAGAGAGGAGCTGTGAATGAGCGTTCCCAGCAGGCCATGGGGGGCGTGGCGGGCACCCGGCACAGCGGCCCGCAGATTCCAGCACCCACAAATGGGGGCTATCGCTCCTCGTACCTGAACAGCCCCGCCGCTGTCTCAGGAACAAGAACAACTTAACTCTTGGAAGGGCTGGGGATCACGTGTGACAGAAGAACACCAGGGTTATTCTTCATGCCTGCGACCAATTTACTGCCAAATGATCTATGTGGAAAGGCTGTTGAGGCCAGGTTCTGGGGAGCGAGCCCCGCTGACTGGCAGCAGCAGGGGGTGGTGGGAGGGCCCCATGTCCTCCAGCTAGTGTGTAAAGGCCGCCTGCATACACATCCGCAACTACAGCGTCCTGCCCAGCTGGGGCACTACCCTTCCCTGCCCCTTAACCGAATGGCAGAGGGAATGTCAACCCCCATGGACCACAGGCCCTGCCCACGGCGAGGACCAGAAACACTTCCAAGGAGAGCAGAATGCCTCGGCCTTGAGCAGGCAGTCTCCCCGCTGACGGTCCACAATGGGGGTGCTCACGGACTCACCACGTGGCATCTCGGCCTCTCCACCTTGTCGTTTTGTCTAAGTGCTACGTGTCAGACACCACGGCCGAGGCGCTGCCCTGGAGAGCGCGGCACGGGGGGATGGAGGTCAGGCAATCACCGCTGCCCGGCGTGACC
This sequence comes from Hyaena hyaena, assembly GCF_003009895.1. Lineage (NCBI taxonomy): Eukaryota > Metazoa > Chordata > Mammalia > Carnivora > Hyaenidae > Hyaena > Hyaena hyaena. The sequence continues at coordinate 2,379,322 of NW_024080657.1, forward strand.
AGGGCTGAGCAACGGGGTGAGGCTGTGGGAAGGGGTGGAACGGGAAGGCAGAGAACGCTTCCCGGGGAGAGCCCGGGGGGAAGAGGGGCTCCACCCCCGGCCCGCAAACAGAAGCACCCTGGGGCAGGGCCCTGCTCAGCAAAAGGGCACTCAGCGAGCCGCACAGCGCCAAGTACCAGAAAACAATCCAAATTAGTGGACAGGAAGACACGTACGACAGCCCCAGAGTTTGGAAGAGACAGGATGGGCCCTTCCAACATGGGGAAACGCTTTCAGCAAGTCCTCTCCCTGCACCATCAATGACCATGGCACGGGCAGCCCCCCATCACTTTCGAATGCAAGAGCCGAGAAGGGCAGGGAGCGGGAGAGACGGGATGCCTTGGGCAGCAACCAGGGACTGGCCTGCACCAGGAGGAGCCCAGCACACAGGCCGCGGCCAGATTTACAGCCTCAGATCGCAGAAGCGTCCCCTCACCTGCACAGACGATTCCCACTTCCTGCCAGGAGCAAGGGGAAGACTAAGCGCACAGAAATCCTGAGGATTCATGGTTGAGAGACTGGCTGTGGGGGACCACGGAAGAGCACTCAGCTAGGCACCGGGAAGCAGTCTAGGTCCTCCCCTAACATGTGGCTGTCTGTCCATCCCGACACCACAGCTTTCCTCTCCATGGCACAGCGGACTTCATCAGAGGCTCCCAGGCACAGAAGAGGGACCTGGAGGGGACACAGACAGCTGGGGGCACCGGGAAGCAGGCTTCACCCACACTCCCTCCCACACCCGCCACCTGAACACCTGCAGCCCACGGCCCATGGGGCGCGCTCGAGAGATCCAGGCAGGACGCCACTTACTGGGGCCTCCCGATCCTCCTTCTTCCTGAGGTCGCCTCTCACAATCACAGAGGAACAGTCAGGGGCCACTCCTGCAGGTGACAAGAAACACTGGGCACTGCTTCCATGTCCAGGAATCCACTATCCTCACCAACAGGAAAACACTGGGGGAATCTGGGTCTCGGGAGGTAAATGCACTGACGGCCCACCTCCCTCTCTCTACCTTGGGCTCAGTCACCTCATGTCCCGCTTTGGAACCTCTGAACATAAAATCAGCCTTGTGACTTTTCCTCTGCCTGCATCACAAATGCCCAGGAAAAAGGCAGCCTGGAATCAGCTCACATGCACGGGGGGAAAATGACGCAGGGCTGCTGAAATCAGAGACCAGAGTCACAGACCACAGCTGTGGCTCCACAACCAGACATGCGCTGACAGGTGACCCACTCTCATTCTCCCTTTTTAAGACCTCACAGAAACTGCTCTGGGCCAGGTACGGAGGCACCTAAAAAAAGGCGGTGGGGACGAAGTGTGGGAAAGCTCCAGGGTTCGGAAGGGATGGGGTGGGCCCTCCAAACACGGGGAAGTGCTTTCTGCAAGTCCTCTCCCTGCACTATCAATGACCAGGGCACAGGCAGCCCGTGATCACTTTCGAATGCAGGTGCAGAAAGGGAGCCAGGAAGAGAGAAGCCCCTACTAGCCCCCAGCTGCCCAGCCACGTCCAGGGCCCGGGGCATCATCACCAGTTCACAGAGATGCCACCTCCCGTCCGTCCAGACGGTGCACACCAAGACCGACTCCCAGCAAAAACGCCTACATTGTTTATTCTCCCCACAAATACAAATTGAGTACCTACTATGTGCCAGCAACTGGGGGCTCCAAACCAAAGAACACAGACAAGACTTCTGTGCCTCCAGAGCTCTGGCACTTTCCCCGCTTGCAACACAGTGAAGCTGTGACGTCACTCAGCCAGGGTGATGCGGTGGCCACCGGCTGAGGTAGGACAGGAACCAGACCGCTCCGGCCCCCAAACCCACCCCCTTCCACACCAGGCCTCCTTCTGCACAAGGGCTTTCTCACTCCGGCATGAGTTCCGGACCACCCCGCGCCCCACGTGGTGTGGCGGGAAGGCGACGAGCCCCCTGCTGACGCGCTCTTGAGTAGCAACACTTACCCAGGCCCCTGGGCACAGCGGGGGCATCGCGATCAGGGTCCTGCAAGAACGGGCGTGCTGCCTGACGCACAGTCCCCAAAGCCGTCCAACGGAGAGTCCCCATCTGCTTCCAAGAAAGCCCCAGAGCCCGCAACGCCTAGGCAGAGGACAGCACGGGGGACGGGGCTTTAGTGCAAAGCAAGGACACGGGGATCCGCCTCCGCCGCTCTGGGGCCCCGCGAGCGCCCCCGATTGAAAGCTCAGACAACCGCCCAGCACAACTGGGGGTTATAAGTTTCCTCTAAAGGCTGCTGAGAAGAAACGGGTCAATGCTTACAAGGTCACTTCCTGGGCTTTGGGGATTTGAGGCCGGGGGCCGGAGGTGGGTGCGTGCGTGAAAATCACAGGGGCCCAGGCGCCCTTCAGCCCCGGGGCCACACGCGGCCCAGCACCACTCGCTGCCGCACTCGGCCCGCCAGTCGCCGGACCCCCTTCCGGAGTTTGGCCGGACACGAGTCTTCCCCGCGGCGGGGGGAGGGAGATCTGAGGGCTAGCGACCCGACCCGAGGCCCCTTTCTCAAGGACACGAATCCTCAGAGGTCCGCATCCGGCGGAGGAGCTGGGCCCGGACCTATGAGCGGGGCCTGGAACCCGGACTGACCTCCGCCGGCTCTCCCAGACCCCTCGAGCCTCAGTTTCCCCTAAAGGTGGGGGTGGGGCAGACCACGCGCCCAGCGATCCCCGCAGTGGACTCACCCCGGGCAGCCGCAACCTATGGCGCGGGACAGCGGCCGAAGACAGAGCTAACAGTGCGGTAAGCTGCGGATGTCTGGGGATTGCGGGAGACAGACACCAGCGGCGTGCACGGCTCGGAAAGTCCAGGCGGGTGAGCAGAGAAGCAGGAACCTCCTCATCCGCCCAGCGCCGGCGGAAATGCGGCTGGAGCGCGGGCTGCGTCCTAGAGCGGCGTCTCCGGGAGGCGGATCCCGCGCAAGCGGCCCCGCCGCGCCCCCTGGTGGCGCGGAGCTCAAATTCTGACTCGGTAGCGCTTCGAATAACTTCCACGAACAGCCTGAAATTTGGAAAATAACATTCCCTCACTTGTTTTTCTTTCCTCTTTATTCTGTTTTTGCCACTGATTTGTCATTAACTTATAGACATAGTTAATCTTCCACGAGAGCAGCTGTTATTAGCAAGAGGTCATGCTGATTGCAGGGAGCTTGGAACAGAGGGTTCTTGCCTGATTGACCACTGTATTCACAGTGCCTCGTTTAGTGACTGGCACAATTGAACAAATGAATGAATTCTGACCATATATTTGGACGCTGTCGGAATAAGGTATTGTTCTGATGACCTGAAAGTGGAACGTGAGAGTAACAGGGAGATGGTGGACAAGTGCTTTGCTAAACTTTATCCTAAAAATGGGTCCTTGAAGCAGTAGAGTCTTGATCAGATTTGCAGAGTGGCAAAGAAGATGGATAGAAGCCCCATGCTCTCTCCGAAAAGGACACTGCAGACAAGATTGAGAGGGGGCTCAATGCTCCCAAATCTCACAAGCACCAACACGCCAGCATCCTGAGCCATGTGTACCTCTCGAACCTGACGCAACGCTGTCACTAATTCAGCCCACATCCTTAAGTATAAATAGCCCACCCTTGTCCTTGAGGAGGGGGTTCCCCCAGTCAGATTCCTGGGGCTACCCAGGTCAGCACAATGTGGAAATCCAGGCCTGACCAATGCAACCAAGGAGAGCCGTGGGTGAGCACACTCCTTCAGAGAGAACCTGGGAGAAGCCTGTGGGATTGTAAGACTGTGACAAGGTCGGGAAACTCTGTGATGAGGACGGTCGTAAATCCTGTGACTATGAGGACACGGGACCAAGAGGTCAGGTGTGCCCACCTGAGTCCCTGGTGTCCTCTCCTGTCTCCTGTTCTTGCTCTTATGCTCCAGGTGACCTTGACTAAATGACCTCACTTCTCTGCCCAGCTTGGGTTTTCCTCTTCTGAAAAATGGACAAAATCATAGCTTTGCCTTCAGAGTGCTGCTTCGAGAATTATGTGAAATGATTCCTAAAAAAAGCAGACTGGGGCACCTGGGTGGTTAAGTGTCTGACTTCAGCTCAGGTCATGGTCTCATGGTTTGTGAGCTCGAGCCCTGCATTGGGCTCTGTACTGACGGCCCAGAGCCTGGAGCCTGCTTCACATTCTGTGGTTCCCCTGTCTCCACTCCTCCCATGCTCATGCTCTGTCTCTCAACAATAAGTAAAAATGTTTAAAAAAAATTTTTTTTAAAGAGCAAAGCACAGAGCAAATGGCCAAAGCATGGTGGTTGCTATACTTTAGTATTTCTTTTTTTTTTTAATGTTTTTATTTATTTCTGAGAGAGAGAGAGACAGAGAGACAGAGTGAGCAGGGGAGGGTCAGATAGAGAGACACAGAACCCAAAGACAGGCTCCAAGCTAGCTGTCAGCACAGAGCCCGATGCGGGGCTCGAACCCACAAACCGTGAGATCATGACCTGAGCCGAAGTCGGACGCTTAACTAACTGAGCCACCTAGGCACCCCTGGATCAGCTCTTTAGAGCCAAAGGAGAGAAGCAACAAGCAGCAGGCTTGTAGAAGAGCATTTCCCTTCTACAGTCCTCAGCACCCCCCATGAGTCTGGGACATTCTAGGCGGGGCAGGGACTCCTGCATGGCTCCCATTGGGGGCCTTACTGTCCTGAGGTGGAGATTAAGGCAGGGGTGCCCTAAGAAGATTGTACCTGAGCAGAGCAATGATTCAATCCTAGATGACTCTCCTACACCCCTTGCTCCCATGATGCCAGGGAGGGGACCTGGGGCAGTTTATTTGTGCATCCCTGCTGCCTGGAAGAGGCTGGGATTCTAAGAGGTGTGGCTCATTAGTGTAACATGGTGTTAAAGTAGCCATTTCAGCAAGACACCAAGGTGGCACCACGACATAGGAATGAACTGTTGACCAACAAGGAACTGCTGTGATGGTAAGCAAATTGTGGCCCAATAGTGGCAATTTTTGAAGATTCCATCTTGATAAAATGGCAGCTGCCTTCCAAAGAAAGTATTGGGCCAGATGCAGAACTTGGTTGCTTGTGACTCCGAATTCTCTCTTCCAAGTTGAGGGTATTAACAGTATACATAGACACTAAAAAGTGGGAGAATTATGAATTCTATTTCTTAAGATAGTCCTATCCTCTGCCCCCAAGAGGGAGAATAAGAGGAGTACCTGAGTACCAGGAGTTCCAGCAGAAACGTTTGGAAGCAGGGAACTGACCTGACACCTGTTTAGTAACGGATGCCCGTGGCCAGGATTAGCAGCAGAGATCCCACAAAGCTGCGCAACTGCAGCACGCATGCGCATAAATCCCCACTTCGCCTGCAATTGACAGAGAACGACCCGTCCACTGGGGGCGCTAGAGGACTCCTCGTAGATCTTGACCGCATAGGAAGGTTCCCAAGACAGACTGCCCGCGCACAGTGACTAGGATGGCGCATGCGTAATGATATACAGAGGTCGTCGGGCTATTTCCAGAACCCTACAGGAATATTCCGCCTGTTGATTATAACTGCCTGTTAAGAATCAAAATCTCACATCTACGCAGCGCTACTCAAATTCACTGAGTATGCCTTCACACCCCCGATTTCTTTTTTTTTTTTTTTAAATGTTTTATTTATTTCTAGGAGAGAGAGAGACAGCGTGAGCAGGGGAGGGTCAGAGAGAGAGAGAGTCACAGACTGAAACAGGCTCCAGACTCTGAGCTGGCAGTCAGCACAGGGCCCGACGCGGGGCTCGAACCCACGAACCGCGAGATCATGACCTAAGCGAAAGTCGGACGCTCAACCGACTAAGCCACCCAGGCCCCCCCCACAGCCCCGATTTCGAGTGTGTACTTTTGCTTTGCAATAAAGCTTCTCATTTATATTTTACTCTGGTTCCGCCTTGAATTCTTTTTTCTTCAGGTTTTTTTTTTCCACAAATAGTTTATTGTCAAGTTGGTTTTCATATAACACCCAGTGCTCATCCCCACAAGTGCTCTCCTCCATGCCCATCTCCCCCCTCCCCGCCCCCCACACCCATCAGTCCTCAGCTTGAATTCTTGCTTGCTATGAAGTCAAGGACCTGGCACCGGCTGGTGGTTGAGGGCTCAGGGCCCGAGAACTTTCCCAGTCTCCAGAATCAGTAGGAATGTCCATCTGCTACCCAAGAGGTCCTGCCCAAGAAGGGACCCTACTAGGGTGGGGGGACCCCAAGGAGAGAACTTGTTCATATCCCTAGGAGAACAAAGGGTACAGAGGTGGGTTCTCCAAAGAACCCCTGAAATAGAGGCCAAGAGAGAAAGACTTACACTAAATATGTGTCCAACCTGGAGAGAAGTCTCCCCCCACCTTAATCTTTATTCCATCTGTTCTGATCCTGGAGATATAGGGAGTAGGGAAGTGGGCGGAGTCCTCCTTGTGAAGAGAAACACATCTGGATAAGGGAGAAATTTCCTGTCTCCTCCCAACAAATACCAGCCCAACCCTATGCTTGGCTCCAGCTGGTGAGAGAAGTCTTACCTGTAAGTAATCATTGAAAATGTGGCTAGTATGTTAGACTGGGCATTTAAGATAATTGAACAAAAACTATGTTCTCTATTTTTGTGATTGTAAGACTTACTACCTAAGATTGATCAGAAAAGCTATGAGGCCTGCCTGATAGTTTTCTAGGGACAGGGAAAAGATACTTCCATTTAGGAAGTCTAAGGCAAAAAAAAAAAAATTGTATGATTACATACCAGGAGTTCTGCTTTCAACACACTGGTCACATTAATAAAGATTTGGGCTGTGGCTGGGAGGCCAACATTCCACCATCTTGTGACCTCACAGTGGCTGATCCCTGTGGTCTAGAGCCCCTTCCCTCAGGGAGATGGAGCTGCAGGTTGTTGGACAGATTGTTCCAAGGAGGTGGTGTCTAGGGTCCAGGTTGGGAGCCAAGCACCAGCCCTGTGAGACCTGCTGCAGGGGCTCCAGGCCCCGTCCCCTTATTAAGAATGACCGCCATGCTGGAAACCTTGCTGTACCTGGCCATTGCCCTCCTTTGCTTCTTACTGCTCCTCTGTTACTGTGTCTTTCGGGAGAAGTAGACTCTGGGTCCTGCGGGGTGGGACTGAGGGCTGATGGAAGCCTTGGCCAGTCTAGCCCCTCAGGGCCTCTCAACAGGACAGCCTCTCCTTAGGCCGCTCATGGCCTGAGTCTTGGCCTGTTTGGGGATCTCCAGCAGCCCCAGGCCCTCACTGGATGCTTCTCACCATGGTCAGCCTCCGCCTACATCTCAGCCTCTCCTGTCTAAGTCGGCTAGCTGGCTCCCTCACAGCCTCTCTCTTACTGGTTTTGTTTCTGGTTCATTTTTTGTCCTGGGCTGAGGACCGCTGATTCTTCAGAGGGACTCAGTGTGCGCTCAGTGAAGTTATGATTGGCTCGGGCCTCTGCCATGGGGACAAGCATGAGAAGACGTGGCCCTCTCCCTCCAGAAATTGGCAAGGCTGGGCCCTGGAGAACTGGAGTCCAAGCTAAAGCCTGATAAACTCAGCGATGACTTTAGACTTTCCTTCTATCCACGGTGGACAATCCTTGAAAACAACCTTCTTGACTAATAAAGCCAGATGTTCATAGAAATTAACTTGCGCCTCCCTGAACAACAACTTTGGGCCTTCCTTGCTAACTGAATCACTGAGATATTTGTGGGTCATTACTTACACATTCCTGGCTTGTTAACTTTCTTGCTTGAATACTTGGGCATTCCAGGATAATATCTGACTTTGCCTCATTATCTTTCACCATGGTAGCTGACCACATCAATTCTTCACTCTTAAAATCTTGGATTTTCCTGCCCAAGAGCATAGGAGTTCTCTCCTCCCCACCACCCTCTGGGCTATTTCTCTGGGACTTCCAAGATAAAAACAAAAGAATGCTTCTGTGATTTCACCATTATGTATGATATTGGCAAATGGCGTATGATATATAGTCTATTTCTAGAATTTTAAGAAATGTTTAAAGTTATAAACGGATATTAATTTTTATCAAGTGATGGTGATCATCACGATGATGATCCTAAAATTTATTAAACCATCTCAACACGTATTTTTAAAAAATATTTATTTATTTTTGAGAGAGAGAGCAAGCAGGGAAGGGGCAGACAGAGGGAGACAGAGAATCCGAAGGAGGCTCCTGCTGACATCTCAGAGCCTGACACGGGGCTCGAACTCATGAACCATGAGATCATGACCTGAGCCCAAGTTGGATGCTTAACCGACTGAGCTACCCAGGCACCCAGCTGCCCCTCCAAGCATGTTCTTGCATCCTAACAATGCAAGGCCTTGACTCCTCTTTCCCCGTGGCCCTTTCTTAGAGCTGCGATTTGCAGTGAGCAACCTTGAAGGAGGAGATAAAGTCTCCTCCGACACTAAAAGCAGGCTTACTTCTGTTTGCTGCAAGTGGTAAATCCCCCCCAGCTCAGTGTTCCCCTTTTGTAACAGTGTAACACATTGTGCAGGCAGTCATCGTCGGCCCCGCACCACTCCACGGACCCCTGAGGCGTGGGACCCAACACCAATCAACTTAAAGCTCTCTCTGCTTTGCCACAGTAATAAGGTCCTTAGACTCTGCCTCAGGAATTTTCTGTCCTCTGCCAGCATCTGCGAAATAACAGGCTAACTGGGTAGCTCACAAGTAGAGTTCATTCTCAGATCGTACACACTTCTTAACACATTAACTGCGTGATCTTGGATACATTAATAAAATTTTCTGAGCTTTTGTTTCCTCATCAGCAAAATTAATAGTAATAGGGTTTACACCTTATATGATTGGTATGATGATTAAAAGAATCAAAATGCCTGGAATATTGTGTGTGCTCAAAACTTAGTATTAATTGATATTATGGTTATAGCCGTCATCTGTAGTGTTCATGGGATGGGGTGTTGCAGTGACAGATAGCATGCTATGAAAAACACCCTTACATCATTTCCTCAGGCAGGCCCTTGCTGTCTACCCTGGCTAAGTAGGTCCCCACAATTATACCACCCTACCCATTTACTTTGTAGCACTTGTCATTATTTAAATTACTGTGTTCGCTGACTCATTATCCCCACAAGAATATAACAACAAAATATATCAGAACAGTCTGTCTTCTGCAATGTATTTCCAATGCTTAGCCCAGTCCCTAATATGAAGTAGCTGCTCAGTATATTTTTTCTGTATGGATGGGAGTCTAGATGAACATATAGATGGATGAATGGATGAATGCGTAGCTAGATGGATGGATGAGAAACTGGTGCTCCCTAAGTGTTTTCTTTTAGGGATAAATGGATGGGTGGATGCGGTGATGAGGAGAGGAAGGGTTGGCTACTTGGCGGGTCAGATTCACCTCCTATCCACCAGGGGGCGATAAGAGACCGCGCGCGCGCGTTCAGCCCGGGAGACGCCCCTCTGGGGCGCAGCCCGCGCTCGAGCTGCATTTCCGCCGGCGCGGGGCGGGTGCCGGGGTTTCCTGCGGCAGTGACTGCTGTCCCTAGTAGTCCTGAAGCGTCCGGAGGCGTGCCGCGCCCTCTCGCGCCGGCCCTTTGACCCTGCCGGCCACAGCCTGGGCTCCCCGGGTGAGTCGCTGCGGGGCTGCGATGCGCAGAAACCCCCGGCGGCTTCCCAAGGCCGGTGCGGCATCCCCCTCCCCCCCGACAGGAGGAGAAAGTGAGTCCCGAGGGGTCGGGGAGACTGAGGTCCGCCGCGATTCCAGGCCCCGCTCCTGGGTGCGGGCCCGGCCCCTCCCCCAGATGACGACCACTCGGGATGCGTGTCCCCGAGAATGGGGCTCCGGGTCTGATCCCCCGCGCGCGGGGATAGCTAGTGTCCCGCCACCTACCAGAAGCGGGTCCGGCGACGCGCGCTCTGGCCGAGTGCTGCAGCGAGTGGTGCGGGGCCGTGTGATTTTCACGCACACACCCACCTCCGGCTCCCGGCCTCGAATGCCCCAGACCCCTTCATTGGTTGCCTACGAAGTGACTTTGTGAGCGTTAACCCATTTTCTTGTCCACAGCCTTAAGGTAAAGTGTTACAACCCCCGTTGTGCGGGGCGGTTGTCTGAGCTTTCAATCGGGGGCGCTCGCGGGGCCCCAGAGCGGCGGAGGCTGATTCCTGTGTCCTTGCTTTGCACTGAAGCCCCTTCCCCCGTGCTGTTCTCTGCCTAGGCGTTGCAGGCTCTGGGGCTCTCTTGGAAGCAGATGGGGACTCTCCGTTGGACGGCTTTGGGGACTGTGCGTCAGGCAGCACGCCCGTTCCTGCAGGACCCCGATCGGTGGCGCCTGATGTGCCCCCGCTGTGCCCAGGGGGCGAGGCCTGGGTAAGTGCTGGTGCTCAGGAGCACGCCAGCAGGGGGCTCGTCGCCTTTCTGCCATATCAGGGCGGGGGGTGGGGGGGGGGTGTCCTGGAGCTCCTGCGGTGCCGAGAACGCCCCTGTGCAGAAGGAGGACTGGTGTGAATGGGGGTAGGTTTGGGGCCCGGAGCGGTCTGGGTTCGTGATCTGCCTCAGCCGGTCGTCACCGCATCACCCTGCCCAAGTGACGTCATTCCGAGCTTTACTGTATTTCAAGTGGGGAAAGTGCCAGAGCTCTGGGGGGGACAGAAATCTTCTCTGTGTTCTTTGGTTTGGCGCCCATAGTTGACAGCACATAGTAGGTACTCGATTTGTGTTTGTGGGGGGAATAAACAGTGTAGGCGTTTTTGCCGGGAGTCGGTCTTGGTGTGCACCGTCTGGACGACGGAAGGTGGCATCTCTATGTTAACTGGTGACGATGCCCGGGGCCCTGGGCATGGCTGGGCAGCTCTCCCCTGCCTGGAAGGTAGGCTGCTAACATGGGCCGCCTGTGTCCAGGTCATTGATAGTGCAGGGAAGGGAATTGCTGGAAGTGTTTCCCCAGGTTGGGAACGTCCACTCCTGTCCCTTCCAAACCTGGGCCTTTCCTGCACCTTCCTCTTGCCTACCCGGTTTTAGAGGTCTCCTGTCACTTGGGGCCAATGTCGGGTTCATTGGTAATGCAGGCAGAGGATTCAGGCAAAGACTTGTCCTGTGTTTGAAGGGTCCATCTCCATGCCTTCCGGGAGTTCTTCCACATACCTTCTTCTCTGCAGAGAAGTCCTATGCCCAGCATAGTTGCTGCCGGGCAGCCGAGGCTCTCCCGTAAATCCGGCCCTGGCGTCCTTTCAGCCTATCACTGGTTAATTATGCATGAATCCGCACTGGCCACCCTGTCATAGACCAATCACTGTCTGTCTCTCTAGGGTTAACTACTGGCTTTTTTATAAGCAAATAGAGTGTCTGTTTAGAGAGTAATAACAGCTGACATTTGTCAAATGCTTACTTTACTATCTGCTCACTACTGTGCCGAGCCTTTCCCTGATGCCTGCCCTGCCCCGCTGTGAGCCAGGACACGGTGGGTGCCCATTCTTGGGTTCTTGCCTATTGCAGGTGAGCCCACCATGTGCAGAGGCATCATGGGAGCTGCATCAGGAACATTCTAGACCCCAGTGTCCTCGAGGTAAGATCTCTTGTCTGTTCTCTGGAGTGTTGGCTCCTTGCATCTGGTACAGTCACGTGGGGGTTCCTAGGGGCTTCACATGCAGGTTTAGGGGAGCTGAGAGGTGAGAAGGTAACGTCCACGAGTCCCCAGGGCTATTCCCCACCTTAGCCCCAGGCAGCCTAGATCACATCTGGTCCCTGACGTGTCTTCTGCAGAGGAAGGGCCTCCGAAGTCTCACTGGGTGATGAGAGCCTCTGGGGTGTCTGCCTTCCCTCCCTGGGGTAACGGCAGAGGCATGTTTTCAATGTGGACCCACGCATCAGAGTGACGGGAAAAGGGGAAGAATCCCCTTCTGCCACTCTGTAAGTCAGTGACCTACCCAGAACCTATTTTCTCCATTAAAAAAACAAAGGATAGTAATGATCTCTGTGCTACTGAAGCCCACAGGATCCCTGTCCTCTCCCACCCTAATATTTTCACAGTGTTTTTGTCCAAAGTGACTTTTATTTGATTCCACTTGGCAGGCAGGTTCTATGGGGCTTTTGCGAGAAAGAATGGCCACTCGTGGGGTCCTGTGCTTGTGTGGTTTTCCCAGACTCAGCCTATCCCACAGGCCAGTAGCACCTGCTCCCCTGCCTAGGTTTCTCTCTCTCTCCCCCGTTGCATGCACCTGCATTCAGAAGCGATCACGGGCTGTCTGTGCTCTGGTCATTGACAATGCAGGGAGAGGAATTGTTGAAAGCAGTTTCCCGTGTTTGGAGGGTCCACGCCCATCCCTTTCAAATGCTGGCGCTTTCACACACTCCTGCTTCTCCCCAGCTAGTGCCCTCTGGTCTCAGGCACTAGCACTGGGGGCTGCTGTGTGACAGTCAATGACAGGAGACTTGAGCTTGGCCTTTCTCAGCTTGGCCTCCTGTTACGGGAAACCGGGCTACATCTGTGTCAACGTTTAGAAACTTTCCAGGGTTTAAGGAGCCAGGATGGTGTTCTGCGACACTAGGTGGTTTATACCGATTGCCATAAGAGTCTCAAAGGGGAGCCTCTTTCTGGATATGGTGGCCCTCGGCAAGCCTTCGAAGGGGCAGAATGGGATGGGGGTAGATGGGTACTGGGTGGCAGGGAGAGCGACACGAGAAGGAGTTTGACGCGGGGATGAGCACAGGCACCTGGGAGACGGGGGGGCAGGGATGTAATGGTGGTGGGGGGAGGCTGAGGTGGTGCTCTTCGCTCCCAGCGCGGGGGGTTGGGGGGCTCAGTGGGAGGAGCCTCTGAGCTTGAGCTCGCCAGCCACCTCTCTACCAATTACTGTATCTGCTCCTGCCCTGCAAGGCCCATTTGTTAAGAGGTGGTTTTATTTTGACCCTTCTCTGGGAGCACGGAGATTCATTTTTGAGCTGTGTTTGGTGTGGGGGGAAAAAAAAACCTGTCAGCTCATCCCTGATTAATGGCGTTCTCACCGACATCAGCCGGAAGAAGGATGAGAGCTGACATTGGAAACCAGACACTTGTTGGGACCATCTGCTCTGTGGCATCCTCCTCCCCCTAGAGATGCTGCCTGGGATCCAGAGCTTGTTGGAGGAATCCTTACGGGGACGGAGACACTGGTCCTCTCAGGATGACCTGGGTCCCAGCTGCCTCGGAGGGACCTCCTCATGGTGAGTTAATGCCAAGGGGCTGAGCCGGCCTGTGTTTCTGATACGGGAATTCCAAGCTGCTGGCCTCATTGGACTTTCTCCCTTAGATTATTTCGTAGCTGATCACGGACGCCGGCTGAGTGAAGAATGATGTTGCCATGTGAACTGTTGCCAGACCTTCTTATACCCTGTTGCCTCAGCACCACACGGAGGGACTTTTCTCTCTGCGTGAGCAGTCCAGAGGAAGAGTCCTGGGACCCTGGAGATCGAGGTCCAGAGCTAGAGACGTCAGCTGGCTCTGCTGCTCCCCTAGCAGGTGTCACACAGCGCCGTGCACCAGGAAGGCTGGCTCCTTCCGCCTGAGCTGGGGGTCCAGCCCACTGCACGTCCTGCTGCCCACGGCACCTGTAGCTTTTTACAACCAAGAGTTTTCCGCACTCTGGGGCCTTGTCCCCTCACCCACTCAATAAATCCTGAAACTGCCCTCCTTCCTGTTTTGTTTTGCTTCTCTTTTAAAATCCATACCCCCAGAGGCACCTGGGTGGCTCAGTCAGTTAAGCATCCGACTTCGGCTCAGGTCATGATCTCGTGGTTCTTGAGATTGTGGCTCAAGAACCTGGAGCCTGTTTTGGATTCTATGTCTCCCTCTGTCTCTGCCCCTTCCCCACTTGTTCTCTCTCTCTCTCTCTCTCTCTCTCTCTCTCCCTCCCCCTCCCCCCCTCTTTCTGTCTCGTTTTCTCTCTCTCTCTTAAAAATAAGCAGTAAAAAGTTTACAAAAATTTCATACCTCTATGTGCCAGCAAGGTAGGTATAAAGTGGGTCACAAGCAGATCTTTCAGTTTTTACTCACTGAAATATTCCTTTTAGTGCACTCCTAAGGCTTAACCTAGGGGTTAGGAATTGGGATGTAGAAATTGAAGCAGAAGTTGAACAATCCCAAGTTTCTCTGGGGGGCTCAGTTTTGGGAGAAAAGGGAAATGTTAGAGTCATTGGCGGAAGGACGTCTGGGCCAGAGCTGAGGAAAAAAGGATGACTGTGGGGTGGACGTAGAGACAGAGAAGGCAGGGGTGCCCTGAGCTCTGGGGATGAGGGCTCCTCAGTGGGGTTTCAGGAGATCATTCTGCAGGGGTGGGCATGGCGTGGATGCAGAACGCCCGTCCCTTGGAGAACTCGGACTGGGGTCGGCAAGGGCCAGTGTCAGGATTTCTGTTACTATTACCACAAAGTAAGTTTGGCCTAAGTCTTTTTCAGTGACAGTAATGGCAGCAGTGTGCTAAGCATGCGTCTCACCACCTGTGGGTAGGTTCACACAGAGGAACTCTCCCAAAGAAAAGGAAGAATTGATTGTCCATTCCTTCCGTGGAAATTGAAATCATTTTGATTGGGGCTGAGGTCAAATCCAGGTAGTCAGGCCTAACCTTTATGAGTTCAACTCCTTGTTGGCCTCAGTCAGCAGAAGGCATTCTTGGGAGCTAAAGGGTCTACTCTGCCCGCCAGTTCTGGCAGAGGTCCTCATTTCTGCCTCACCCCGCTCCTTAATTCCTACCCATTATCTCTCTTGAACATCCCCTTCCTACCCCACTTCCTTCTGGGCCAATGTCACCCAACTGTACCCCTAACCCTCTACTGAAAAATGAATGCATTTTTCCCCAGCTTGGCCGAAGTTCCTTCCTTTTCAGTGAAGTTTAACTGTTGGTTGTGGCCTTGACATTTGTAGACGTCTTTCTATAACACTGACCGACCCATTGGATTCAGTAGTGCTGTGTCCACTTTCAGTAGCACGGTCTGCACTGCATTCCCTTTGGCGGTTTTCTTGACTTCTTACAACCCTCCCCCCCACCCGTCAGTCCTGTGCCCCCCGCCCCACATCAGTCCTGTGCCCTGGGGGAGATGCCTGCTCTGTAGGAGAGGGCAGTGACCAAGTGCTCGGGAAGAAGGGAAGAGGTGACATCACCTTGGTTGGTGAAATGGTCAAGGCGAGGGAGTCTTGGGGCTATAGGGGTGTGATCACTGCCCGTGGCTTGGCCTCGATCACCAACATTTCCTTCCCAGTAAGCCCAACTGGTCAGGCTGTGGAGGTTTCTCTCATCCCTTGTCCTGTTTCCGCGGCACCCTAGTACCAGGAGGGGAGGGGGGTCAGGGAGGGAGCACGCCAGGGATCACACCCTAGAAGCACGCACTGCAGCACCCTGCACACAGGATGCGCTCAGAGCACAGCCCTTCTTGAAAAGTAACTTGTTCCCTTTCACACTGTAAACAACCCTCACCCCTGACCCAGCTTCTTCCGTCTGCCCTCCCCCGCCCTCTGCAACCCTTGCCCCACCTGACCCTTATACAGACTGCCCATTCTCCAGGGCACGTGTGGGACCCTCCTCACTGCCCATGGTCTACCTGTCCCCGCTCCTGTCACATACGGCTCTGCATGAGCACTGCAGGCCCCAGCCATGCGAGTACTGAAGGTTCCAGAACGTGCTCTCCTTTGCCTGGCCTGCCTGCTTGGAATGCACCTCCCATTTCAGATGCTGGCCTGACTCAGCGTGTGTCACTTCCTTCTGGAAGCCTTCCTTGGCTAAACCTCCAGCCAGAACAGACTGTCTGCCCCGCCCACCTTTCATTCATACAGAATGTCCATTGTGTGAGGCACGATTCTAGGAACTGGGCTGCAATAGAAGGTAGAAGAGCAAACCCCTGCCTTCATGGTTCTTTCATTTCAGGGGACTGGGACAGACCATAAAGTACTGAAGTGTGTAGTATGCTGCAGAAGGGCTAAGTGGAAGAATAATAAAGCAGGGAAACATGCCAGGAAGGCTGGGGCAAGAGGAAGAGCAGCATTTGAAACTGAGTGGACAGGGAAGGCCTCACCTGGGAGGTGTCATTTGAATCCAGGGAGGGCCTCTCCCCTTAGGGTGTTCACGGCAGCCCGTGCTGCCTCCCAGCGTGGATGGGGTGGCAGGCAGCTTTCCTCTGGGGTGGCAGGCCCAGGGAAGTGGGGGGCCCGGCGGTCAATGAGGCCACTGCAGTGCTGCACCTGATTATGAGTGGCTCCCACGCGGGCTGTGCCAGTCTTGGGGGCAGGCTCTGCACCTGCTTACTGTAGCCCCGTCGCCCTCCCACCCACAGCTCAGTGGATTAAAGAACCACCCAAAAGGCAGCGCTAACCCGTGACCTTGGTCTGGTCCTAAGAACAGGTTTTCCTCTTGGGAAATGTGACGAGTATGTTAAGAGCCAGAGTAATGGGTTGCGGAAACAAGAAGAGATAGGAATTGAGTCCCTTTAACCAGAGTCCAAAGGCGCAGGGCACTGAGCTCCCGTTATAGGTGGGGAAACCGTTTCTGGAACGGGAAGAACGATATTCCAGCTTCCAAACCACATCACTGTTCCAGAAGGCCTGGGGTTCAGTTGTCCCTAAGTTTTTGTAAGGCATGGCCGAGTGACCAGAACGCCTGTCTCCATATTTTCTTCTTCCTAGAGACCTAACGTTCACCACCACTGTGTCATTGCTAGAGGCGAGCAGGACAACTCTGTGCCTCACAGCCTGCAGGGTGTTACTTACCAGTGCAGTGACTGACACCTTGCAAGGCGCTCAATCAGCATTCGATGGTGCGGAATGAGGCCAAGCGTGGTCTCGACAGTGTGCACCAGGAAGAGCTCACGGAGACCTCTCTGTCCCCGTGACTACAACCACTATGTCCCCAGGATACCTCACTCCACCCGCATTAGGAAGCAGCCTGGTGAAATCATTTAGGGCCTGTTGAATTCTCATGATATCCCTCAACTGCGGTGGGGCCTGGAGCCTGTCATTTGGCCTCCTTGAGCCTCAGTGTCTGGCTCTGTAATTTGACCCTCCGCACCTACCCCCAATAGTAAGGGTTAATTAAGATGACGCATGTTAAATGCATAACACAGGACCTGCCTCATAGTGTGTGCTCAATAAATATCAGCTATTTTTATTTGATGAGCACGTCTAGCATGTTGATGGCATGAAGAACAAATGTGTCATTATGACAGACTCCTCTGTCAGTGTGACACCACAAATACATTCTGCTTTGCTAATTTGCCGATATCCCGGTAGGGCTGGTGTTAATCACCACCACCACTGATTGAAGTTTGATTAAATGCCACGCACTGTACTAAGTAAGCCCATCTATATAATTATCTCATTTAATCTTCCCAACCGCCCAGTGAGGTAGATTTAATTATCTGCCATTTTATGAAGGAGGAAGCCAAGGCTCAGAGAAACAAAGGGATCTGTCTTACTTCTAGTGAGTGGCTCAGCTCATTTTGCATTTCCTGGTCTAGGAAGTAGTGAAAAATGTCACAGGCTGATTTCATAAATAGCATGCACATATGAGGTTGTCAGATGCTTGTTTGTACTGGAAAACTGGAAATTAGGGTACTTTACTATTCTGTCCATCTGCTTCACATTGCCTGTTTTCCAGCCTTCCAAAAATATTCCCCATCTAATTCAACAATCTTCAGGCTTGAACTTGTGAACCCAACATGGAGAGAGACAATAGGCATATTTCAGCCAACACCAAAATACCAACTGGCTCCTTCTCTTCTGTTGTGTCTGAAGCAGAGTCATCCTAGGTCTTACGACCTTAAGGAAACCTTCAGAGAGTATTACCAAAGTGGCCTGAGAACCAGGATTAGGGTCAAGAAGAGCCATGATCCTAACAGAAAATAGGTGCTTGGTAACAGAGCCCTGGTGAAGCGGCTGGTGGGAGTTACATAGCAGAATCAAGCTGGGAGAACAGGACTTAGACGAATCAAGTTTCACTTGTCCATTCAAAAAATACTTGTCAGGTTACTGTGCTGAGAATAGGGACACAGAGACTAATAAAGTTTCCACCCTCAGGAGGATCACATACATAAGACAGTAAGTTCTATTAATTCACACCTCAGGTATCTATGACCAATCACCATTTGCTGAGCCTCGCTGTAAGCTGGGCATACAGCTCTGACTGAGGCAGATGAGGTGCCTCAGGGAGCTTATAGTCTAGAACAGCACTATCCAATAGAAACATAATGCAACCAATATAGGTAATTTAAAATTTTCCTAGTAGCCAGTTAATGAAATAAAAAGATGAAATACATTTTAGTAATGTATTTTATTTAACTTACTACATTAGAAAATATTGTCTTTGAAGGGGCACCTGGGTGGCTCAGTGGGTTAAGCGTCTGACTTCAGCTCAGGTCATGATCTCATGGTTAGTGAGTTTGAGCCCCGCATCGGGGTCTGTGCTGATGGTGCAGAGCCTGCTTAAGATTCTCCGTCTCTCTCCCTCTCTCTCTGCCCCTCCCCCCTCTCTCGCTCTCAACATAAATAAACTTTGAAAAAAGAAAATATTGTCAGTTCAGTATATAACCAATCAGATATTTTACACTTTTCCCCCAGACTAAGTCTTTGAAATCTGTATATTCTCTGCTTGTAGCACATCTTGGTTTAGATTAAACGCATTTTGAATGTTTAGTAGTGGCTGGTAGCTACCTTATTGGACAACATAGATTTAGGTGATGAGGGGTTCAAGGCTAATTCCATGTAAGAAGAGTGTTATGAGGATGCTTCCTTACAGGAAAGCAGCTGCCTCTTGTAGAATCTTGAAGAAGCTGCTCTAACCTAGGTCTCCCATTCTCTGGTAACCCTCCTCCCCATCCTGGCAGAGGGAGGCCAGACATATATCAGGTATGCCTGATGGAGCCCCCACATCATGTTCCAGAGCCTTCTGGAAGCAGGACAGCAAGTTCTCAAGTACTGTAGTGCTTCTCTAGCACAAGCCCTACCTCCTGGAGGTAAGCTAAGTGTGCCCAGGGTCTGTTCATTGAGTCAGTCACTACTTGTTTATCGAGCACTTACTAAGTGTCAGCCTCTGTGTTAAGCAATGGAATATAGGCCAGTGAAGTCCTGGCGGTTGTAAGTCCATAGTCCTGTCATGGTAAACAAGTAACCCACAAATGAAGAAATCATTGCAGACTAATAAATGCTATGGAGGACAAATGAAAGGTGCTGTGATACTAAATGGAGACAACTCCATTTAGTGAGGGGTCAGCGGTCTCCCCGAGGAAGGCGAATTAACTGGGCAAAGGAGAGGTGATCCATGTGCACAAGAAGTGGGCGGGGCGTATGGGGGGAGCTCAGAAATGGCCCTTGGGGACGGCTGGCAGCACTGAGGCCTGGGGGCATCAGCCTGGTGTGAGTGTGAGAGCACGGGGTTCGTGCCACACACATGCATAGCTCAACCCAGCCAGGTGACTTGGGAGACAAGCTTCACCCTCTCCAGACCTCGGTTACCTCCCTTAAAGGGATGTGGTGAAGATGTATGGAAACATTTGGTATAGCAGATGCCCTGATTTGTGATTAAATTATTGACCTCTGTTAATATTTATTACAGGTTCTTCTGCACATACAGAGAAGATGGCCAAGTTGTGTGTTTGTTTCCTTGTCTTGGGCACTTTGGGGTTGGAGGCTCCAAAGTAGTTTTTAGAGAAGTAAAGACACACCCCTCCCCTTATTTTTTCCCTTATTTTATTTTACCAGGAGTTGGACAATACAAGTAACAGATTTGAGTTTTAAAATAAATCTTTTTAGGGCACCTGGGTGGCTCAATGGGTTAAGTATCTGACTCTTGGTTTCATGTCGGGTCATGATCTCATGGTTCGTGAGTCCCAGCCTCGCATTGGGCTCTATGCTAGCTATGTGGGGCCTGCTTGGGATTCTCTCTCTTCTTCTCTCTCTCTCTCTGCCCCTCCCCTGCTTGTGCTCTCCCTCAAAATAAATAAACTTAAAAAATTTTTTATCTAAACAAGTAAATCTTTTCTTCCAGAATAATTTTAGATTTGCAGGAAAGTTAAAAACCTGGTACAGGGAGTTCCCATATGCCCTTCACCCAGCTTCCCCTAATAAGCACCTTATGCAGCCACAGTATATCTGTTAAAATTAAGAAATTAATGTTGGCACACTACCATTAACTGAACTCCAGACTGTTTTTGGATTTCACCAGCTTCCCCTCTAATGTCCGTTCTCTGTCCCAGGGCCCGACCCGGAACACATTACCTGTAGTCATCATGTGTCTTCATCTGCCCCAATCTGAAACAAACTCTTAAGGTTTCCTTGTTTTCCCAGACCTTGACAGTTTTGAAGAGTGTTGGTACTTTGTAGAATGGCTCTCAATGTGGGTTTTTCTGATGTTTTCTCATGACTAGAGTTTGAGGGAAGAATATCACAGAGGTGAAGTTCCCCATTGGTATCATATAGACTGCAATATGTGACTACAACATAAAGACATAAACTTTAGAGGCTATTTAGACTTGAATGAAATGAAAATCCTATATATCAAAAGTTGTGGAATGCAGCTAAAACTGTACATAAGGAGAAGTTTATCACCTTGAATGCTTTCATTGGTAAGTTCCTCTCAGTAAGAGAGCGTGTGACCCATCACATGGGAGGCTTACCTGTTTTGACCTGTGTAGACAGGCGTTCAGAGGGTCCAGAACTCTCCAGTGCTCTGGTCCTTGACATCCCTTCATAACCGTGAGGGAATCAGAACGCCAGCTTTATTCCCTGGCAGATTTAAAAATATATATATTTATTTATTATTGAGAGAGAGAGAGAGGGCGAGCGAGCGAGCAAGCGAGCGGGGGAGGGGCAGAGAGAGAGGGAGACACGGAATCTGAAGCAGGTTCCAGGCTCTGAGCTCTCAGCCCAGACCCTGATGCGGGGCTTAAACTCAGACTGCGAGATCATGACCTGAGCCGAAGTCAGAAGCTTAACCAATTGAGCCACCCAGGTGCCCCTCCCTGGCAGCTTTATTAGGGAGGTCACTAGATGTTAGGATGGGATTCCTTGAATTCCCTTGGAATGGGCTCATCAAGGGCTACTATTCACCAGAGAAGGAAGTGCTAGGAAGACCCATCATTTTCTTTCCATTTTCTGTAGCATTGGCTCAGCCAAGTATGCCCAGCATCTCAGCTTCTCAACTACACACTTTGATGTGAATGGCTCCCATGAACTGTGCAGTGCATGACTCTACACGGCTGTCATGTCTACCCTCAGTGGAAGATGGATGGGGACGTGCCCTGAGTTAACCCGCATACATCTGTCACTGTATGCAAAAACCCAGATTGAGTGTGAAGTCAGAAGTCCCCATGCAGAGAGAGGCAGAGATGCAGAACAGGGAGTCTGGTGGGATTCCAGCCCCTGGTGTCTGTTCTGTAGGAGGCCCAGCTTGACCTCTGCCCTCCCTCTCATTTGCCTATGTAAGCTTTCCAAAACATTTCTTTTTAAGGCATAAGTCAGTTTTCTGGTGAAAAAGCTTGTTTTTTCTTTAACTTGTGCCAAATGGCCAATTATTATTATTTTTAATGTTTTTTATTTATATTTGAGAGAGAGAAAGAGAGAGGGAGAGAGCGAGCACAAACAGGGGAGGAGCGGAGAGGGAGACAGAATCTGAAGCAGGCTCCAGGCTCCAAGCTGTCAGCACAGAGCCCAACGTGGGGCTCGAACTCACAGACTGCGAGATCATGCATGACCTGAGCCGAAGTCTGGTGCTTAACCAACGGAACCACCCAGGCGCCCGCAAATGGCCAAGTTTTAATACCTTAAAACCCTCAGTGGAGGGTTCACATGAGGCACGGCTGACTTCCTTCCCCCTGTGTGACACTGGCCTGCCCCACTAGATTCTGGCAAACAGGCAGCATGCTGAGTTGTCAGAATAAACATGTTGTGATAGCCCTTGCTCATGGCATACAGATAGCAGTCAATTCTCAGTGGCTTGTCCTTATTTGGCCATGAAATTTATTTTCTGGTATTAAAAATAAAAGAGCCGGCACACTCCTTCTAAGCAGGGGAAGGAGCATCAGTATGATTTGGACCTTTTGATGGGAGGACATATTCTGGGACACACGCAGCCACTCCAGCAGGGCCCAGGTTGGCAACCAAGACTGCCTGGAAGAAATGGTGCTCTCAGGAGTGGAGCGCATGAGATCAGGGAAAGTGGAGAGGTCTACCCGTGGGAGCCAGGCAGCCCTAGTGTGTACAATGTCTTGAGCAAATTTTTTTTTGCATGGCCCCGGTCTATACAAACAATTGGCTTAAAAACATACTACAAAATTCATGGACCCATGTGGAATATAGCGATTTGTTGATGGTGATTTAGAATAATGGAGAGGGAGGAGGTCCTGGGAGTATAGTTATCTCAGTGCACATAAAGATTCTGGGTAAGACCCAGGCACCATCTCTACAAGTTCAAAGCCAAGAACCATCCCTTCGTGTGTTTTTAATTGTAAAATGTGCTATCTTTCATTTCGTATTTCCCAATGCCAAAAAAGGTATGCTATTTGGAACCTGTTAGTACTGAAGCAATGTAACTTATTTTGTAGTTTTCTGATACACTTATTTAATACTTGATGTATTATTACCCATGATGCTGCATCATCCATGAGTGGTAGTCTGTATATACTGGTCTCCAGGGACTCAGGGATTTTTACTGAGCCTCATTGATGAGAACTCCAAATACAAATCTTACCCAGAATATGCAGGAAAATGTGAATGATAATTTATTTTCTGGTCATGTTAAATTTACCATTTGGAATATTGTTTCATAAACATAGACAAACGCATCTTCCAGTCATGTCTTGAACTCTTTAGGCAATAATCGCTATGTTCCCAAAATGTGATTGCTTTCAATGCCGGCCACACTCTTGCCTTCCACACACCACCACGAGCAGGGAGCGTAGGAAAGGGGATTGTGAGAAGAGCAGTCCCATTCATACAAGATACATCCACTCTTGTTCTGCATGTCTTAAGACGATGAGAGCACCATGTCATCACATCTTTGGAGGCAACAAAGTACATCAATGGGAAGAGTACTTTGGTGTTACAGAGCAACATCTCAGGAGTCCTTGGTGGAGATAGGCAACAACAACTCCTGCCAGAAGGGGTGGGGTGACCACTCTGAGAGCCACCTGAGAAAGGGACTAAAGAGTACACAGAGTAAAGGATCCCTGCTGCCCCCTCTGCCATCGCCCTGGATGCGGGAGGTGCAAGTGGTATCATGGTCTGAACAGAGAAGTGTAACCAGCACTTGGGCCCACGTCATACAATTCAAGCCCAATCATCTGCAGTGGACTGTTGGTAGCTCAGAGTCCTGAACTCATTCTGGTTTCAATGTGACTGAGAGTCACCCAAATCAGCATGGCAACACCATTTTGGCATCCCGATCTCACACAAGCTGGTGAAAGAAATTCTGCACCAGTTAGCAAGAGTGAGTTCTTTGCCAGACTGTCCTCCTGGAGCCAGAGCTGGCCATGAGGCTCCAGAATGATTCCATATATGTAAGTTCTGGAGCTCTTCAAGGCACCTGGTCAATCTCACACATATGTGAAAGGAGGAGGTAGTAAGAAAGAAGGTTGAAGAGCTCTTCAAGAGAGGAAATAAAGAATAAGACAGGGAATGGATCTGGTCTGGGAACGCATTGCCCTGCTTGGATGGCACTTCTGGCTCTGGCCAATCCTAACCACTGGAGTGAGGCTTAGAAAACTTGAAGGTAGAAATTTCTAGCTAATGGGACCCACATGGGACCTTGTCTGGATTGGGGCACCCTACCAAGATGACATTATGCCTTGGAAGGGTGCTTGGAAAAGTTTGAGGAATACTGATCCAAAGTGCAGTACTCCTTGAGTCACAGGGTCTGAGGCAGGGGGCCTCTTTTTTTTAAGTTGATTGATTGATTGATTGTGTGTGTCTGTGTGTGTGTGTGAGAGAGAGAGAGAGAGAGAGACAGAGACAGAGAGAGAGAGACAGGGAGAGACAGAGAGAGACAGAGAGAGAATGAGCAGGGGAGGGGCAGAGAGAGAAGGAGAGAAATATCCCAAGCAGGCTCTGCACTGTCAGTGCAGAGCCCAATGTGGGGCTTGAACCTGTGAACCATGAGACTGTGACCTGAGCTGAAATCAAGACTCAGTCCCTTAACCAACTGAGCCACTCACGTGCCAATTGGACAGGGGAACCTCTTACCTAAGTCTAATGATGATATTTTGGTACCACTGGATATTATTCACTAAGACTTAACAGTAGAGCAAGAAAACTGGTTAGATGCTGAGCCAATGAATTTCCCATCCACTATCCATCCACCATCCCCACATCCACCTATCCATCCAACAAGTTCATTGAACACCAACACTGTGCCAATATTGTTTTAAGTTCAGGGGAAATATAAGTAGATCTTCCCAACCATTATCTACCCCAAACTAATTCTATATATTTTAAAAAGTAAGAAAAAGAAGAAAATTGGCTACAGATGAGAGACCTCTCATACATCTGTTAACAACTCTTCTCAGTTATGACCCCTGAAAGTTTTAATTGCCATGAATGCAAACAACTTACTCCCAAAACTTAGTGGTTTAAAATAATGACAATATTTATTTTGCCCATGAATCTGCTCTTTGGGCTGGGCTCAGTAGGGTTACCTTATCTTTGCTCTGCTTGGTGTCAGGTAGCTTGATGTGAAACCTGGAGACTGGAATTACTGAAGGCTTACTCATTCACATATCTGGCCATTTGATGTTGCCAGCTGAGACATTAGCTCAGGCTGTCAGCTGGAACACTTCCACGTGGTCTTTTCACGTGGCCTGGACTGCTACCAACATGGTAACTGGGTTCCAAGGATGAGCATTGCAAAAGAGGGTAAGCTAAGTGGAAGCTGTATCCTCTTTAATGACCTAACCCCAGAAACCACATAGTATTCTCTCTGTCACATTGCCCAGAATAGTCACAACCAAACTCAAGGGGCGGGGATTGGGATATGGGTCCCATTTTTTACTGAGAAGAGTGTTGGTTACACTGTGGGATTATATATATATACATATATATGTATATGTATATTTATATGCTATATATGCTATACAAATATACACGCTATATATATATATATATATGTATATTTTATATATATAAAAGTTGGCCATGTGGCCGACTTTGGGGGGAAAGTCTGCCAATAAAAGGTTAATATAACTCCATTTTTCCTTTTTTTTGAATGCAGTGCCTTTTAATACACAATAAGTAAGTATGCAATACAAAATTATATTTTGACATAAGTTTCAGAGGAAGACATTCCCCCAATTTATTCACTCTTCTAGTTTGAAATTATGATGTGGAAAAAGTGTGAATTGGAGAAACCATACGTCTTGCTTCTGTATAGCATTTCATGTTTCTTCAGTCTATTGTGTGTGCACACTTTCCTCACATGTTTCAAAGCCTTCTCATGTTTAGGTTTTTTCCCAGCCTCAGGTGTTTGTGTATATGTGTGTGTGGATGCTATAATTTTAAGTTGGTTTAAGTGAAGCCCTCAAAAAATTTTTTTTAAAAAAAGTAAAGAAAAAAGTGTAGAAATATGTTACCTTTAAAGAATGACTCTCTTACATCTTTTCTTCACCAGCCCCTGACTAATATTAAATCTTATCTTCCTGACCAGTACAATAGTCCTTACAGTTTCTGTTTCATGTAAAAGCCATACTCTTAACTTGATATTATTTACTGCTTATGTGATTTTTGTTTGCATTATTCCCTTAACATATTCTCCTATTACAGTATTTAGGTATCTTGGGTTGGAATTGAACATATTTACCCCCATTAAAATGAATGGAAATATATATTCTTTCATTCAACAGCTTTCACTCAGAGTAAAAATTTTCAAGGATGAATTGAAGTCACCAGGTGGGAGATAGACATTATTTTCATCACCTCCCCAAGAGCTTTCAGACAGCTTCTAGTCCTGTGTCTGTCACTTTTCCAATCCCCATCATCTGTTGCTCTTCCAATTTGTCACTCTCATTATCAGACCCTTACCTGTCTGATATATTATGGGTATTCAATATTTATTATATCAGAAATGTGATTGGTTGAAAGTAACATATAACTCAACAAACTGTGGTCTAAGTAAGATTTTCTCCCTCTCATAAAACAGGAAGGAAGTCCTGGGTTTGTGCAGCTGCTTGAATATATCCTAAAGAACCAGGCTTCTTTTATCTTTCTTTTTTTTTTAATATTTTTATTTATTTCTAGGAGAGAGAGAGAGACAGCGTGAGCAGGGGAGGGTCAGAGAGAGAGGGAGACACAGACTCTGAAATAGGCTCCAGGCTCTGAGCTGGCAGTCAGCACAGAGCCCGACGCGNAATAGGCTCCAGGCTCTGAGCTGGCAGTCAGCACAGAGCCCGACGCGGGGCTCGAACCCACGAACCGCGAGATCATGACCTAAGCCAAAGTCGGACGCTTAACCAACTAAGCCACCCAGGCGCCCCTTCTTTTATCTTTCTGATCCACCTTCCTTACCACAGTGCTCCTCATGGTTTCAAGATGACTGCTGCACCTCCAGGTGTTGTGCCTCAATTCCATGAATGAAATAATGGAAAGGTGAAGATC
This sequence comes from Hyaena hyaena, assembly GCF_003009895.1. Lineage (NCBI taxonomy): Eukaryota > Metazoa > Chordata > Mammalia > Carnivora > Hyaenidae > Hyaena > Hyaena hyaena. Next base: position 2,405,914 of record NW_024080657.1, read on the forward strand.
ACAAATGTCTTCAAAGGCTTCCTTTTTATTCTGGAAGAGATGATTTCCCTTCAGATTTCTGTCTACATCTTATTGGCCAGAACATTGTTTCATTGCCACTCCTAGCTGCAAGGGAGGTTGGGAACTCTGTGCTTTGCTTTCCAGCCTCTGTGGTTTAGAAAGGCAAGGGATAAGTAGTTGGGATATGAGCCTCTTAAGATATTTGTCATGCTATGTTTAATTGAAATGTATTGCTTTGATACATAGTGGCCTGGATATAGCTCCATTCCTGTCCTGGACCGTTCTTCCTCTTGTTCCTCTTCCCTCTAACAACTTTCCTGGGGTTGGGGTGGAAGGGGGGCAAGGTCTTAAGGAAACCTTTTTTTTTTTTACCTTTTTTTGGAGAATATCAGTTCCCTTGTCCTTCCTCCGTGGTCTCTTCCAACCACGGTAAGGAGTCAGCATTTTCCATGCTTTCTTCGGCTCTTTTCAGACAACCATGCCTTCAGCACTACTCAACATCCTGATCCCGTCCTCTCTGAATATCAAGGACAGTCTCAAGGCCAGGGCCTCCCTCCTCTTCTCTCTCAGCCCAGTGCCCCCTTTTAAACTTCCAAGGCACTTGAGCTGTACCTCTCTAAGGCTATTTATTACTTTCTTCGTTAAAGCTGAAACCAAAATATTGAAAGAGGTACTGTTTACAAAATGTGTGGTGGACTGTACGTGCTCAAAACATATCTCCTGCTATTATTATTACTATTTATGTTTTATCCCCTATATTAGACTCAGCTCTATAACGAGTGGCTCTGAATCTGATGTCCGTCTCACCGTTGTAATCTGCACCTGGCTTGGAATTGAGCATTTCTCATAATGCTAAGCCCAGGTAATAAAGGGGCGGCGTGGAAAGGGCAACATTTCAAAGAAAGGGTGCTGTAATGGTTGCATGTGAGAAACTCCTAGAACCTGGGTGGAAGCCAGAATCTTGGAGAGAAGCCCCTTGCTCCGTCCTCCCCGAAAACACGCAGTCGGGATTGACGCACAGGGACGCGGAAGGACCGACCCCACCGCGGTACAGAGATAAAGTGGACGCAGCCTTCACTTCGCTCCTCCCACTCCACTTGATCCGGAAAGGGGGGAGGGACTATGTCCCGCGCGGCCATCTGGGATAGCTGCGCACGCGCAGCTTCCGGCTCCGTGTCTCGGGAGTTATTTGACGCTGTCGTTTCGGACCGGCAGAAGTCTCTGATCAGGCGCGCCGCGCACGCGCGGTGGCCCGCTCGATTCGGGGAGTTATTTGACGCTGCCGCCCCTGGCAGTCGGAAGTTGCCAGAGCAGAGCCCAGCCGGCCGGCCCGACCGGCCTTCGTCGTCCCCGGGCGCCCTCGGAGAGTCGCTGACGGGTGGACTGACCGACTGCCTGAGGACAGCCGGCCGGGGCAGCGAGAGCGTCGGCACCATGGCGCGGGTGGCGTGAGGCGCAAGGCCGAGTGCGGCCGGCGGCGGCGGCGCCCGCCCCAGCGATGCGGGCCCCGCCCGTCGCCTCAGGTAACCGAGCGGCCCTCCCCGTCGCGGCCGGACCCTCCCCTCTCCTCCCCTCCAGGCGGTCCCGGGACGGAAGAAATCTGGTTCTCGGGCCCGGGTGCGGCCAGGGCCCTGCCTTCGGAAGCACGTCTCTGCCTTTTTCGGGGGACCCGCGGGGTCCGGCGGAGCCTGGCCCTGACCCCGCGGCGAGTCAGTGGCTTCTGTCGGGTCTGTTCAAACCGGGTCTAGTCTTTGGGAGCTGCCCGGGTTCGGGCGATGCGCTCTCCCCTGGCATCCTGGGGGAGGGGGCGGGTCTGGAGCGGAGCTAGACAACTCCGGCGAGGAATCTGGTCCAGCAGAAGGGCTGCTGGAGTTGCTGCCGCCCTGTGGAGGCGATGCTGCCCACTGCCTGGTGACAGTCGCACGAGGAAGAGTTAATAACGAGACTAAACAGCTTACCCTGGGTAAGCGCTCACTATACGCCGGGCATTGTGCCAGGCCATGACGTTCACCACTTCGAACTCCACAATAACCCTGTAAGGTAGGGTTCTTCTCCCCATTTCACTGACGATGCAACTGAGGCTCTGAATGAGGCTTGCGGACTGACTTGCCCAAGGTCACATAGCTGGTCATTTGGACCCAGGCATCCGGACTCCAGATTCAAGTTCTTAACATTTAGGTCAGTGGCTCTGAAACTTTGTTGTACATTAAAGTCACCGGGGGTGGCTTTTAAAGATTCCTGATGCTTAGGCTGCACACCCAGGCCGTTGCATTAGAATTGGGGGCGGGGGAGAAGTGGGGGCACCTAGCGTCCAAATTTTTTAAGGAGCCACATGTGATTGCAGCACGTGGCAAACTTTGGGAACTGCCAGGGTGGGTGATCCTGCGTCTCAGAAGACATTGCAGTATGTCTCCAGGCCGAGTGTGTGAGAACCATCTGGGAGTTTGTTAAAAATGTAGCTTCCACTTGCAGAGACCCATCTTCTCTTTAGGCCTGATGACAGCTCCACTTCGTGAAAGCCAGTTGGGGATGGAAAGTAACTTTCTTGGCAGGGTTTCTGAGTTGTTGTGCCTTTAAAGTGTATATGTCTCCTGCAGCGTCGTTAGTTTGTAGTTTTCCTGGGTGTACAGCACTTGTGGGTCTAGTGTCTCTAACTTCTGGGTCATCTCTGCAGGTGCTCTCCCTCTGCCTGGGCTGTCCTCCATGCCCTGTCCCCTCTCCAGCACTTGTGCTCTGTGACACAAACGTGCACACGTGCTGCTTCCGGATTTTGGCTGCATAATTCCCAGCACACCCTTTAGGATCTTTTGTCTGACTCCCAGCCACCTTGGGTCATTCTCACATGTTGTTTAACATCATCATAAGGGAATTTACGGGTTCTTTTCCTGTGTTGCATTTCTGTCTCTTCTACTAGATTATGAGCAACTTGAGCCGTATTTTTTTTCATCTCTGTTCCTCCCAGTGTTTTGATCCAGACTCACAAAGGTTTTACAGAAATGCATGTTTGAGTCCCATTTATGCATCCCTTTTATAGACTTCATGCTGCAAACAGCTTCTTCCCTATTTCCATTTTTGCAAAAAATGTTTGGTATTTCTTTGCCTATAGAGCTTTGTTCTTTTCGTTTAGAAATACTCTAGTTAGTTGGACATCTAGTAGTTGGACAAACACATTTAGTTCTTTTTTTTTAAACCTTTTTTTTTTTTTTTTAATGTTTTACTTATTTCTAGGAGAGAGAGAGAGACAGCGTGAGCAGGGGAGGGTCAGAGAGAGAGGGAGTCACAGACTGAAACAGGCTCCAGGCTCCGAGCTGGCAGTCAGCACAGAGCCCGACACGGGGCTCGAACCCACGAACCGCGAGATCATGACCTAAGCGAAAGTCAGACGCTTAACCGACTAAGCCACCCAGGCGCCCCCAAACACATTTAGTTCTTAAAAATTTTTTTTTAATGTTTATTTTCGAGAGAGAGAGAGAGTGTGTGTGAGCAGGGGAGGGCAGAGAGAGAGGGAGACAGAATCTGAAGCAGGCTACGGGCTCTGAGCTGTGAGCACAGAGCCTGACGCAGGGCTTGCACTTGTGAGCTATGAGATCATGACCTAAGCTGAAGTCAGACACTTAACCTACTGAGCCAGCCAGGCGCCCCATAGTTCTTTTTTTTTTTTTTAATGTTTGTTTATTTTTGAGGAAGAGAAAGAGAGAGAAAGAGAGAGCCAGCACGAGCGGGGGAGGGGGAGAGAGAGGGAGACACAATCTGAAGCAGGCTCCAGGCTCTGACAGGGCCTGAAGGGGCGTGAATCCACAAACTGAGCTCATGACCTGAGCAGAAGTCAGATGCTTAACCGACTGAGCCACCCAGGTGCCCTAACACATTGAGTTCTTGCACTCAGGTACTATGTGGGATTGTATGTAATCAACATTGGTTGATTTTTTAAAAATACCTGATTTTATCACGATTGGATACAATCAGTTTTGCAGTCGAAACCTTTAACTGCCCTGAAGCCTTTGCATAAGTTCCTGACCTCATGGTCCAAAATAGTGTTTAGTTGTCATTTACTAAATGTTGTTATTGCCCTGTTGGGACTTGGTAACTGCTAGTAGATGGAATTGGCTATTGGTAATAGTTCATACTGTTCACCAGGAGAGATGACATAAGTAGTACTTAATGAAGATTAAAACCTGATGTTAGAGGATTTGACAAACTTAGTATATTTTCATTGCAGAATGCCTGAGCTTCTATTGCCCAACATATTTACAGATTTTAAAGAAAAGCAGGGTAGCAATTTGGATTGTATTTGTTCTTGGCTGGTCCTTAAACCGTGTGTGTAAACTTTATAAAAGGGAGTGAGTATGTGTGTGAAGGTCATTATGAAGGGGTTTTTGGACAGTTTAATAGCAGTTAAATGTGAAATATGTGGACTGAATAAAAACGTACACATTTTATGTAATGATATTCTTTATAGGATAAGGATTGTTGTGGAAAGATTCTCTTGGTTCAGCTTTGTACTGTTCTGTCAATTTTTAGGCTGAGGCCAGTATAGAAACTGATAGGACAATTCTTGTTAAATTCAGATACTAAAGCAACTTGCCCTTGTTTGTCTCTGATCAGATATGGACAGAATATCCAGTTCTGGCCTTAGCACAAGGAAGGAACTCAATCTGTCAGCCTAAGGTTTAACTCTGTAGCTGATATCCAAAGTAAAGGTGAAAAATTCCACGTGCTTAAAAGACCAAAAGCAACTTGAATCAAGATAGCCTGAGACTTAGAAATGGATTCTGTTCAGTTTGAAATACTCACCAGTGTTAGCAGGTGTGTTCTCTAACATATGAAAGACGTTTTGGATAGAATACATGATTTTCTTTGATACAAGATGATTAAAGTTTTACAGGTAAGGTACTTAGAGTTTAATTTTAAGTTTTTGTAGGTGAAGAAGGTAGGTAATTTTCCCAGGATTTCATGGTTGGGTTCTAGCACATCAAGGGCCAGAATGTAGGCTCCTTCCTCTGGATGCAGTGTTTCCCTCCATTCTCATCCTCCATGGTGAGAGGATGGCTTGTTTGTTATTGTTGTGTATGTGTTTGTGTGTGTACGTGTGTGTTGGGGATGGGAGAGGTGACAGAGTAGTCTGTTAGGTTTGAGATGCTCTTTTCGATATATCAGTGCTTGGCGTGTGACATGTACTTTGTTTGCTGTATGTACTGAGGATACCAAGATAAATAAGATACAGCTCCTGTCCTCAAAGGGTCTAGTCTAGTTAGAGTTGTAATAAAAAGAATAGTATCTAACGCAGCTCTATCAAGTAGAATTTTCTGCAAAGTTGGAACTGTTTTTTTTTTTTTTTTTTTTTTTTTACTATTTGTTTATCTTGAGAGAGAGAGTGAGCAGTGAAGGCACAGAGAGAGGAGACAGAGAATCCCAAGCAGGCTCCACACTGTCAGCACGGAGCCCAATGCGAGGCTCAAACTCATGAACCATGAGATAATGACCCATGCCGAAATCAAGAGTTGGATGCTTAACGATGGCGTCACCAGGCGCCCTGATAGAACTGTTCTATATCTGCCCTGTCCAGTATGGTAGCCACTAGCCACATGGGACTTTTGAGCACTTGAAATGTGGCTAGTGCAGATAAGGAAGTGATTTCTAATTTAATTTAAATGTAAGCGGTTACGTGTGAATATGGTTACCGTATTGGGCAGAGCAGATCTGAGGCATGAAAGATGAGACCTGTGGTGGTCTGGACTGACGGGGCAGGCAGGTGATACATAGTATTTGTACTTCTTTTGTTTTGTTTTGTTTTGTTTTCTTTTCCCCCAGACTAGCAAAAACTACTTGTTTACACTTTTAGGGAGGAATACAGGCATAACCTGTCTCTCTTTCTTGTAATTCAGGTGTTTGGTAGGATACCCAGTAGAATCTGGCATATAGGTGAATACATTCCTTTGTGACCAAACTTGATTGATATTTGCCTTTTAGGGTCAATGGGACTACAACAGAAATGTGAACTATAATCCTTCTGTCTTTATTCATCATAAAGTTGTATGGATGACCTTGAGAGTACTGTGTGCCTTAAAATCTAGCATGGTTCGTTTATTTACTCAGTGTTTTGGCACCCTGTACCCTGTTTTTCCTAAGAGAAACAAAGCATGCCTGATAATGTGTACCTTGCCTTTGTACATCTCAAAGTATGTTGACTTCTATCGCTTTCTTTGATTCTTCCCGAGTTACTTTAGGCAGGTACTGCAGGTGTTTTCCCTGCTTTGCAGACGAGGAAACTATGACAGAGAAATGCCAGGTGGCTTGTCCAAGGTCATTATGGTGAGGTGTGGAGTCAGACAAAACAAAAGGGACAAGCATTGGACTTGAGAGCAAGAGGAGTTTCTTATCTCAGCTCTACTGTCACTTGATGTGACTCTGAGCAAGCTCTAGCCTTGTTTGTTTCCTTACCTAGTATCCAGTACATCTGTCTTACTTAACTTTCTATGCTTGTTATTGGAATAAAATGAAATAACATGTGAAAACTTTTAAAATGATCAGTTTTACAAAGGTACACTGTTATCAAGCAAGATCTCTCATTGTTTTTTTCCTTGTATGATGCTGGCCTCCTAACCCATCACATCAGTTATTCATGTTGAATACTACAGTATGCTGGTATTGTCCTAGATTACTTCTGTCTTTAAAAAAAATTTTTTTTTAATGTTATATTTATTTCTGAGAGAGAGAGAGACAGTGTGAGCAGGGGAGGGTCAGAGAGAGACAGAGACACAGAATCTGAAGCAGGCTCCAGGCTCTGAGCTGTCAGCACAGAGCCTGACATGGGGTTGAACCCATGAACTGTGAGATCATGTCCTGAGCCGAAGTCGGACACTTAACCGACTGAGCCACCCAGGCGCCCCATCTTCTGTCTTCCTCAGTATGAAACCTCTTGGGCAGCCATTGGGTCCTGTGTGTATCTGCATACCGTATACCTAGGACAATACCTGACATGTAGCACGTTTCATAAATGTTTCTTTCATGAAATAACTGATGCCTGGATTTACTTTATGAAGTTTTTAAAAATTGATCTCTGTAATTAGACTTGAAGCTTCTTGGGAACAGGGATCTTATTATTATTCCCTCTGCATGGTGTATAGAAGGTGTGTAATAAATATTGATAGAATCAGTTGATATAGTTAATGTCTGGCTGTGGTCTTAAGTGTGTCTGCTGCTACTAATGTATTGGTCACTTTGGTAATTTATCAATTAGATGAAACTTTCATGTTACTTTGTGGTAGTACCTACAAATCATACGCTGTTACTAGAACACAGTCACCTGACAATAGAAACCTCCAGAGAGATTACCTAGAAAATGGACAAATGTAGAGTTGGAAGAAATTAAGTGATCTGCAGGAGAGCACTGTCATCTTCTCTTTCCTCCTGTCATATTTACTTCTGGAGTATTGAGGTAGAGACTTCTCTGCTAGGAGCTCACTTTAATAGCTCACCAAACCTGTCTGGGGAGGAGACACAAGATCCTTAACATAGCAGTCAGAGCCCTTAATCATCTAACTTCAGTTATGTCTTCATTTCTCACTGCAGTGCCTGGTCCTCCCTGCCTCATCCTGATCCTTCCTCCCTCCCCCTACTCAGTATATTAGCCACCTGGAGTTTACTTGTCTGTTGTTCCTTCAGCTTGTGTTGGACACTTACACTAAATTTTTTTAATAGGAACTCGGCTCCTGTGGTATCATTTCTGTGATAAAGTTAACAGTATCTCATTCTCCACCCCCAGTTTTCACTAAAATAATAAGCAAATAATAATACAATAAATAAATAAATAGTAAACAAATCTCCAATCCTAGCATTCATATTCTTTCAAAATTCGTCACTGTTTATCTTTGAAATCTTATCCCTTCTACATGTAGCTTTTTTTTTTTCTCCTGCCACTCTGGGTTTTTAGTTTCTGGTGCTGTTTCATGCTATTTGAAGCAAGCTCCTTTCCTTTTACGTATTTTTCTTTTCTATCTGCCTCTGTTTGCTCTCACTCTTACTCAGTTAATTTTCGTATCTGTTAAAATTGTAACCTTCCTTCAATATCCAGTTCATTCTTTTTTTTTTTTTACAAATAGTTTATTGTCAAATTAGTTTCCACATAACACTCAGTGCTCATCCCCACAAGTGTCCTCCTCCATGCCCACCCCCTCCTCCCCACATCCATCAGTCCTCAGTTTTTGTCAGCATTCAAGAGTCTCTCATGGTTTGCCTCTTTCCCTTTCCCCCACCATTTCCGCCCTTCTTCTCCCCCTTGTTCCTCCATCAAGTTCCTCCTAATCCTCCTGTACGTGCAAACATATGATATTTGTCCTTCTCTCCCTGACTTATTTCGCTCAGCATAACACCCTCAAGGTCCATCCATGTTGCTACACATGGCCAGATTTCGTTGTTTCTCATTGCCATGTAGTATTCCATGGTATAGATAAACCACATCTTCTTGATCCATTCATCTGTTGATGGACACTTAGGCTCTTTCCATGTTTTAGCTATTGTGGAGAGTGCTCTATGAACATTGGGGTACATGTGCTCCTATGCCTCAGCATTTCTGTATCCCTTGGGTAAATTCCTAGCAGTGCTATTGCTGGGTCATAGGGGAGTTCTATTGTTAGTTTCCTGAGGAACCTCCACACTGTTTTCCAGAGGGGCTGTACCAGTTTACATTCCCACCAACAGTGTAGGAGGGTGCCCGTTTCTCCACATCCTCGCCAGCATCTAGAGTTCTCTGATTTGCTCATTTTAGCCACTCTGACTGGTGTGAGGTGGTATCTCAGTGTGGTTTTGATTTGTATTTCCCTGATGAGGAGGGATGCTGAGCATCTTTTCATGTGTCTGTTGGCCATCTGGAATATCCAGTTCATTCTTCCCTGATCTTACCCTGTTGTTTTCCAGCTCAGCCCTTCTTTGAATCAAAAGTAACCTTTTGTCCTCTGAACTTCTACAATATCTTGCCTACAGCTTACCATAATAGGTTTAGTTAACATACATCATCTCCTATAGATACAATAAAAAGAAAAAAAATTCTCCTTGTGTTGAGAAAACTCTTAGGATCTACTCTCTTAACAACTTTCCTGCATGTCATACAGCAGTGTTAACTATAGTCATGATGTTGTACGTTACATCCCTAGTGCTTGTTTATCTTATACCTGGAAGTTTGTACCTTTTGACTACCTTCCTCCAGTCCCCCCTCCCCCAAATCCCCCACTGGTAACCACAAATCTGATCTCTTCCTATGATTTTCATGGTTTGTTTGTTTTGTCTTTTAAGATTCCACATATAAGTGAGATCATAAAGTATTCATCTTTCTCTGACTTATTTCACCTAGCATAATGCCTTCAGGGTCCATCCATATTGTTGCAAATGGTAGAATTTTCTTGTTTCTTTACGGCTGAATAATATTCCATCTCACACACACACACCCCAGCTTTCTTATCCATTCATCCGTCAGTGGATGCTTAGGTTGTTTCCCTGTGTATTAACACTGCTGTGAATATGGCAGTGCAGATATCTTTCTCAGTTAGTATTTTTATTTCCTTTGGGTATATTCCCAGAAGTGAAATTGCTGGATCATATGGTAGTTCTTTTTTAATTTTTTGAGGACCTTTATACTGTTTTCTTTGGTGGCTCTACCAGTTTATTATAGTCCTACCAACAGCGCACAATGGTCCCCTTTTTTTCACATCCATGCCAGCATTTATTATGTCTTTTTGATGATAGCCATTTCAATGGGCATGAGGTGGTATTTCATTTTGGTTTCAGTTTGCATTTCCCTAATACTAATGATTTTGGATATCTTTTCATACCTGTTTTCCATTCATAGATCTTCTTTGGAAAAATGTCTATTCAGATCCTTTCCCCATTTTTCTTTTTTTCTTTTCAAAGTTTATTTATTTATTTTGAGAGTGAGAGTGAGTAGGGGAGGGGCAGAGAGAGAGGGAAAGAGAGAGAATCCCAAGCAGGCTTCACACTGTCAGCGTGAAGCCCAATGCAGGGCTCAAACTCACAAACCGGGAGACCGTGACCCGAGTTGAAGCCAAGAGTTGGATGCTTAACTGACTGAAGCACCCAGGTGCCCCCTGCCCATTTTTAATTGGATTATTTGGGGGTTTTTTGCTGTTGGGTTGTATGAGTTCTTTATAAGTTTTGGATGTTAACCCCCTATCATAGACATAATTTGCAAAAATTTTTTCCCATTTAGTAGGTTGTCTTTTTGCTTTGTTGATGTTTCTTTTGTGTGCAGAAGCTTCTCAGTTTGATTTGGTCCCACTTGCTTTTCATTTTGTTGCTTGTGTGTTACGTATGATGAACTAAAAAATCCATTACCAAGGCCCACGTCAAGGAGCCTTTTTCCTATGTTTTCTTCTAGGAGTTTCATTTCTTTAAAAAAGTTTTTTAAATGTTTTATTCATTTTTGAGAGAGAGAGAGATAGAGCATGAGCGGGGAAGGGGCAGAGAAAGAGAGAGAGACAGAATCTGAAGCAGGCTCGAGGCTCTGAGCTGTCAGCAGAGAGCATGATGCGCGGTTTGAACCCACGAACTGTGAGATCATGACCTGAGCCGAAGTCGGACGCTCAACCAATTAACTGAGCTACCCAGGTGCCCCTAAGAGTTTCGTTTCTTACAATTAAGCCTTTAATCCATTCTGAGTTAATTTTTGTGAATGGTGTAAGATAGGGGTTGTTTCATTTTTTTTCGTGTGATTATCCAATTTTCTCAGCACCATTTATTAAGGAGACTATCTTTTCTTGTTATTTGACATTTTGAAATAAGGGCTACATAATGTGTATGTAGTTGTGATTGTGCTGCTGATAGCAGCAGATACCACAAGTGGCATAGCCTTTGGTGATGTGATTTTTCTGAAATGGTTAACAATTCTTTCTTCTCTTTTGTTAACAGTTCTTGGTACGGTAAGGTTCTAAACACAATATGGTTCCATTTTTTCTCAGTTTACATGATTAATTGCGTTACTGGAAAATTCAGTGTATATTAAAATAGCACAAAATATTTTGCATTTTTATATACACTTTTAGGCTTAGATAGTTAAGGACAGCATGATTTTCTGGTAGGCGTTTGACAGTTGTGTGAAAAGTAGCATAATTGTTCATTGTGCAGAACTGTCTCCTGCATTGCAGAATGTCTGGGTTTCCTGACTGTGCCCATAAATACCAATAGCACACCCCAATCATTTTGTTAACCAGAAGTGGACTTAATATTTCCAAAATGCCCTCTAGGGGGCAGTTCTTTTGTATTGAAAACCATTGACCTAAATTCTTGAGTGTGTCTTGTTGGCCTTACGTCCTAATCAAAATTGAGTTTTATCACTTGTTTTGCTAGTTTAATAGCTACAATACAGGATCTTTGTTGCTTTACTTTGTTTTTTTTTAATTCCATGTTTATTTCCAATATATATTTTCTCTTCATTGTTTTATTTAATTTGCCTGTAATTATAGTGTACATCTTTGTCTTAAAATTTTTTGTTTGTATATTTTGTTAGAATTTAGCATGTTTTTTCTATTCAGTACATTTTAGTAGTTAAGTTTAACTTTTCCATTGTATCCTTTCTGTTTTACATGTTTCTTGAAAGCACTTATTTAATTTTCTTACATTTAATCATTTAAATATAAATACATTTAAAGAATTAAAATTTCTTACGTTAAATTTATTTTTAAGAACTTAAGAACTATTAAGCCTTAAAGCTTAATAGCCTTGGTCTTTTGTAGTGTTTTTTTGAGGAATGATACTCCTGTCTTTTTTCAGAATTGGGAAGGATAGCAGCTATTTCTTTAAAATGCATATTTCCAGGCCCCAACCCAGATCTATACAGAATTTCGGTTTCTAGTGATAGGGTCTGGACATATGCAGAATCTGCACCCTCCCCCGCCCCCAACCCCATGATTCCTGTGTGTGCAGTGGTGTATGAAAGCTAGCTTGCTTTTTCTTTCTTTCTTTCTTTTTTCTTTTTTGTCTTAAGATATGTTTTTCCTCCAATAGGGTGTTGTCTGGAATGTATGCTAAATATTAATTAAATATTCTGTAAATATTTGGAAACCATCCAACTACTTTTTTTTAAAAAAACCTAATAATTAGAATAAAGGAAATGGACATTTTCTAATTTTATTTTTTATATGGCATGCAAAATTTTGGACATACTTTAGTGGAATAAAAGGAACTTTCTAATATCTTCCTGTTTCCCACTGGTAACCTTAACATTCTGAAACATTCCTGTTGTGTCTACTGCATGCCAGGAACTATTTAAAGATTTAAGAAGTGAGGTTTCCACTCAAGGTTGACACTCTCATGGTGAAGAGATCTTTACATGGGTAACAGATAAATTAATGTGAAGCTTGGTATTAACAGCTGTAATAGACACATGGAGGAGGGGTGATTTGGGGAGTAAAGTAAAGGCTTACCAAAGGGAGGACATTTATGCTGTTTCTCGAAGGAATAGTAGTACTTCATAAGGTGGATCGAGGTGGGGCCTGGCCGTGCATAGTGGGGGTAGTGCAGACAGTAACATAGGGTATGAAGAAACTTTGTTGGGCTGAGTGATCATCATTTGTGGCCTTAGTTGAGGGGAGGGGTACATGTTGGAAAGTGTTCACAGAAGATGAGGCTGGGGAGGTGGAGTAAGCAATTTCAATTAGAATCCTAACAAGGTTTCGTTTATTTTTTTTTGGATTGTATAAAATCACCTTAAATTTTATATAGAAGAATACATATTTAATAATTTGGTCTGAGAATACCCAATAAAGCTTTGAAAACAAATAGTGGTGGGGCACCTGGGTAGCTCAGTCGGTTGAGTGTCCGACTGCAGCTCAGGTCATGATCTCACAGTTCGAGCGCCGCGTTGGGCTCTATGCTGACAGCTCAGAGCCTGGAGCCTGTCTTCGGATTCCGTGTCTCCCTCTTTCCCTGACCCTCCCCTGCTCACACTGCCTCTCTCTCTCAAAAATAAATAAAATATTTAAAAAATTAAAACAAATGAAAAGAATAGTTGAGGTGGAGGGGGCTTCCTTTTTAGATATTAAAATATTCTATAAAGCCATCACATTTAAATCATTGTGACATTGGCATAGGAATGGACACATAGACAAACATTCTTAAATAGATCCTATATAAGTGAAGATTTAGTATAGAACAAGTTAGTATTTCGGTTCAGTAGAAAAGAGTGTATTTTTAATAGTTGATGATAGCACAACTGACTGTACATTTATAAGATAATAAATGGCACCTTTCCTATACCACTTATATAAGTAAGATCCAGATGAATATAAAACTTAAGTGTGAAGAACTAAGCAATTGTCTTGTGGGAAATCCAGGAGACTACATATACACTTCAGGGTATGCTTTCAGACTTTTGCACCTAGACCCATAATAAATGTATTTTACACTGTGACCCAAAAAATAGTATTTATAGATGGTGAAACAGGTTTCATAGAACTTTGCTTATCTTTACTATGTGCAATACCTTTGTTGTAGATCTTATTCCATGTAATTAAAAACAAAAGTATTACCGATTACATTTATTTCATGACCCACAGTTTGAAAAACACTGATATTGGAGATGGGTGGGAGAAACCACCTAAGCCAGATTTAAAACTAGAAGCTATAGGGGTGGCTGGGTGGCTCAGTCAGTTGAGCACACAACTCTTGATTTCGGCTTAGGTCACAATCACAGTGTTGTGGGATTGAGCCCCACGTCAGGTTCTGTGCTGAGCATGGAGACTGCTAAAGATTCTCTCTCTCTCTCTCTCTCTCTCTCTCTCTCTCTCTCTCTCTCCCCCCCTCCCCCTCTGCACCCCTCTCCCTTGTTCACTCTTTCTCTAAAATTAAAAAAAAAAAAACCCTAGAAGCTATAAAATGTAAATATGTGACTAGAACAATGAAGTCTTACTTCATACCTATCATATTGGAAAAGAAAGAAAAAGAAAGTACTTCTTGGCAGGAGGTGGGGAGTGAGAACAGGGAAAGGCTCTTATCCATTCCTAATGTAGTTAGATGTTACAGCTTCTTTGGGGAAGCAATCTGGCAAGACCTATTAACATTAAAAACAAGTGCCCTTTGATCTAAAAGTTCATTCTTGGGAACTTGTTCCATAGAAATTAAAAGGACACTGTTTATATGAACATACATGTTTATTTCATCATTTCCTGGTGACAAAAAAAAATGGGAAATGAAGTAAATACACATTATTAGGAGAGTGGTTGAATAAGTTATGCCACACCTATGTCATGGAATGTTACACAGTCACTAAAAAGAGTTTATTATTAGTTGGAAAGATAATCATGAGGCATTGTTGAATGGAATAAAAAGAGATATAGAGAAGTATAGTCCCTATCTATGCAAGTATATAAATTTTTTTGATATGATTGAGTTAGGGTAGAGCAAATACAAGAGGAAATGTTAGGTTGTTAATGTGGATTGTCTATCCAGGGAAGTGAATCATTTGGACAGGAAATGAAGCCAAATAAAATGAAAAAGGTAAAAACAAACAAACTACACTAAAACAAAGCAAAACCTCTGTAGTCTAATATTCTTGTGTGTTTATGTAAGAGACTGTGTATAGTGTGTGTATATGTAATTGCATATATGTATGTGTTTACATACATGTTGATTTAAAAAGGTCAGAAAAATGTGTGGCGTGGGAAAATAAGTGATGGAGGTGTCTCCCTGTCAGAGCTTTCCCTTTTCTCCCTTCCAGTTTTGAGAGTGCTTATTTTAGGGGAGGGAGGAAGAACACCACAGTATCCTTGGGAGAATCCCTTATAAACCCGAGGAAACTGAGGCAGTCTTAATAGTTGAATCCAGCCTTCCTTCAAATTATAGGTACCTTGTTAGATGCTGGTCTGTCTCTTGCCTTTCAGGGCCTCTTGGTCAGAGGAAGAATCAGATCTCATAGGGTCACTGAAAAGCACCTGGGTCCAGAGTCCATCAGATTCCAAAAGAAGCTGAGAAGTCTGGGGTTGGGAGGTTATACAGGAGGGGAAGGGGGAGTGGTAGGTTCCTCTGTACGGAAAGGAGAAGGAAAGGTAGTTTGGGACCTTCATGCTAAGGAGTTTGCCTATAATTCTCAAATGCCATATCCTTTTGAAAAGTACTGATACTTGCTGAGCTGGAATGAGATTTCTTAAGATAAAATTTAACAGTGCTAGTCTTTCCCAGTGTGAAGACAAATGAGCTTAAGGGATAGAACTTTTTAAAGATTAAGTGTAACCATGTATTTTGCTTAAACTCTGCAGGCTGGGCATACAGATTTCAGAACAAGTAGAAAATGGAAGTTAACAGAAATGAATTAGAGATTAGGAGAAGGCTAACTAACCATCCTTGATTCTGAGTATGGTGTTTATGATGGAAACATTTACATTGCATTCATGTAGGTGTGTTTTCTATGACTAAAGTTTTTCATTTCTGTGGTAGACATAGATCATTTCAAGGGGGAATATACAGCCTAGGGAGAAGCAGTACATGCCATGGAGAATGTATAGGATAGGGAGAAAGCGGTACATGCCATGGTCAAGAGCATGGTCCCTGGAACCCAGCAGATGTGGAAACAAACCTAGCTCCACTGTGGTATAGCTCTGAAGCCTCAGGTAAGAAGTAAATGTCTCTCTATGTCTCAGCTTTTCTGTCTGTGAAATAGAGATAACATTCCTTAATATTCAGTGAGTTGTTTTGATGGTTACGTGAGTAGCGTGTGATAAGCGCTCATTATGTGGAGCTCTTAATATGTTTTCTGAAGAACACTGACTTCCAGGTTACCAGAAATTTGTATGTCACCACTACAGGGAATGAAATATTCTTGACAAACTTTATGTGTGATTTGAAGACATTGGTGGGAAATTGCAGGGGTATGTTTCTAGCATGATAGAAAATTGTTGGAAATTGGAAATTGGAAATTGACTGAAAAATCTGGATCTAGGAGTAAACTCTTTGTCTTCTTTTCCTACTTAGGGTGCTTCATTCTTCTATCTTTTTCTGTCCTGGAACATAGAATGAGGAGGGCTCCCTCATGTTAGGAGTGTACCAAATCAGATCATTTTATCCTCTGCACGGTGGCGTCTGTCCCAGTTCTGCTCCCGGGCTTCTGAGGCTCTTTTGGGGAGGTGCTTAGACAGCTGCTTCCCATGGTCCACCTTCCTACCTGACCTCGCTGAGAGGCTATTTTAGGACATTCTCAAAACATTTAGATGCGTATTTTCTCTGTCTTTTTGGCATTATGTTTGGAGCTGCTTCATCTTACCATGTAGGATAAATCTATGTTTTACTTATTTTTATTAATTTGCAACCATGTTTAACAGTAATTCTGTTTTGTCTTTTCAGGTGCCATTTGGATAGTCCTTTAGCGGCACGATGTACTCTGAGTGGAGGTCACTGCATTTGGTGATTCAGAATGATCAGGGCCACACCAGTGTGCTGCACAGCTATCCAGAGAGCGTTGGACGAGAGGTGGCAAATGCAGTGGTCCATCCTCTCGGGCAGGCCTTAGGTACCCCTTCAGT
Organism: Hyaena hyaena; assembly: GCF_003009895.1. Taxonomy (NCBI): domain Eukaryota; kingdom Metazoa; phylum Chordata; class Mammalia; order Carnivora; family Hyaenidae; genus Hyaena; species Hyaena hyaena. Next base: position 2,422,437 of record NW_024080657.1, read on the forward strand.
GGCTGGTAGTGAGAGTTTGTTAAAAACTGACAAAGAAGTAAGTGTTTTCTTCATTTCATTTTACTGTGTGAAAACATAATCTTGTTACTGAAGAATTTATTTAACATCTTTTTAGTGGATTTCTGTCTAATGTAGTACATCTTTCTTAACTTTTGACCTTTGTTTGGGCTGAAGGTTGGGGTGACTGAGAGTTTGTGGGGGTCATAAGGAGTATGTTGTATCATTGTGCTGCTGGCTCCTTACTAGCCACACCCAATTCTCCACTTGAGCTGTGGGCCCGAGACAGAGACTTGAGTATCAGGCCCCTTCCCCTAAGCTCTGGGGACAGTCTCCAGATTTCTGTTCAGAGGTGTGTTTGGAAGGTCTTCATTATTGCCCCCAGATGGCCTCTAACTGAAGGCCTGTCTTCTGTCAAGTTTTCAGGCTACACATACATGCTGAACCTGAGGTCCTCCTGTATCTCCATGTCTGCCTGCCCTTACCTGACTCTCAGGTTTAAGAGTGCTACAGAGCAGCTAAGCCTGTATGGTTGTGAGCCCAGGCATTTGGAATTAGGGTTGTGTTTGCTGTCCCTAAAGGTAAGCGTTCTGGAAGTAGCTTGGCCTGGAGCTGGTCCTCTGTTCTTGGATTCAGGAGATTGGGTTGAAGTGAAGTTTTGACGGAGAGGTCAGGAAGGGACCCTGAAAATGGAGGGGTACAAGAACTTGCTAGTATGAGGTCTGGCTAAGATATGGGATTAGAACTTTGTGCTTGAGGAAGTTCATACAACCTTTAGGCTTTGGGTTAACTTCTTTCTCAGACCCCTTCTTCTCCCTCTTATTTTTTGCTTTCTTTCTAATGAAGGAGAAAAACTATAAAACTAGTCTAGATATAAGACTAAAGATTTATAACTCTGAAGGCATTTTATTTACCCTCTATAGGCTGTGGGTTGCTGGAGGGTGAAGCTCTTCAGTTTGAGGAGTGTTTTTCTCTCTTCAAAGGACCTTGGCAGAGACTAACCCCTGAGGACTGGCACTTGCCCTGGTGTACTCTCCTCTTGGTGGGTCTGGAATCTTCTCCTGGGAAGAGATGGCACATGAGTGGATAGAGGTGTCTGGTGCCTCCCTTGTTTGTTCTCTTTTCCTGCCTTCTAAAAGACATGACAGAACAGTCCTTGAATCCAGTGTCCTCTAGAATTTTACAATTAAACTATTATGAGTGTGACACCTAAGATGTTTTCTTCTTTATCTTTCATCTGACAATTGGGGACTTGCAGACCCTTTTAAATTCCCTTCCCATGCGTGCTTCCATTCCTCCCACCCTCCTGTGTTTGTCGCAGCTTCAGTGTGCTGTCGCAGTCTTTACTGCTTATTGCTCTTGTAGATTATATTGTATAAAGTATATTCTAGTGCTGTGTATATATTTAACCTTCGACTTTGTCATTGTTTTTGAGCTTAGAATTTTCAGTACCTGTGTTTAATCTTGTTAGATTCAACTTGAAGTCTTTGGGAATTCTGAATTTCTATCTAACAAGTTAGCTATCTATTTTAGCTTTGTGAATTTTTTAGCTTACAGATGGTCATCATATAATCTGTTTTTCTCTCTTTTCCTAAGTTAAAATCTCAGTAGGGCCTTTGGTGTGCTGCTGGGCACCTTCTTCCTAAATGATCTTGATACATTAACCCACTGTTATTCCCTCATCTTGTATTTCACTCGCTTATATAATCCAGCCATTCTGCTTTCCATATGGGTCATGTGTCTCCATCTTGTCCACAAGGACCTGCCTCTGACCACATTTCTTGCTAAAGCCTAGATCTCCCTGAGCCAGAGAAGGGTGTTAATGGTATGGTGAGAGCTTTAGATGTGTAACTGGAAGACTAGGGCTCAAGTTTTCAGTTCTACCATTTCCAAACCGGTGACTTGGGCCAAACTGCTTAATCTTGCTAAGTATTAGTTTTCTTATCTATAAAGTGAGAATAATTTATCTTCTCACACAGGGTTATTTTGATGGTTAGATGCTGTTTATGAAAGTGCTTTGTAAACTGCCAAGATTCTACCATTGCCTGCTGCCTTCATAGTAACCTTGTTAATAAAGGAATGATGCTCGTCTGGCATGGCTTGTTCTGATAGAGTAGGTTGGTTCCCAGTGATCATGTTTCCTTTTTATAAGTGCTCACTGATCATCTGTTTAGTAATTTGTCCCGGAGTTTAGTGTGGGATTCCCTGAAACTTTCTAGTCTCTACAGTATCTGGAATATCATTTTACCTTCTTTTGCAAATTGTGCTATTTTTCCTTTCTTGCCACATCATATTCTTCTTCATGGGCAGGTTCTCTCAGCTCTTATGATGTGATTCAGATAGGTCAAGAGGCTGGAAATCATTTAGCGCAGCTAAGTGCCTTGTTAAGATCCTACCTAGCTTGGGGTGCCTGGGCGGCTCAGTTGGTTGAGCATCTGACTCTTGATCTTGGCTCAGGTCATGATCTCACAGTTTGTGGGATCGACCACCACCACTCCTATGGTCCACCCCCCCAACTGGGTGTAAGCGTGGAGCCTGCTTGGGATTCTCTCCCACCCCTCAGTCTGTCCTCTTCCCCACCCCCTGCTTGTGCACATGCATGCTCTCTCAAGAGGAAAAAAAGATCTGGGGCACCTGGGTGACTTAGTCAGTTAAGCATCCAACCTTGGCTTAGGTCATGATCTCATGGTTTGTGGGTTCGGGCACCCCCATAGATCTCTCGGCTGTCAGCACAGAGCCTGCTCCAGATCCTCTGTCCCCTTTTCTCTCTGCCCCTCCCCCACTAGCACTTGGACATGCTAGTCCATAAACATTAAGAAAAAATTTTTTAAAAAATCTTACCCAGCTTTAGTCCTTTCTCACTTATATTTGTTCTTACCTTTCCATGTTAATTATTTTCTTTGACAGAAAAAAATAGTCACAGAATAAGAGTTGAACAGTTCATCTTCCTTCCTATTGTTAATACTACATGATCTGGAAATGTAATATAATTGAATTTATGTATACAATTTACTAAATAACATACATACCTCTATATAAATTAAAAGGAGAAAAGTAGCTAAAATTTTCTATTTCTGTGTCCCAGTCTCTGTAAAATCAAGATGACCCGTATTTGCTTTTTATTTAATAGAGCAAATAATAATAATGTCTAATGGGTAAAGCCAACATGGAAGTGATATTTAGACAGAAGTAATTTATTTTTTTCTTAAATATTTTGCTTAGGAAATGTTGTCTGAGTATGTTTTATCCATGGAAAGTGCATTCTCAAGAATAAATCAGGTATATAGTTGAGAAAATATACTGTCCGTTGAGAGTTTTTTTGTAATAAAAGAGGTAAACATTTTTTTTCCTGAATTTATTTTTGAGACAGAGAGAGACTGAGCATGAGTGGGGGAGGGGCAGAGAGAGAGGGAGACACAGAATCTGAAGCAGGCTCCAGGCTCTGAGCTGTCAGCACAGAACCCAGTGTGGGGCTCGAACCCACAGACTGTGAGATCATGACCTGAGCTGGAGTCGGAAGCTCAACTGACTGAGCCACCAAGACGCCCCTAGGTAAACATTTTACATCAGCCTGCTGAGATATAGCAGGGATGTGTGATAATCCTATATGTATATTTTCTTTTGTTTAGGTGAAATGGACCATGGAAGTAATTTGCTATGGATTGACCCTTCCGTTGGATGGAGATACTGTAAAATATTGTGTTGATGTATATACAGACTGGATTATGGCTTTAGTGTTGCCGAAAGATTCTATCCCATTGCCAGTTATTAAAGAGCCTAATCTATATGTTCAAAGTATACTAAAACACCTGCAAAATCTTTTTGTACCAAGGTAAGTTATTACCATCTATCTGGCCTCTTACCAGGATCCTAATAAAATATTCGTAAAAGTTACTTTTTTCTATTATAGGAGCTGATTTCATTGTTAGTCCTTTGAAAAGTAACTTTCGTTACTATTCAATTAGAGAATGTATTAATATGAATGATAAGAGAGATAGGCTTATATAATGTTTTTTATCAAGTGTGTGTTCATTTTAAAAGCTTTTGGTTTTCTAAGATCTGATAGTGTTTAGATATTAAAATATTGTGACCCCTTTCCCTTCTATTCAAAAGACATACCTTTGCCTATCATAATTCTTTTCTCCACTTAAGCTAAAGGCAACTAAGCCTTCTACCTTCAAATGAACCTTTCCCATGAGAGACTGAAGACACCAAAGTAAGCAGACTTGAAATTATTATGGGGAAATTCGTAGTTGGCCAAAAGATGATCTTAACAGTTTGTTACTGATTTTTTTCCCCTACTTTCTGAGACAATGACCTTAAATACTATAATATGGGATACATGCCTTATTTGGGTTTAACGCTTTTTCCCCCCAAATCTAAAAGATTATATGTCATTGTAAAGAGTTTGGGAAATATAGAAAATAATGGAGAAGAAAGCATTAAGTAGTTTCTTATCTACTTTTAAGGATTTCCTTTAAGAAAAATCTGTTTTCTTAAACAGATTTTTTAAAAAAATCTGATCTTTAACATTTATTTATTTTTGAGAGAGCATGAGCAGGGGAGGAGCAGAGAGAGAGAGGAAGACACAGAATTGAAAGCAGGCTTCAGGCTCTGAGCTGTCAGCACATAGCCCGATGCAGGGCTCGAACTCAGAAACCGTGAGATCATGACCTGAGCTGAAGTCAGCTGCTTAACCGACTGAGCTACCCAGGCGCCCATATTTTTTATGTATTCAAAAGAGGCATAGGGGCTTGCTTCCTTTTGGAAAAGTTCTCATTACAGCTTTTTTACTATCAGGTGGTGAGGGACTTTGAATCATCCAGAAACCACTCTACAAATTTTAGCTTTTTAAATTTAGGGAGAAGATTACTTTGGGATGCCTGCTGGCTCAGTTGATAGAGCATGCCACTCTTGATTGCAGGGTCATGAGTTTGAGCTCCATGTGTGTTGTAGAATTTACTTAAAAATTTTTCTTTTTTACAGAGTGTTAGAGGGAAGATCACTTTGCAAAATTTGGGGGAAAAAATCCCCATTAAGATCTCTGATGTGTAGGATCAAGAATAACTCCTTGCTTTATGTGAAATGCTGGCTATAATCTGGCTCCTAGCCAGATTAGCTGGTGCTAATTCTGCATGAGCCCTGCTCATTGATCAGACTCATAAATTAAACATTCCCTTAAGAATCCTTATTAGGGGCACCTGGGTGGCTCGGTCAAACATTGGACTTCAGCTCAGGGCACGATCTCTCGGTTTGTGAGTTCAAGCCCCGCGTCGGGCTCTGTGCTGGAACCCAGCTCAGAACCTGGAACCTGCTTTGGATTCTGTGTCTCCCTTTCTGTCTCTGCTTTTTTCCTGCTCACCCTCTGTCTCTCTCTCCTACAAAAATAAATAAATGTTAAAAAAAAAAGACTCCTTAATAATCTTCCCCATCTTCACCTACCCTTTTTTTTCCTTCCCTTTTTCTCTCTCTCTTAGTTGTCTACATCTTACTCTTGTTGGTTCATTTTAAATTCTGCCTTGTAAAGGGAAATCTTACTTGACCATCCAGGCCTGTAGTGATCGTACCTTTTCTCAATCTGTGTGGTACTTCCTGTGTCGCTCTTATCTCTTCACTGTTTTATTGCCCTTAAAATGTGTATGTCTCATTTCCCTGTCTAACCAACTTGAAGGCAGAATCTAGGTTGTATATATGTTTTGAGCTTTCACAGTACCTGGTGCGGTACTGATATTACCTTAGGTGTGAATTGAATGCTTGTTTCTTGATTTATTGATTTCAAATAGAAGTGCTAACAGGAGGTGGTTGACAGTGATTAGTGTATTCTTTGTGTCTAAGCAGGTTCTTCTTTTTTTTTTTTTAAAGTTTATTTTGAGATTGTGTGAGTGAAGAGAGGGGCAGAGAGAGAGGAAGAGAGAGGAAGAGGGAGAATCCTAAGCAGGCTTTGTGCTGTCAGTGAGGAACCCGATGCGGGGTTTGATCCCATGAACTGTGAAATCATGACCTGAGCCAAAATCAAGAGTCAGACGCTTAACCGACTGAGCCACCCAGGTGCCCTTCTAAGCAGGTTCTTCTAAAATAGTATAATATTTAGTGCTTTCTTGTCGTTCCATGTAGGAGACTAATTTACTGGGCTTTTTCTTTGGGCATGGGATAGTCTCATGAGTAATATTGTCAGTTTCTTTCCTATTTGTATTCTTACAACCCCTCAGTGCTCAATTCATTTGTATTGATGAAAAATATCAGTGGCATTTGAGTTAATTGGGCTTTTTCTTTTTTTCCCTTTTGAGAACCTGAGTACCTTGTTCGTTTTACTGTTTGGTAATTAACTTGTTTTTTCAAGAGTGTGAATATTTCTCAGAGGATTCTGAACTGAGTACTAGAGTTCTCCTGGCCAGCGTATCTTAGGGAGCCGAATATTTTCAGTGCTAAATATTGGAAGTTATGATCTCATCTTTCTTTTTTTTCATTATTTATTTATTTTGAGAGAGAGAGAGAGCGCACAAGATGGGGAGGGGCAGGGAGAGGGAGAGGCAGAATCCAAAGCAGGTTTCACACCATCAGTGTAGAGCCTGATGCAGGGCTCAAACTCACAAACTGTGAAATCATGACCTGAGCCAAGCTCAAGAGTCAGACACTTAACTGACTGCACCACCCAGGTCCCCTGATCTCATTTTTCTTTATTGGAAGTATCAGGTTTTTTCAATTCATATCACAAAATTGTCATCAAGTTTACTTAGTTGTTTTTATAAAAAGTGATATTCAGGATAGAAGAACTGTTTTTACCTCTTTGCTAGAGATAAGTCAGAGTGAGGGTGACCTTTTTCTTTTTGCCTATCAGTTTGATCTCTTTTTTGTTTGCATAATTGAATGAACAGTGAACCATCTTTTAAAATTGATTAGGGTTTTCATTGCTCAAATATATTGTAGTTTAAAAATGTAATATTCTTCTAAAGTAGTGGTTGGCAAACTTTTTTTTTGATAAAGAGCCAGATAATAAATATTTTAGGCTTTGTGGGCTATATGGTATCTGTTGTAACTAGTCAATTCTGCTGATGTAGAGAAAGCAGCCGTAGATGATCTATAAATGAATGAGCATGGCGGTGTTCCAGTAAAACTTTATTAACAAAAAACAGATGGCAGACCAGATATATAGTTCACCAACCCCTGTTCTAAGAACAGTTTTTCTGAAGATCATAAGTTGTTTTTGAAAGTATTGAGGGGGAAAAGATAATCTCTGGTGTTTAGATTTTTCTGTTTAGTTTTTAGTAAAGATGGCCTTATTTCTCTTAGCTTTAAAACCTGGACACTGCTCCTGTGTTTTGGCCCTCTTAGTGAGGCTACAATATCTACAGAGCAGATGTCTCCTTTTGAACCACTGGGTGTGTAACTGGAACTGGTCGGTGGGCCTGTTACCACTTGGGAAGCCTAAAGTACTATCACTAAGTTGGAAGAGTGTTAGCTCTACTGCTATTTTTATTCTTCTTTTGGGATTTTTTTCTTCTTTGGTCAGAAGAAATTTGTGTGGCTATTATATAGTTTCTTATTGTTCAAGTGGCTAGAGTGTCAGACACACACTTGAGCCTCATGAGTTCACATGAACTGGATTCACTTCCACCTAAACATGGACATCTCCCTGCTCTTGGGGACTGTTAGCTTTTCCTAGGTGAATGTCTCATTTTGCTCTAGGTCTGACTTCTTTAGGAAAAACTTAGTAATGTCATTTGTTTGCAACTCTTAAGGTAAGTGGCCCACAATCTGAGAATCTTCTAAGGTTGAGGTGGGAGTGCTAAGGCCACTCACTTTATTTTCTGGATTTCTTGAGGAAATCTGAGGGAAGCTCTGAGATTCCCTACATTGATTTACTAATGTTTTATTAGTTCTTCGTGACATGAGTCATAATGTAGAAACTTGTCCTCAAGATTTATTTCAGTAATATTAGTTAGTTGGGTTTTACGTAGGAGGTCTGGAGGCCAACTCACCACTCACTTATGCAGTGAGTTTCCTACTACTCTTGAAATTCTCAAGTAGTCTGCTTTGGAAAGCATGGGTAAGGGGCTGGGGCCTGGACTTCTGTGTTCAACTCTAGCCCTAATATCTTGATCTGTTTTATTCTCTTGGGAAAAAATGGTCCTGTGGACTAAAGAGTTATCAGACTTTTCTAGGGTACCTTGGGAACCATTGGAACCCCCATCTTAGGTCAAGTTGCCTTCTTTATTAGTACAACAGTAGCAGGTGCTCATTTCTGAGGCAATTGCCTCCATACCTCATCAGTTTTAGTGACCTGTGAGAATATTCCATTGGGTCTGTAGGTTCTTCTCTAGCAGACATTAGCTTCAAAGGGACTGTGAGCCCTATGAATTCACATTCTGAATTCATGTGAATTTGTATTTAAAAAGATTTTAAAAGGATAAGCAACACAGAAGTGGCTGTAGGTAATAACTTATTCACTCATCAGAAAATGGTGTGCCTGTTATGGGTCAGGCACATTTTAGACTTAGAAAATCCAGAAGTGAAGCTTACATTCCAATGTTCCCCTCCATCGCCAGGAGCTTTTCAAGCGCTCATAGAAGTGCTTGGTTGAGATCCCGGAGTGCTGAACTGTGTGGTGATGACATAGTTTTGAACTGAAGGGGGCACACCCAGCTCTGTCTCCTGATGCTCTTAGGGAGCACCGCTGGGCCATTGCTTGCTGTGTACAGAAGTCATTGCTTTCTTTCCTCAAGGCTTGTCAGTGATTTCTGTCCGTCTTCTTCAGACAGGAACAGGGCTCCAGTCAGATCCGACTATGCTTACAGGTCCTGAGAGCCATTCAGAAGCTGGCCCGTGAGTCATCCATCATGGCACGAGAGACATGGGAAGTCTTACTGTTGTTTCTTCTGCAGATTAATGACATACTTCTAGCTCCGCCAACTGTTCAAGGTCTGCTTATTTTTTTTTTTTTCTAGTTTATTTCCAAGCTCCAGATAAAGTTCCCTTTAAACTCCATGACTAGTAGACTCAGTGGGGATTTACACTTTGGCATGACGTTTGGCAAACTCAGGTTAAAAAGCAGTTCTTAGAATGGAAGATCTCACAGGCATAATATGAAATTACTTTACCTTAGTGATGATTTTGCTAATGTAGGGAGAGACTACGTACTGATGTATATTTGATGATAGTAGTAGCTTGTTTAGTTACGATAGAGCTGGTATAAGAAACAACTAACTAAAGTAGAACCTGTAAGTACTGTACCTGATTACAAAGTAGTTTTCAAAGTAGACACTAAAAACTTGACAGCTACAGAAGATATTTTGTTCAGCAAGTGGAACCTACAAAGTCTTCAGTGTTCTGTTTGGAAGTATGACAGTATGTCATTCATTACCTTGTCATTAAGAAGCCTCCCGTTTTACACCTTTAAATTGTATTTTAGAAGCCCTGCTGTGTATGTACACGGTGTACACAGAATGGAAGTTGATATTCTAGTACTAGGTTCCCTTGTTCCTTATTCATCTGTGTAGTCTCTTTCCTAACAGACATGCAAGTGTGCTTGTGATGTCACCCAAAATACAGTCCAGGAAATTATCTAAAGGAAATCACAAAATTCCACTATTGACCCCATAATAGGATTGAATACTTTATCACTGACAGTAGCTGGCCAGTCATTGACTCCTTGGCTCTTTGCTACAGAGTCCCCATGCCAGGGATCTCAGCAACTCAGAACAGGCAATTCTTCCCCTTCTGGGGCTTATTATTATTGAAATTTTATTTTTGCTCAGCTGAAATACGCATCCTTGTAACTCTTCCTACTAATCCCAAGTTTGCCTTCTGGAGTAATGCAGAGTATAGACCCCTGTTTTTCTCCCTAGATCCCGGGCTCAGAACAGAGGAACAGGCCTGTATTCATGGTTGAGGCTCTGTCCTGCCCAGCATCGGTCCTTTTGCTCCCTTCTTTGTCCCTCTCTTCCTTGAAGGGTAGTTTTCAAACACCTGAAAGTTTCATAACAAAGTTTAGAGGTAGAAAGACCTGGGTATTTATTTGCTCTGATTCCTTCACTTACTGACCGTGTAAACTTGGACAAGATACTTAAATTTTCTCCTCTAAGTTTTCTCCTCTTCAAAATGTGTATAACTGATAATTGGTAGAAGATATAAATACCTATCCTGCAGGATTAATGTGAGGAATATGTGAGGTCATATATATGAACCATTTGGCACAGAAATGGACCCACTAGTCACATATCATAGACATTCGTCCTTTCCCTTCTCCTCTGTGTCCCGTCCACTTGCTGGAAGACTAAGATCTTTGATAAGAAATGAGCAGAGTGACTTGAAAACTTTATTTTTAATGTTTTATTTATTTTTGAGAGAGAGAGAGAGAATGGGGGAGGGGCAGAGAGAAAGGGAGACACAGAATCAGAAGCAGTCTCCTGGATCTAAGCTATCAGCACAGAGCCTGACATGGGGCTTGAACCCACAAACCGTGAGATCATGACCCGAGCCAATGTCGGACATTTAACCGGCTGAGCCACCCAGGAGCCTCTAGACTTGAAAATTTTATAAATGTTAATTGGTTGATATTGTTATAATTTTCTTCATAGGAGTTCCTAAGAACGGTTTCTCATTCTTATTAATTAAATGCCTATTTGAAAGTCAGAACTTAACATTGTATTTATTTTAATTTTTTGGCCTCTTAAATCAGTGAATTAAAGATTTTTCTTTAAAAATGAGTATGCCAAAGATGTTTTCTTTTTGTTGGTAAGGTGGCATTGCTGAGAATCTAGCAGAGAAGTTGATTGGTGTTCTCTTTGAGGTTTGGTTACTAGCTTGTACTCGGTGCTTCCCAACACCTCCTTATTGGAAAACAGCCAAGGAGATGGTGGCAAACTGGAGGCACCACCCAGCGGTGGTGGAGCAGTGGAGCAAGGTCACCTGTGCACTCACCTCAAGGTAGGTCATCATTCTCGACTGGCCTTCCCTCATCCGCCTGGCCAAAGGCAGCTTTCCCCTAGCTCTGGGTCTTCCTGGAACCATGGAATATGTTGTAAAAAGCCTGTATCCTGTGTCCTGTTACTGTACTTTAGATGCAGAATTAAGCCACTTTTTAAAAATAGATATAGCAGTTTGACTAGTGCCTGTTAAATTGCACCCTTTCAGATTAAGCAAATCTGGAGAAGCAGATAAATTCTGCACTCTGCCTCCCTAGCCAAATTCCCACTCTTAATCTGATTACTAAAATATTCATAATTATTACTTAAAACAAACCATAGAAAGGTATAAGAGGTAAGTTCACTAGAAATCCTATTATATATGCTTATACATAGCTTTACAGAAATGAGACCGTACTATATATAACATGCTGTATTATAACCAAAGTAGATAGTTTGTTATAATAATTTTACCTTTTTTACCGTTTATATACGATATTGTCACTATTCTATGAGTAATTAGGCTTTTTTTTTCCAGACTTGTTTTTTTGTTTCAACTCTGCATATTTTAATATATAACTCTAAAAGATCAGGATTCTTTTTAAAGCACAATCACAATACCATTATCACACCTAAAATAATATTAACAGTTCCTTAATATCTGTTAGCCATTTGATGTTTAAATTTCCCTTGGATGCCTCCAATTTTTCTTTCTGTGGTTGATTCCATTGAATCAAAGCTGTATAGTTCATATATTACATTTAGTTGACATGTTTCTTAAGCCAATCTTAAATTATAGGTTCCTACTCTTTCATTTTTATTTCTTTGCAGTTTTTGTTGAAAAACAGGTTTTAGAATGTTTCACATTCTGAATTTTTCTGATTATGTCCTAGTTGTGCTAATATGTTCTCTGTCCTCTGTACTTCCTGTCAATTGGTAGTTAGATCTAGACTGGATTTGATTTAGGTTTGATGTTGAGGGAGGCATTGTGGAGGCAGAAACAAATTTAATTAATTAATTATTTTTAATTTTTAAAATGTTTGTTCTTGGTAGGGGAAGAGAGAGAAAGAGAAGCATGCAGGTGGGAGAGGAGCAGAGAGAGAGGGAGACACAGAATCTAAAGCAGACTCCAGGCTCTGAGCTGTCAGCACAGAGCCTGATGCAGGGCCGGAACTCAAGAACCTTGAGATCATGACCTGCGCCGAAGTCAGACGCTTAACTGACTGAGCCACCCAGGTGCCCGAGGAACAAATAATTTATAGGTAGCATTATGTATCAGAAGGTAGATTGGTCTTTTTCTGAGTTAATAAAATGTTTACATATAGAAGTTTTAGACTATTCTTTTGATTCTGGTATATCCTAGTGAATGTCAAAATTATAAATCTACTTTTAAATAGTACTTCTTTTTATCTTGATTATAAAAGTAATACATTCTTGGGGCACCTGGGTAGCTGAGTTGGGTAAGTGTTGGACTCTTGATATCGGTTCAGGTCATGATGTCACAGTTCATGGGATCGAGCCCGGCCTTAGGCTCCTTGCTGATAGCACAGGACCTGTTTGGGATTCTCTCTCCCCCTCCCTCTCTGCCTCTCTGCTGCTTATGCTCTTTCTCTCCCTCTCAAAATAAATAAACAAAGAAATAATAAAAAGCAATACATTCTCAAAATAGGAAATTTGGAAGACAAGGGATAGTGTCCATCACTTACAGATAGCCAGTGTTAACATTTTAATGTATTTTTTCAATTTCTCTTTATAAAAAAAAGATTTTATATAGTATTGTTACCTACTTTTTTAAATGTTTTTTTGAGAGAGAGAGAGAGACAGAGAGAGAGAAGGGAGAGAGACAGAGAGAGAGAGAGAGAATGGGTAGGCATACACAAGCAAGCAGGAGAGAGGCAGAGAGAGTGGGAGAGGGAGAATCTTAAGCGTCATTAGCGCAGAGCCTGATGTGGGGCTTGATCTCCACTGTGAGATCATGACCTGAGCTGAAATTAAGAGTTGGATGCTTACCTGACTGAGCCACCCAGGTGCTCCATTATTCGCTTTTTTTATTTGATTCTTACCACATTAATTACATGTGCCTTTTTCATTCTTAAATCTCAGCATCATATTTTTAATGGCTTTGTAGTTTTTCATTATATAAATGGAATTTTAATTGAACCATTTCATTGTTTAAATATTTATGTTGTTCCCAGTGTTTTACTTTAAAAATATTGTTGGGACACCTTGGTGATGCAGTGGGTTAAGTGTCTGACTTCAGCTTAGGTCATGATTTCACAGTAATGAGTTTGAGCCCCGCGTCAGGCTCTGTACTGATGGCTCAGAGCGTGGAGCCTGCTTTGGATTCTGTATCTCCTTCTCTTTCTGTCCCTCCCCCGCTGTGCTCCGTGTCTCTCTCTGTCTCTCAAAAAAGAAAAAAATTAAAAATATTGTTGATATGAATATTTTATACGTTGTGTGTGTATATTCTGGTTATTTCATTAAGATATAGTTTCTAGATATAAGATAATTGAGTCAAAGGGCTTTTGAACAGTTTAAATACATTTAGAATAGTACTATTAAATTAACTGAATTGTTGAATTACTTTTAAGGTACCATAAATTCTGAACTGCATGTAAGTTATATAGCAGTTGTTATTATGAATAAAGTATGACTTAGTTGTGAGGCGCCTGGGGGGCTCAGTTGGTTAAGCATCTGACTTCAGCTCAGGTCATGATCTCTGCTGTCGGTGCAGAGCCTACTTCAGATCCTCTGTCCCACCCTCTCTGCCCCTCTCCTGCTCTCACACTCTTGTGCCTGCCTGTGCGCTTGCACTCTCAAAAATGAATAAACATTTAAAAAAAATAGCTGGGGTGCCTGGGTGGCTCAGTTGGTTAAGTGTCTGGCTTTGGCTCAGGTCGTGATCTCATGGTTCGTGGGTTTGAGCCCGTCAGGCTCCATTCTGAGAAGTGGAGCCTGCTTTGGATTCTGTCTCTCTCTCTCTCCTCTGTCTCTGCCTGTCCCTCACTCATGCTTGCTCTCTCTCTCTCAAAATAAATAGATAAACCATAAAAAAAATTATAGCTTAGTTGTGTTGAAGGAGTTTGCTGTGGGATGAATCTTTAAAAATAATTTAAATAACAATATATTATTTATATTATAATTATGTAACAAATTATATAATTATAGAAGTTGAATATTATATGATTATTTGCAATTTATAAATAAAAATTTATAATTTGATAAATTGATAATATTTGTGATTTTCTATATTATAAAATTAGCATATAATTAATGTATTATATACAATCTTACATGTTACATACCGTATGTTATAAAGCTATTTATGTAAAATATTAGATTTTAATCTTGCATAATGTTTAATGTATAACAAGTATATGTGGTTTTATACATTATAGATATATAACCTAAAATATAATTAAATATAAAATTATAAGTAATAATTTTAAAACCAAATTATTCAAATATTTGAACATTTTTAAAAATCTTCTACAAAACTAGAAATCCCCCTTTAATTTCTCTCTCTTGTCAGTAAGGGTTTTCATTTATCTTACTTTTGTGAGGTATGATACACATTTCAACAATTTTGTCTTCTCTTTCTCTTATCATATTTTTTAATGTTTATTTATGTTTGAGAGAAAGAGAAACAGAAATGTGAGTGGGGGAGCGGCAGAAAGAAAGGGAAACACAATATCCAAAACGGCCTCCAGGTGCTGAGCTGTTAGCACAGAGCCTGATGCAAGGCTCGAACTCAGGAACTGCAAGATCATGACCTGAGCTTAAGTCAGACGCTTAATCAACTGAGCCTCCCAGGCGCCCCTCTCTTATCATATTTTAATCCTTGAATGTATTTTTCACTCTGTTAAGTAATGAACTTGGTGGTGTGCAATTTTTTTTATATTTTAGATTGCTACGCTTTACATATGGTCCTTCATTTCCTCCATTTAAAGTTCCTGATGAAGATGCCAGTCTGATCCCTCCTGAAATGGATAACGAGTGTGTAGCACAGACGTGGTTTCGCTTCTTACACATGTTAAGGTATTATTATTTAGTGTAGTGTTTGCTCTTTATCCAGTGTCTCAGGGCAGAAACCATGCTGTAACTCTCACGTGGGTGCTCCGCGTGTGGCTGCTAAGTGTAGGCCTCCGATGGAGCCACATGGGACAGTGGGCGTGTCTGCATCATGTGCCTCCTGCTCTCCCTGTGTCAGCCGTGCTCGGTCTGCGCTCTCTGGAAGTTTGTCCCCTGCGGTACATACAACATTTGTTCTCTTGCCTGCTGCTGCAGCCTAGATGATAGCTCTCCCAGGACTTTGTTGCATTCTGTGGGGCCTGGACACTGCCAATGCTGTCTGGTCAGCCTGGCTGGGGGGCCTCTCTTCTAGTGTCCTTGTTTAAAATGTCACTGAGGCATTCCCTAAAATTACACAGAAGGATAAATTGCTGCTTCCTGCTCTCTCTCTCTTCTTTTTTTTTTTTTCAATAATTCTATTCAGTTCAGTTTCATTGCTTCCCATTTTTTTCTCTACTAGCCACAACCTTGTGTTGTGTGTAACTTCTGTTGCATACTGCCTTAATTTGTAAGCCATTTCCTCTCATTCTGGTTTGACTGGCCCCAGTTTTCTGTTTGTGTATTAGTGATTCTAAATTACTCTATATGACCTTTTTATAAATTAGGGTTGTTAACCGTTCCTCTTTTTTTCCAGTTTGTATTTTGTGTTTTTCATCTTTCAGTGATTTCAGTTTAAAAATGTCTTTTTCTGTGATCATTTTCTGTTTCCTTTAAAATTAGAAATCTTTGGGGCGTCTGAGTGGCTCAGTCAGTTGAGTGTCCAACTTTGGCTCAAATCACGATCTCTGAGAGTTCGAGCCCTGTGTCGGGCTCTGTGCTGACAGCTTAGAGCCTGGAACCTGCTTCGGATTCTGTATCTCCCTCTCTCTCTGCCCCTCCCCCACTCATGCTGTCTCTCTCTCTCTCTCTCAAAAATGAGTAAACGTTAAAAAATTTTTTTTAATTAGAAATTCTTTCTGTGGGGCGCCTGGGTGGCTTAGTCGGTTAAGCGTCCGACTTTCGCTTAGGTCATGATCTCGCGGTTCGTGGGTTCGGGCCCCGCGTCGGGCTCTGTGCTGACTGCCAGCTCAGAGCCTGGAGCCTGTTTCAGTCTGTGACTCCCTCTCTCTCTGACCCTCCCCTGCTCACGCTGTCTCTCTCTCTCTCCTAGAAATAAATTAAAAAACATTAAAAAAAAAAATAAAAAAAAAAAAAAAGAAATTCTTTTTGTATAATTAATTCTTTTTCTCTTTTTTGATAGTAATCCCGTGGACTTGAGTAACCCGGCCATTATAAGCTCTACTCCCAAATTTCAGGAACAGTTCTTAAATGTGAGCGGAATGCCACAAGAATTGAATCAGTATCCCTGCCTTAAACACCTGCCTCAAATATTTTTTCGTGCCATGCGTGGAATCAGCTGTCTGGTGGATGCATTCTTAGGTGAATTTTGTGTATGTTGCTAAATGTTTGGAGAGCTACATGTAGATAACTCTAGAGTCTAGATTTAGAAACTATTATGGTAAACCATAAGGAAGAAAAAAACAGATTTGGTGAGAAATAACAAGGTAGGAAAAGTTATTTACAACAAATGTAATAGCTAGAAAGGTTCTGTTGTCTTTATATAAGCAGATCTAACAATGCTAAGAAAAAGAAGACTTGGTAGATAAATGGACAAAGAATATGAATAAATGATTTTCAGAAAAGTTCATTCTCACTAGTAATCTAAGAAAATACAGATTAAAATTCATTAGGTATCATTCTTCTGTGTGTCATTGGGAAGCAAATTATACCTTTCGTGAGCCTTTATTTTAAACTCTTTTTCACACTTTAAGAATATGAAAATTCAGATTTTTTTAACCAATGGAAATGTCATAATATTTAATATCTGTTGTTTTCTAAAACCTTTGTTATGTTCACTTGTTAATATGTTTCATAGGTAACAGTTCAAAGTAAGTTTGTGTGCCGCATACCAGCCCCAAATACCAGTGTTTAAATAAGGTAGTTTGTTTTCATGTATGTTTAGGCCAGGGCAGGTAGTGTAGGGCTGCTATAGTTGTTCCATCATTGGAAGGGACCCAAGGCCTTCAGTCTTACGACTCCCCATTCTCTGTGCACCCTTTCTTGGTCCATGATGGTTAGATGAGTTCAACCATCCTGTTCTGAATTAGGAAGGGAAGAGAGTCTACATTTGATTGGTCCTTCTAAGGGGCTTCCTTGGAAGACCTATCCAACAGTCACCCACTTCTCTACGGCCAGAACATAGCCACATCTTATTACAAAGCTTGAAAATATAGTTGTTTGTTTTGGGTAGCCATGTCCAGCTAATATTTGTGTTCCATAACTCAGGAAGAGAGAGTGTGAATGGATATTGGGAAGCACCTAGTGGTATCTGCTGTAGTCTGTCCTGAGCCTTCACTGATGTTGCTTGAGGAGGGTTTTTCCGACCACATGTGTGGAAGTATGAAGAATAACTGTTTGTCTTTTTTTAAAAGGCATTTCTAGACCCCGATCAGACAGTGCTCCTCCAACACCCGTGAATAGATTAAGTATGCCTCAGAGCACTGCTGTCAATACCACCCCACCACATAACCGGAGGCACCGGGCTGTTACTGTGAATAAGGCCACCATGAAGACAAGCACAGTAAGAGTTTTCATCTCTGTTATTATGCTGTGTAAATTTGACTTTTTAAGCTGCCGTCCATTTAAAAAAGTCCTGGTGTTTTCTCAAATTTTTCTTGAGTGTGGATATATTCTTACACTCCTGTAACAGGTTAGTACTGCTCACGCCTCGAAAGTTCAGCACCAGACATCCTCCACATCTCCTCTGTCAAGTCCCAATCAGACAAGCTCTGAACCCCGGCCACTGCCTGCCCCTCGGAGACCAAAGGTTAACAGCATCTTGAATCTCTTTGGATCATGGTTATTTGATGCAGCGTTTGTTCACTGTAAACTTCATAATGGGATAAACAGAGACAGCAGCATGACTGGTAAATATTGCTCAAGAAATATGTTATCACTTTTTTCTTTTCTTTTTTTTTTTCTTTTTAATCTTTCCTACCTGCAAGATTAATATGTATCTTAAAAAGCTTTCTGTCTCTGACCAAGCAGTGTCTTGTGTTTAACCCCTTCCAGCTGCAGTAACAGAATTTAGGAAGTTTTCCTACCTGTCCTTTTTATGTATGTTCTATAAGGTTTGGCTTTTGTCTGGTTTTATTAGACACACTCCAGGTTAGCCACTTTTTGTTGAATCAAATTCCTTTCAGTAGGTGGCCTGGAAGTTCCCTTCATGTCAGCCAGGGTAATAATATTGATAGAAAGAATTAAAGATTTTGACCAGAAATTTATTCACAAGAAGTGTTTTCTTAGATTCTGACAGCCATTCGCTTATTAGTACATATAAATGTCAGAAAATTTCTGCTTCATGAAAGACTCTGACTTCTCAGGTTTTAGTCGAGAGAACCTTATTTCAGGGCTTTCAAAAATCCCATTTGCTCTGGAACTAAATAAGACTGGTGGAGAATTAGTAACTCAACCCTGATATCCTCATTTAGATTTTATGACAAATGAAACTATTTAAATAAAATCTGATTTATTTTTGTCATCTTACCATTGTACTTGGAAGTCGTGGCATAGCCTGCGGGATGGGAGTGTGGGGAAGTGCAGAATGTACTGGATACATAGGATAGGTCTTACAGAGAACAGTAATAATCTATAGTTACTCTGTGCCCAGGCACTGTGTTATATGCACTAATGAGTGTATTGGTTGTTTGCTAAGAAAGCACTTTTCTAACTGGGGTGGGAAATAGTTTGAGAGAAAAGGATGCCTAATTTATGCATGCCTGGGGAGAATATTGGTTCCAAGGATTAAAACTAATATACTGACCATAAAGGTCTCTGCTTTCTCTCAGAAATGCATTCTTAACTATTATGAAACATCTCAGAACTAAGGTCTGTGTGAGCATTATACGTGTATAATTATTTTGGATGTTCTTAGAAATTTTTTAAATAATTTAAAAAGTTGTGACTATGAAGATATTTTCAGGAATATGATTTGAGATTGCATGTTTGAGTTTACAGATTCCTTTGTTTATTTTCTTCAAATTCAAACACTTTATATTCTGCCATTTCCATATTTTATTTATACGCTTGAAAGTAATGCTTACTTATGGATAAGTAAATGTACTTACTTATGATTAAATGAAAACTTCTAGAAAACCATTTTTGGCTTCTATTTTCTTATGTTCATGTGCCATATATTTTGAGTTTTCCGAATCATGTTTATATTTATTAATTTGTATTGTATTTTCTAGAACGAATCAGTCATATTTTTAATTTTGATTTTTATTAAAGTGCAATTTGTATACTGTAACTTTTGGGTATCAAGCTGTTGACACTAAAATCCCTGAATCCAGAATGGCTCAATCTCCTGCCTTCTTGGTTGGCTTGCTTAAAGGGAATATGCAGATCTTCTCACTCTCTAGAGGGTTTGTAACAGCGTTGCTCACCCTCTTGTGCCAAATGATAGACACCAGAATTCAGATCATGTGTGGGTAACAAATTGTTACTTTTAACATTTTCCTTGGTGTGGAAAAGATAGAAGCTCCTCTTCCCCTGTTGGCATTCAGAGATGAGAAAGGCTGTTACATGACCCAGGAGATAGGAGGTGTCCGGGTATTTCCCTGGATTCGAGTGCTACTGGGTTCTGCTCTTGAAGTCGTGGGGGTGGGAAGGTGGCGGTGGAGGATTTGGGAATACTAACACCGTTAGTCTGTTTCTAAGTACTGGCTGCCATCAAGGAATTCTGCCATGCAGTTCACCTCTAACTTAAAGTGTTTGCTTCTGTGAACTGGTTAGCTTTAGACTGATGTAACATTACACTGTAGTTTGTAAAAGTAACATTGAGCTGGGAAGGGTTAATGAACTAAAATTTTAATGCACGTTATTGGCAGTTCAAAACCTCAATTCTTTGTAGTTGTGTAATTTTCTTCGTTCATTGTTTTGCATGATACAAAAACCATAATTTTGGATCTGAATGCACAATTTCCTGTTTTTGAACTAGCTTGTGGTATCATAAAGCTTTTAATCTAACTAACTTAAAAAGCTAAAAAGCTTCTTAACTTACTGTAAAATTTCACCATCTTTAAAGTATTTTATAATTACTGCTGTCCTTTGATTTGTTTCCATTTATTTCTATTATCTTGCAGCATCTTTTATCCAAATTCTTCTTTCTTATAAATCTTGTAAGTAGGAACCAGAAGCTTCTCCTTAATTGCAGTCATGTTTTTATTTTTTTCATATTTCCATTAAAAAATTTGATTGTCATTGTCTCTTGTAGTTTTTGCACTTGGGAAGAAAAATACTTTTCTGTGTTTTGAATGGGGAAGATTGTTGGCAAAAGCAAATTAATCTGCCTGAATCAGTCCCATTATTTCTGTACACTAGTCTGGTCATGTCATGAATTCCAGGACTTTGCACTAACTGTGTTTTGGCTTTTTTTTTTTTTTTTAAAGCTTTAAGCTTATTTTTATACAGATTTAGTGTTTGATTTGTATGCATTCTGCATGTAGTGTTTCTCAATTGTATTATTGCTGGGTAGCTTATTCAGGACTAAAAATGGCTCATGGGAAGTTGCATAAAGATTTATGCTTGACTCTGCATTCTATTAAAATTATTATTACAAAATAATTTAAACATTTCATGTAGAGTGATGAAAGATTTCAGAGTGATTTTGAATACACTGTGAAATCTTTTGTTAAAAATAAAAGCAACTTTCAAAGGGCTTCTGTTTCAGTGACAACGAATGACCATGATAATCTTTCTTACCAACTCAATTTTCTGATTTATCAACCTCAAGTTAGCTGCTGTCTGTGGTTGTTAAAATTCATTCTCATTTTGCTTGGTTGGGCGATTCTTTGGTGTGTGTTTTGGAGTTGGGTGGGTGGTGGGAATGCTCTCTCTTACTCCCTACCCATTTCTTATCCTTACTTTGCCCTCTCCCTAAAATATACAAACTGGCATGGGCTTGCCCATTTAATTACAATGTCTGTCTGGGGTAATATGTAAATTGGAGTAGCTGGGTGTGTTTTTTTTGTTTTTTGTTTTTTTTTTTTAAATGTTTAAGCATCATTCTACAGGGAGAGGAAAAATCAGAATAACTAATAGAAAAGCCAAATTCTTTATTATGTATCTGAGCATCTGAGTACAGATATATACAAATGTACTCTGCTGATCAAAAGTTCAGTTGAAAAATGCTTCTAGTAGAATCTGTTAAACTGTTAATATCACTGTAAAATAATTGTTACTATTTTCAAAGAAGATTTCAGAGAGCCCCTTAAAAAAATTAAGACATAGTTGCCAAACAAGCATTATTGAATTCTATTTAAATAACTATTTAATGACACCAACACTTGATCTTTGTGTCCAGGGTCCCATGAGCCTATTTGCATATTGACTATTGTAATAACACCCTCCTTTTCTCTCCTCAGCCATTACAACACAAGCTAGCATGGAGTTTCGACGGAAAGGGTCACAAATGTCCACAGACACCATGGTTTCCAATCCTATGTTTGATGCAAGTGAATTTCCTGATAACTATGAAGCAGGAAGAGCTGAGGCTTGTGGGACACTGTGTAGGATTTTTTGTAGCAAGAAGACTGGAGAAGAGATTCTGCCAGCTTATTTATCCAGGTCTTAGAATTTTTTTTTGTTTATTTTTCCATTCATAAAGTTTTGAAAGTGAAAACTATTGTAGCATGGCATGGTAGGCTGAATTGATAAGTAAACGTTGGTCTGAAAAACTTGCCAATGTCTGTAAGTAATTGAAACTTCTGCTTGAAATTCTTCCATTTTGCCTGTCTCATCAAATTTGGTAAAGATAAGATGCTTTTTATTTTAGAAGCATTATTTATTTCATCATATTTGACTTTGATTAATCAGGGAGAGATTTGGAAGGATCACACTGATTAAGTAAACTTTCAGCACAGTGTTAGGCATTATGGATGGTCCAGAAATGTTAGCTGTAAATCCGGCCTCTGAAGAGCTTATTCTCAAGTGAGCAAAGAAAGCCATGGAGACAAGTGACAATGATCCAAAAGTAATAGGAAGTTGGTAGGAGAGAGGCAGAGATAAAGTGCTGTGGGCATTCCGAGGAAGAAGCAGTATATACTTACCCCAGGGGTTCAGGAAAGAGTTACAGAGGATGGGATGATTGTGCTAGACTTAACAAGGACGGGTAGTATTTAGAGTATGTTAACAGGTTGGGTAGGGTCTCTTACATCTGTGACTTCAACCATCTCTGTGAATAGCTCTGCCAGCCATTCAGTTGCGCAGACCAAAAGCTTAGAGTCCTTTTACACTCTTCTCCCTCTGTATCTTTAGATGGTGAACCAACTCCTGCCTTTCTGCTACTTAACCCTCTTTCTAATCCCTCCACTCTGTCCTAACCATGACACTTCAGACCTTGTCACTTTTTCCTAAATTAACTTGTGGTGGCCTCCTATTTTTCTTGACTCTATTTTGCTTTCCTCAGCTGCTCTTTCACCTAGCTGCTAAAGTGGTCAACAAGAGCATTCAGGTGTCTTTTTGTACCTGCTAGATTCTCAGGAGAGAGGATTAAACTGAATCAGAGGGAACTAAGTGCAGAATCATATAGGCCTGAAACAGGTGGTACATACAGAGAACTGATCAGGGGTATCTTAATAATAGCTCTTGGCTTTTTTTTTTTTTTTTTTAGTGTGTATTTTTGAGAGGGAGAGAGACAGAGTAGAAGTGGGAGAGAGGCAAAGAGAGAGGGAGACACAGAATCTGAAGCAGGCTTCCGGCTCTCACCTATCAGTACAGAGCCTGATGTGGGGCTTGAACTCATGAACCATGTGCTAAAGTCAGACATTTGACTGACAGAGCCACCCAGACACCCCAGGCTCTTGGCTTTAAGTAACGAGAAACCCCTCTGCTGATCAAAGTGTGATATAAGCAACATAGGAACATATTATGAGAAATTGTGCCATTTAATACATTCTAAGGTCAAGACATGCAACAGCGCCTCACAAAGGGCAGGGACCAAGAACTAGAAAGTGTTCAAGGAACAAAACAACTTTCTTCCTGGTTCTCTGCCTTCTTGGTCTCCCAGAACTTCTTCTGTCTTCTCTTCTCTGCAGATTATTTTCTTATGTTTCAGTGTGCTTCTGAATTTCCAAATTCTGTGGCTTTGTTCTAGGTGACCAGGAGGGCCAGTTAGCATCTCTGAAGCCTAATTTCAGATTCCTGGGAAAAAGGATCTGATCAATCAGGTGTCTACCTCTGGTCTAGTCAGCTACAACTGTGAGGGTGGGTCACATGGAGTGCTGGAGTCATCCCTTGTGATGGGGCCACAGTCTCAGGAGGGAGACTGGGTTGGGGAGATACCCTGAACAGTAATAATAGTGATAAGGTAGAAGAAGGCTGTGATCATGAGCTTTCTGTCTGGCCCATAAGACTGGATAGATGGTCGTATGACCAACTGAAAGGACAGATTTGTGAGAGGGCACATGATGAACTTAGTTATGAATCTGTTGAGTTTGAGATGCTGTGGGATATTAATCAACAAATTATTAAGTTCCTGTTATGTGCTAGATACTGTGCATAGGAAATACTGGAGTAATCAGTACATGTTGTTAGTAACGAGTATGACCTGCCTTTAGGTATCCACACACTTGGCTAACAGATCTGGACTCAGTTGAGAGGCATGGGCTAGGGACTGATTTGATTATATTCTGTGGCTTAAAACTAGACTAGTACGAGAGAGAACTTAGAGAGTGGATGGAGCTTGGCAGCCTGATGGACGCCAGCATAGGAGGCAGGCGGAGTAAGAGAGTCTGTTAGAGGAAACGGCTACAGCAGTCAGAGAAGGAAAAGAAGAAAGGAGTATATTAAAGTGTTGAGTACTTTAAAAAGGCAGAGTAAGTTAAGACTTAGACACGTCTTTTGGATTTAGCACTTGGGACGCTGTATGGTTTTAACTGAGTTCTCGGAAGAGAAGCTAGACTGAAATGTGTTGAGTAGTGACCAGGAGATAAGAGAGTTGTTTCCAAAGAGTTTTGTGGAGAAAAGTACCTCACGGTAGTAGAGTTTACCAATATAGTTGCTCTTGAATTATAGAAGATTGAATACCTGGTTGATTGGGGGTTAGAGGAGGGGACTAAAAGAAGGTAAACGCAGGTATATTCCTAAAAGGAGTCATTCCTGACTCCCTTCTGTGTCATGGTGAGTGAAGGGCTGAATGAGGAGATTTCTTTCTTTCATTGTCCCCCCAGAAAAGATGGGGAAGGGAAGAAAGACACAATGCACACTTTTCTCTTTTTCTTTAGGAATTGGAAGATGTAAAACTTTACTGACATGGAATTCAGTTCACTAATTCCTCCAGTTTATTAATAATTACTGTAGCCATTTGTTTTATTTTGGTTGCTTCATTTGCAGGCACCCGTAACTTTGAGTTGCAAGGCTTAAAACTTCAAGAAGGTGTAAGAGACGTGAATTTTTTTTTTTCATTAGGAAAGATATTTTGGTTCTTAGTATATTTGCTTTTGAATTGTTCTAACTCCAGTAATACCTTTTAAGGATAGCAGTAGTGAAGAGTAGAAATAGACTTTCAGATGACTATGTAGAAAATATTAATAATTATGAATATAATTGATCAGCAGTTTGTTTAAAATTTTTTTCTTGCTTTCCTAGATTTTACATGCTTTTAATTCAAGGTTTGCAGATAAATGATTATGTGTGCCATCCTGTCTTGGCCAGCGTTATTCTAAACTCCCCTCCTTTGTTCTGCTGTGACTTGAAAGGGATTGATGTTGTGGTTCCTTACTTTATTTCAGCTCTTGAAACCATTTTGCCTGACAGGTAAGCTATCATTCTGTACTATCATGTCACTTGTTGGGTTTGACCTGGTTTGTTTTGGTGCTTCCTCCCCAGTTTCCTAATTTATCCTTTGCTGTTGTCTTCATAGCCCAAAGGAACTCAGGTCACATTACATGGGCACAGAACATCCAGATACACCTCATCCCTGAATTCATTCAGTTCTAATTTGTTCGTGGGCATGTTGAATTCTTTTTGGCCTGGTCTGGAGGGCTAAGAACAACCCCAGCCCAGAGGTTCCTACTTTTATAGAGTAGGTCATACATTTAAAATCAGTCAGTCAGATTCTAGTTTAATTCTGTAACAGTTTAACATAGAAATTCACACACAGGCATACGCACACACACACACACACACACACGTGCGCACGCACACTACAGAAAATAAACTCAGTAGAAAGTAGTTACTGCATCCTTTATGAAGCCAAACCCAGTGCTTTTATTGTGAAAAAATTGACCTAATGTATATTTGGCAATAGCTAAAAACATACTTTGGTTTGGAAATACCAATAGCTTTTTTTTTCCTTTTTCTTTTTTGGCAGAGAACTCTCAAAATTCAAAAGCTATGTAAATCCAACAGAATTGAGAAGATCTTCCATTAACATCCTACTTTCTTTGTTGCCCCTCCCTCATCATTTTGGCACAGTCAAATCTGAGGTAATGTTTTATTAAAGTTTTTTATATTCTGCATTCTATTTTGTGTGCTTATTCAAGTCAAATTGTATTTAAAAATGGAACATGAGCTTTTTAAGACTTTTCTCAGGGGCGCCTGATTGGCTCAGTCAGTGGAGCATGCATCTCTTGATCTGGGGTTGTGAGTTAGAGCCTCACATTGGATGAAGAGATTACCTAAAAAAATAAAATAATGAAATCTTAAAAAAAAAACAACCCAACTTAGATTATTTTAGTTGAATTGACAAAGCTGGTCTGTGGTGGTATTTCTTTTGTTAGTCAATCAGCATGCCTGGTCTACCATTTCAGGTGGTGATGGGCTAGTGACAGCTGCTAACACATGTGGTGTGAGTTAGTGTCAGAATTAGCACAGCAGCTCATATATTAATCAGATTGAAAACCTTGCTTGTTAGACTGATCTCATTGTCCACTGTCCACTGTAGCAGTTGCCACATGGGCATAGTGTACCACAACAGTCGATGTTGAATATTATTTTTTTCTTCCCTAGGTGGTCCTGGAAGGAAAGTTTAGTAACGATGACAGCTCTTCATATGATAAACCAATAACTTTTTTGTCCCTGAAGTTGAGACTTGTGAATATACTAATAGGTGCCTTGCAAACGGAAACGGACCCCAACAACACTCAAATGATACTAGGTTTGTGTTCACAAAAATTTTTTAAGTGAACCCAGTCATGCTGAGATTGCAGGGGTCAGTGATAGGAAGCTAAGCCTAATACAGCTCTTCTGAATACTTGTTCTGAATCAGAGTTAGAATTGTTTGCTTTTATTTGTGAAAACGTTTAAAGGAGAGAGATGAGGGAAGGGGAAAGGATTACAGTTGTCTTAGTGGGTCATTTTTGCTTAGTTTTATTGGTGTTATTTTTCTCTTTCTCTCTTGCCTTTCCTCTCTCCACCGCTCTCCTTTTCCCACCTTCCTCCCTTGTTTCTCTTCTCTTCCCTTCCCTCCCTTCTTACATCTGTGTTTTCCTCTTCCTCTTACCCATTATGTCTATGTGGAGTTGGGTGTAATTCTGGAAGCCATGTAAGAACCCTGCCAGGAAGAAACTGAGGAGTAGTTGTTGCTGTGCTTCCTTCCTTTTTCCTTAATGTTTTCTTTTGGTTCACTTATCATACTGATTCTCTTTTAAATGGCCTCTCATCATTATGGCCACTGACATATTATAAGTGCTCATTATTTTCCAACTTGATTACTACAGCTGTCTCTGTCTTTCATCAAAGCCAAGAGCATGGTCCTAAGAACAGGAATTCTGAGAACAATACTAAAGAACTGATGGCATGGCTTTTATTCTTGAGCAAGTCTTATTGCAGAAATTAGAATACCCTCACAAAGTGTCAGATAATAGAAGGCAGAGCTGATTACGTGTCTTGTTCAGTGTCTTCAGTGTTGAGCGAAGAAATCAAAAGAGCAAGGAAGACTTCAGAGGGGAAAGTGGGAGTTAAATTTGATCTTGTAGGGCAGAATTTAAATAGGCAGAAATGCGGTTAGGATTTCATTTCAGGAGAGGAAGTGTCATGACCAAAGAATTGGTTATTGCAGTAGTAATTGGAGTGAGTGTTCAGGATGTGTAGTATGTCTTGCAGTGAGAAAGTGGAATAAATAGGAAAGAATAAACTGTTTCCTTTTGGAAAAGTGTTGAAAGAACAGAGGTTAAATCTCTATGAGAGGGCCTCCAAGTTGTACTATTTTAGGTTATTCAAATAACATATCACTTGAAATCAGAGCATTTTCTTCAGAGTTGATATTTAGTTTTGCCTTAACCAACCCTTGTTCTGAAGAGCTCCCTATGTATATTTCAAGGAGAGTCCATTGTCACTCTTGCCATAGATTGGCAAAACTCTGTCTGTCCTCCCTCTATCCATGGGGACAAGAGAACTCTTGCACTGGTATGAGCAGCAGTGTGTTAGGCTCACCATCTTGTTTCTGTCCTAGCTTTTCTAGAGCTGTAGGTTCTCTGATAGTAAATACATGCAGCTTGCCTTCAGAATGTGTAGCCATGGTCAAGCCCTGAACCATGTGGCTTTAATCTTTCTAAAAAAGGCAGTTTGGTATATGTATATATGTATATACATACACACACACACACACACAATGGAGTATTGCTTGGCAATCAAAAAGAATGAACTCTTGCTATTTGCAACAACATGGAACTAGAGGGTATTATGCTAAGCAAAATTAGCCAGTCAGAGAAAGACAAATATATGACTTCACTTCACTCCTATGTGGAATCTAAGATACAAAACAGATGAACACAGGGAGAGGGAAGCAAAAAAACCCATAAAAATAGGGAGGGGGACAAAACATAAGAGACTCTTAAATATAGAAAACAAACTGAGGGTTGCTGGAGGGGTTATAGGTGGAGAGATGGGCTAAATGGGCAAGGGGACTTGAGGAAGACACTTGTTGGGATGAGCACTGGTTGTTATACGTAGGGGATGAATCACTGGAATCTACTCCTGAAATCATTATTGCACTATATGTTAACTTGGATGTAAATTAAAAAATTAAAAAGCAGTCTGGTCAGAAACATATAGCTGTGATTTTTATTTTGTTGTTTTTCTTTTATTTCTAAAAGAACAGAATCTGGTTTTAAAGTATTCTATATTTGGGGCGCCTGGGTGGCTTAGTCGGTCAAGCGTCCAACTTTTGCTTAGGTCATGATCTCGCGGTTCGTGGGTTCGAGCCCCGCGTCGGGCTCTGTGCTGACTGCCAGCTCAGAGCCTGGAGCCTATTTCAGAATCTGTATCTCCCTCTCTCTCTGACCCTCCCCCTGTTCACGCTGTCTCTCTCCTAGAAATAAATAAAAATATAAAAAAAAATAATAATAATAAAGTATTCTATATTTTTCTTAGTTTATATTACCCTTGAAATTGAGATGTTTACATAGTCAGCTAAAATCATATTCTTGTCATATATTTAAATGCACTTAAAAGAATTTTTTTTTTCTGTTATAGGGGCAATGTTAAATATTGTTCAAGATTCAGCACTTTTAGAAGCCATTGGTTGCCAAATGGAGATGGTAAGAAGCATACCACGTGTAATCCATCTGAGAATATCAACATCTGATTTTATGTAAATTGCATTCCAAAATGTCTTTCTTTGTGATTTTTAAAGACATTTGTAAATTCAGCTCATTGATTCTGAAGGATCCTATTTTAAAATATGTATTTTGAGGTTTTTTACCTTTTAGTGCTTCCTCAACCATTAGGTCCCTGAGAGATTCTGCATGAGAGAAATTTCAGATAGTCACAGTCTTTATTCCTGGACAGTGTCTACTTGAAGCTCTTGACTTCTTTTGCTTTGCTGGTGAACTGGCTTGAATAATCTTGGATAAGCCCCCTATACTCTTGTTCCTTCTATGCCTAGTAGATCTAATGCTGGCTGGAAACAGGTATTGAGTTTGTTCTTTTCCATCTCACCAGCTCTTTTTTTTTGTAAGTTTATTTATTTTGAGAGAGAGAGAGGGTGGCACAAGTGAGCGGGGGAGGGCCAGAGAGTGGGAGAGAGACTCCCAAATACACTCTGTGCTGTGAGCCTAAAGACAGTGAGTTGGTGACCTGAGCCAGAATTAAGAAATGGACACTTAACTGACTGAGCCACCCAGGTACCCCTCATCAGCTCTTTTACACCAAAGTTTGAAGGACCCCCAAAGCACCAATACTTCCAAATTTAAAAAGTTTCCCAGAGACTCCCACTGCCCCCTACTTCTGGCTTCAGGATATATGATCCCCATACCTGGAGTAGAGACAGGAGAGTAGAGGGATTAATAGAGTATACTGGAATGAGATGGGTATATGTAGGATGGGTGATCAAATTATTATTAAGGAAATTATATTCATATCCCACAAGGTAGCTAATAATAACCAACTGATCTGGATATAATGAATTTTGCTTATATGGGGGAAAATGAGAGTCTCTGTGCATGTAGAAGTACTAACCGTAATATTTCATTGTTCGTGTTCTATGATGTAACTACATTTGAAAGTTACTGTTGTTTATTTGTGTTTTGTTTTTTTAAGATTGTATACCTGTTCTGAGATTTTGCTTAGGAGGCACTAGGTTTTTTTTTTTTTTTTTTTAAAGATCCAGAGTTATTAGCTAGTAAAAATCTAGAGAAGATGAGAAAGGTCCTGAGCTGACCCTTTGTAAACAGCAGCAAAGAAGACTCCAGAATGAGCAGCCATAATCATCAAACCGTTCATACCCTTCAGTAGATGATGTCTTTGCAAAAACACAATAGTTTTACTCCCTTGTCAGTTTTTATCAGTTTTTGCTACTTAAATGCTGTTCCATTTTATCAACATGGCTTTTCATGACTGTCAACTTGTCAACTTTGGATGTAGACCTCAAATATTTGACTCATTTTTATTTGACTAGGGTGGTGGAGAAAATAACCTGAAGAGTCATAGTCGCACTAATAGTGGTATTAGTTCAGCAAGTGGTGGAAGCACAGAGCCCACAACTCCTGACAGTGAAAGACCTGCTCAGGCCCTCCTAAGGGATTATGGTAAGCCATGTTTGGTTTTTTTGAAATCCAAATTTTATTGAATAACTTTTAACGCCCAGATATATAAAAACCAAAATCTTTTTAAACAAAATTTTAATGTTCATGATTTTTTATGTATTAAGTATAATAGACTATTAGTCTAAGAGTTCTTTATTATTTTATTTTATTTTTAAATTTTATTTTAGAGAGAGAGAGTGTGTGTGTGTGAGGGGGAGAGGGGCCAAGGGAGAGAGAGAAATTTAAACAGGCTCCATGCTCACTGCGAAGCCTGATGTGGGGCTTGATCATGACCTGAGCTGAAATCAAGAGTTGGATGCTCCACTGCCTGAGCCACCCAGGTGCCCCTAAAAGATTTTTAAAAAGAAAGCATATCTTTTAAAATTAGCTCTATAGCTTTTAGTAGCTAGTTTTGAGTAGTTTATTAGATTTTGTAAATGATTATGGTGGGTTGTCAGGAAACATTTCTGGATTCTGTACCAGGTGTTGGTAATATGAAATCAAATAGGATGTGCTCTAATGCCAGTCAGCGAGCACATCAATTATTGCCATGTGAAAAGGGGAGTGATGAAATAAACATTAGATGGGAACCCAGAGGAGAGTGTCTTTGTGTTTAAAACCTATATATCTTACTATAACTGATTAGATTTTTCGGTCACGTATTTTAAGCAAGAGTAAGGAAACATTTGCTAGCTGAGCATTCTGGCAGTTTTATGGGTTCTGTGAATTGTGGATGCCTTTGTGTTTTTATACATAATTATTCATATTGTATTGAATCTCTGAGTGCCAGTCTGACTTGACTGGAATGAAATCTAGATCCTTAGACGTGAATTTAATTTTTTAATCATCTGGAGAATGATTTAAGGCATGTTTTAAGTATCCTTGAGCATGTCAAATACATCAGGTCATTATGAAGTTATTCAACAAATTTAAATACAGCATTTATAAAGATGTTATTTAAAGTTGTTATCTTATTTTAATGGATTTAAGTATACTATAGGTGAAAATTGTTTTTCATGCTTTCTAAAGCACTTTTAAACTAAAGAATTTTCTGAATCATTGTATGTGTTCTAATATAAATGTTGGAAGTGATTATTGTTTGTTTCAGCATTTTGAACTGGTGTTAGTGAGTTCTGCTTGTAATGTTGTAGTTTTTACTAAGAAATCCAGATTTGTGTTAGTGTTGCATGAATGTCTCTCTTTAATGATCATTCCTTTTTCTGTTGTCACTGCCCTCTTTCTGATAGGATCGACAGGTATAATGTCCCTAAAGCTTCTTTTATAATAAAATTCACTTTAATTTGTCCTAATTTATTATTAGCTAAATAGTAATTACTTTAATTTTTTTTAAGTTTTATTTATTTATTTATTTTGAGGGAGAGAACAAGTGGGGGAGGGCCAGAGAGAAAGAGCGACAGAGGATCCAAAGGGGTTTCTATGTTGACAGCTGAGATCCCCAACTGAGGCTTGAACTCAAGAACCAAGAGATCGTGACCTGAGCCGAAGTCGGACACTTAACTGACTGAGCCACCCAGGCGCCCCAGTAATTACTTTTAAATGTAGAACTGGAGGCCAAATAAAAACATGGTGACTTGGTTAATTTTTTTTTTTTTAGAAGTAGTAAAGTGGTCTTAGAGAATTAAATGTTAAAATTGTGTTTAGAAAGGCATTGCATGTGACTTTTGATAGTTTAAACCCTGAATTTCAGCAGATGCTTTAGGATATTCCTGGCATCTGAGGAGATTCTAAAGTCTGAATTCTTTTTTTCTGTAAAATTCTAAGGAAATGATAGTCCTTTCATTGTTTTTTTTTTTTAATGTAACTCTCTCTGAGTTAAGGGATTTTAAAATTTACATTATTATAAGAATGGTATTGAACTGCCAGATCCCAGTGGATGTCTGTGTAAAAGTAGCTGAGCTGGGAGCTAGAAGCTGCTTTGGTCCAGTGTGTGTGCTCTGTGCACTGTCGTCGAGTAAGGCTTGGTGCTCAGGCCAGTGGGGTGGGGAGCATAGCACTGTGTGGGTGCCCATTGTGCTCACTGTGGCTGCTGTGGTCTGTGCCTGGTGGAATGCTGTGCTTCTTGTTACTAATGCTTAGTTGTTTTCCCTCCCTGTGGGATGTGGCATTGGGGTTATATCCTAGCTCTTAATACAGATTCAGCCGCTGGGCTCCTGATCCGCAGCATTCATCTTGTCACCCAAAGACTCAACTCCCAGTGGCGGCAAGACATGAGCATATCCCTGGCAGCTCTAGAGCTCCTCTCTGGCCTGGCAAAGGTGAGGAGGACAGTCGTTTTAGTTTAGCCTGACAGCTTTGGACCATCACTTTCTCCTGTATCTCCCAACTCCTTGAGGGATTACAGTGGTGGTTATATGCAAACGTAGTTTATGTCCAGAGCGTGCAAAAATGAGCCTTGAAATGAAAGTTTACAAAGTGAACTTTACTTTTTTAATAAGTTCAAAGAATGAATTATATTTTTGCTGTTAATTTACAGGAAACATTTCAGTACATCCGATTAATTTGCACATGATAATAGAATGCCTGCTGATTTGTATTTGCTCTCTAATATTCTTAAATTTTCAGCATGACATTTTATGCCACTGTAGGGTCATCTAATTTTAATAAATACATGTAAAAATGTACATAAATATCAAAATATTTATACTGAGTAAAAGAAGACAGACCCCTTCCTCTCAAAAAGAGAGTATAATACTGTATGATTTTATTTGTATAAAACTCTAGAAAATGCAGTTTAACCTGTAGTGACAGGAGGTAGATCAATAGTAACCTGGGGAAGGGACATAAAGGAGTGGAAGAAAGGATTAGTAAGGTACATGAGGATATTTTGGGGGGCGATTGATATGTCCACTACTTTGATCGTGATCGTTCACAGGTGTATATTTTGGCCAAAATTTATCAAATTTTTCACATTAAATATGTGTAGTTCCCTATATGTTAATTGTACATTTGAGCAGGTACATAGAACTTCGTAGCCATAGAGCATCACTGTCGGGTTGAGTTAGGGGCTTCAGAAATTTGCACACATTCCATTGCCAGCTATTCTTCTGATATGTGACAGTGGTGGATAGGTGCACCCCAGGAGTTTAGGTTTTAGGCAGTGAAAAAATATGCTAAAATGAAATACTGTTTTAGGGTTTGAAAAATGCCCTCTGATTTTATAGAGCATTATGTGATGTATCTGAAATATTCTGTTCCTCTGTATAAATACTGTTTTAATAAGCAAGGCTTTCTATGGTATATCACAATCAGAAAGGCTGGGCTACAGTGCAGATACTTTGAAATTGGAACACTGGGTCCTGACTAACTGTGCTCCCCATGTGAATATGCTTAGGTAAAGGTGATGGTGGACTCTGGAGACCGGAAGCGAGCCATCAGCTCTGTGTGCAGCTACATTGTGTACCAGTGCAGTCGACCCGCTCCCCTTCACTCCCGGGATCTGCACTCTATGATAGTTGCAGCTTTTCAGTGTCTCTGTGTCTGGCTGACAGAGCACCCTGATATGCTTGATGAAAAGGTTAGTTCACTAGATCTTCTTCTTCTTCTTCTTCTTTTTTTTTTTTGAAAGAGCATATGCATATGTACTGCTTGCAGCTGAGCCGGGAGGGGGAATGGGAGAGGGAAATAGAATCTTAACCTAGCACTGAGCGTGATGCAGGGCTTGATCTCATGACCATAAGAACATGAGCCGGACACTTAACTGACTGAGCCACCCAGGCACCCCAAGTTTACTAGATCTTAAAATAGGAAGAAGAAACAAAAACGTCTGCTGGGAAAATACCTCTTAAAAGAGAATCTTTAAACTGTATATAGTTGATATATTTCAGTAGAACACTTTTTCTTTTGAACACAACTCAAAGATTGTCATCATGCTTATATTTGGTTGCAAATTAACCCATAGAACAGTTTGTTGTTTTTTTTAACATTTATTTATTGTTGAGAGACAGAGCACAAGCATAGAGAGAGGGAGACACAGAAGCAGGCTCCACGCTCTGAGGTGTCAGCACAGAACCCAATGCAGGGCTTGAACTCAGAACCTGTGAGATCATGACCTGAGCCTAAGTCGTACGCTTAACTGACTGAGCCATCCAGGCGCCCTGAAAAGTTCTTTTGAAAGATGTAGCTTTTACCTCTTTGACCTTGGCTGCAGCAACTTCTTACTTGACATGTCTCCAAAGGCAGGGGAAATAAAAGCAAAAATGAACTATTTGCACCTCATCAAGATAAAAGTTTCTGCATAGCAAAGGAAACAATCAACAAAACTAAAAGGCAGCCAGTGGAATAGGAGAAGATATTTGCAAATGACATGTCAGATAAGGGGTTAGTATCCAAAATCTATAAAGAACTTACAAACTCAACACCTAAGAAACAAATAATCCAGTGAAGAAATGGGCGGAAGACATAAATAGACACTTTCCTAAAGAAGACATCCAGATGGCTAACAGACACATGAAAAGATGCTTAACATTGCTCACCATCAGGGAAATACAAATCAAAACCATTGATACCACCTCATACTTGTCAGAGTGGCTAACGTTAACAACTCAGGAAACAATAGCTGTTGACGAGGATGTGGAGAAAGGGGAACTTTTTTGCATTCTTGGGAATGCAAACTGGAATGCAGCCACTCTGGAAAACAGTCTGGAGGTTCCTCAAAAAATTAAAAATAGGACTACCCTACAACCCAGCAGTAGCACTACTAGGAATTTATCCAAAGGATACTGGAGTGCTGATTCGAAGGGGTACATGTACCCCAGTGTTTATAGCAGTGCTATCAACAATGGCTATATTATGGAAGGAACCCAACAGGCCATAAACTGAT
Organism: Hyaena hyaena; assembly: GCF_003009895.1. Lineage (NCBI taxonomy): Eukaryota > Metazoa > Chordata > Mammalia > Carnivora > Hyaenidae > Hyaena > Hyaena hyaena. The sequence goes on from NW_024080657.1 coordinate 2,457,314, forward strand.
GAATGGATAAAAAAGATGTGGTATATATATATATACAATGGCATACTACTTGGTGATGAAAAGGAATGAAATCCTGCCATTTGCAATAATGTGGATGGAACTGGAGGGTATTATGCTAAGTGAAATAAGCCAATCAGAAAGATATCATATGTTTTCACTCATATGTGGCATTTGAGAAACTTAACAGAAGACCATAGGAGAAGGGAAGGGGGTAAAAGTTACAAACAGAGAGGGAGGCATACCATAAGAGGCTCTTAAATACAGAGCACAAACTCTGAGGGCTTTTGGGGGGTGGAGGGTTGGGAGGGCGGGGAAATGGGTGATGGACATTGAGGAGAGCACTTGTTGGGATAAGCACTAGGTATTGTATGTAAGTGATGAATCACAGGAATCTGCTGAAGCCAAGACTACACTGTATACACTGTATGTTAGTTAACTTGATAAATTACAAAATAAGCAAACATTAAAAAAAGATGCAGCCTTTTCTCTCTCTGCCTTTCCCCTACTCATGTGCACATGCACTTTCTCTCTGTCTCTCTCAAATGAAAAGAAAAGAAAGTTGGAATCTTGACTAATTTATCTGAAGTATCAAGAATACAACTTCTTAAAAGGATGTGGTAACCTCAAGATGGTCAGTAGGCACTCTGGTCACCTGTTGCCAAACTCTGAAGGACAGTTGGTAGCCAGGCTGCAAAACTAGAACATAAATTGCCATAAATTTGCCTGTACACAAACATTTCATTTCAGGCGCCTAGGTGGCTTAGTCAGTTAAGTGTCCCGACACTTGAACTCAGCTCAGGTCTTGATCTCAGGGTCTTGAGTTCAAGCCTCATGTTGGGCTCTAAGCTGGGCATGAAGCCTACTTAAAAAAATTCATTTCACACATGTTTTCCATTCTCAGGTAGGCACAGATATCTAGGCTGATTTTCCTTGCTATTGTTCCATGTAATATTTTCCTTACAGGGAGACTGGCAGTTATCAAGAATTCATAGTATAAATAAGAGATACCAGTCTCACTGAGTATTTTTGGAGAGCTTTACATATATAGTTTTAAAAATAATAACTGTTGAATAATCTTAGTTATTTTTATAACTAACTAATTATTTTTGTAAGACAGAGTGTGAGTGGGTGCAGAGAGAGAGTGGGACAGAGGACCTGAAACAGGCTTTGCGCTGACAGCAGTAAGCCTGATGCAGGGCTCGAACTCATGAACCATGAGTTTAACTGAATTACTGTTCTGTCTCTTTAACTTGGGCTTTCATAATTTTATAGTCTGGTAATTTTATAAGAATGTGACTGATAAAATTGTATGAATTTATTATTTCTTACTATCTAACTCTGAACAGTCAAATTCAGTTCTTTAAAGAGAAATTTGAGGGGGGGGCAAAGTTTATTACTGTGAAATTAATATCCACCTATGAAAGTGAGAAAGAAACTGGAGCCTGTCAGCAAAGTACCACCACGATTAGTATTGTGATGTATTTCCCTGTCTTCTCAGGTGTATTACAAAAACTTATCTGCCTTTCCTGCTTCTAGGATTGTCTTAAGGAAGTATTGGAGATTGTGGAACTGGGAATTTCAGGAAGTAAGTCCAAGAACAGTGAGCAAGAGGTCAAGTACAAAGGAGATAAGGAGCCAAACCCTGCATCTATGAGGGTAAAGGATGCTGCTGAAGCCACCCTAACATGGTATGAAAGTGACTGCACAGGGATTGTGCCTAGGAATTACGACGGGGTTAGCTGTGGTCCCTGTAGTTTCTTCTCCCCAGCTGTTCAGCTTTAAGTGATGCAACCTCTCAGGATACTTTTTCTCTAGAAATAAAATGGAAAGGAAAAAACTTGTTTTGAGGACCAAAAGAAGCCAGGAACATGGGGCTGAGAGTTTGGGTCCTCCTTTTTCTGTGCTAGTTCGCATCAATTGAAGTCATACCATGTTAGAGCTAGAAAGGATCTTGGAGAGCCTTACTCACCTCTTCACTTTGGTGCCTGAGCCCCAAGAAGGGATCTGCCTGTGGTCTCCTGCTTCTTAGCTCAGTAGTCTAGACTCTGTTACATTTATAGTACATATTAGAAGTTCATTCAGTCAAGATTTATGAGCTCCCTCTTCTGAACTTATAATAGGATTGTAAAGATAAATCAGGTTCAAATCACCATCCTCAAAAAGCGTCTTGTCCAAAAGGGAAGATAGGAGATGAGCACAGTAGCTATGATATTAGGTGGAGGAAAAGTGCTGTAAGAGAAGAGGTGTAATAAAATGCTGGAAGGAGGATGTGAATATTTCCAGATAAAGGGAAATCAAGGATTTCTAGACAAGATGACACTGAACCTGACTTTTACGGGATGGGTGAAGAAGTTTCACCAAAAGCCAGATACAGAAGGCAGGTTAAGAAGGCAGCAAGAGAAGATTTCTTTTGTAATCATTTTCGTAGTGAAGGGATGGAGACAGGTCAGAACCTTAGAAAAGTAGCAGAGATTGCTGAGTGAGTTTCCATGGGCTGGGAAGTGAGGAGAGTGGAAGAAAGGAAGGAAGGTAATTTAGGCACATTTATGGATTGAAGGGAAGAGTTCGATGGGGAAGGTTATAATCACAGTACAAATGGAAAGATGGAGCCTATGGAAAGCTAAGTGTGGATGAAGACCCAGTAAACATTAAAGCAGGAAGGAGAATGTCAAGTCAGTCTGGGTTGGCTCCTCTTGGTCTTCTTAATAAAGTGGTAGGCAAGACTACTTGCAGATTTGTACGTAGATCAGCCCTTACCAAGATTCCAGAATCTTTTCAGTGATCTGTTCATAAGCTGGGACAGGCACAGTAAAATTGGATTTATTTCTCTTCCTCATGGGCTTCAGTCATTCAGTCCATTTTTAGAAGCCTGCATGCTTTAGTGTAGTCCTGTTCACTGTGCTAGCTGGGCTTCCAGTGCACTTCTGGAGGTTTGGCTAATAGCTAGAAAATCAGAAAAATGGACATGCAGCTGTTTAAGCCTGTACTTACACAGACAGTGAGTACTATAAATAAAAGTTAAGAGGGAAGACCATATGAGAGGTGGAATGGACTGAAAAGCTTTATGAAAGAACTGAGCCTTGATGTGTGCCTGCAAGTGTAAGAAGGATATGGGGAGAGCATTTCTTATTGGGAACTGTGTATCCTACAAAAGTCAGTTTGTTGCAATCCTAGCCTGGGTAGGACATTCCTATGAGTGTATAATGGGCAGTGAGTATTGGATATATGCTCTGAATGACGAGTGAACCCTGGGATGCTTCTGGGAAGCCTACTCACTGGTTATCTAGGTGGCTCATCGGTTTTATCTGCAGCTGTCCTGTCTCTGCTGGCACCTCCACAAATGGTATTTCCGGTTACCAATCTTGAAGAGTGCCCTGAAGAGTACAGTCGTCATGAAACCTGTCCCAAACCAAATCTCTTCGTTGGCTCAAAATTACTGCTTTATGTCAGTATCACTGCTGTTTTTTGGCTATATAAACACAGACCTTGGATTTTTCCTGATTTATCTCTGCTTATCTGTCATTCCCCATATGAAGCCAGTGACTGACTCCAGTAGACTCAGTAGACTTTATTTTGGAAGTCTTTCTTCTGTCCCTTCTAACCTCAGCATCCTAGTCTAGGCTCTTCTCACTTCCTGACTAATTTCTATGTTTTTAATCTCCTCCTTTCTGTTCATCTTGCATTCCATTTTTGAACTCATCATCCTTAGCCCCGCCCCCCCCCCTTTTTTTTTTCCTTGGTGCTTGAGTGGTTGAAAACTGACTAGATCTCTGTTTCCTCTTTGTCTGATTGTCAGGGCCCTCCTTATTCTGTCCCCACCCACACCAATCTTCCCCAGCACATCTCCATAATAGAACCTGGCAGGCCAGTTGTGGCTGTGAACTGGGCATGTTCTTATTTGTCTCTGTGTACTCCCTGGGTTTCAGGACTTCCTTCTTTTCCCCTCGGTCACATCCTTAACTGTTCAGTGCCCACGTAAAATCTAGTCACCTCCATGGGACCTTCTTTGGTTATTCTGCTTCTGAATAATGACTCTTTTCTGCACTTTTGTGCTCATTCAGTCAAACCCGACCTCACAGCATGGAATTCTATACTGTCATGATCGTATCTGGTTCTATTTTGATACATGCTAGTGTTGTCTCCCCAACTTGGGTAGAGGCCACATTTCCTTCTTTAACACTTCTCACAGTGCTGAGAATAGTAGGCAGTTATGAAGTGTAAATTGGCTAGTTGGGTGTTTTCCCCTTAGAGTACTAATACAAATTCAGAATTAGGACTCTTGGAAGTCATTTTGGCAGCCCCTCTGCTTAAGCAGCTTGTAAGGTATACCATGTTATTTAGCCTCTAATTTTGTGATAGTCTAACCCCTAAGGTTCCCATTTCATTCTTATTTTTAAAAATTTGATGTTTACATTGAACTGAACTCTCTCCCACTTTAGCTTCTACTCATTGGTTCTGATTCAAACTTTTGATAGTGGAATCCTCTTTCCAGGCAGTAATGATGTCTGAAGATAATGCTTATGAAGATGGTGATTTGTTTCTGCCAGTACCTCAAGCTGTTTGTTATATGACAGAGATTCAAGTACCTTTATCATCCTGATCATTCTTCTCTCGATGGTGTGGGTTTGACTCAGTACCTCTTAAAGGTGGTTTACTGAATAAAATATTCTAGGTGAGGATGGATGATCTTTACACACTATAGGATATTATATTTTCATTAAAATGCACTTGGAGACCACATTGGGTTTTTGAGAACTTGATGATTCGGGTAAAGTCACCTAAAATTAGAGTCTTTCACACATTTATTTTTTGTCTGCTTTTCTCATCCTGTACTTACTTGTTTGGGGGTATTTCTATGGACAAAACTTTACATTTAAACCTGAGATCTCTTCCTGTAAGATTTACCTCATTATTTGGATCCCAACTCTTCCTCTGACATATTAACTCTGCAGCTCAACTTTTGGTCAACTGCAGATTTAATGAGTCAGCTCTGTGTGTCCTAATCAAAGATACTGATGAAAACATTGAACAGAGATAGACTCACAAAGCACATTATCAGAGATTTGCATTCAGGTTGATAGGCATTTTTTAATGTTGTCTACAAGTTTATCATGATATGCTGTCAAATACTTGCATGTCTTGGTATCAGAGACAGTTCTCCCCCATCCAGCCTAGTCACTGTCAAGAAGAGAAAATGTGTTTAGGCTGGTATGATTCAGTCTTAGTAACGTGTTCCCTTGAGTCTTGCACGGAACATGACAAACTCCCTTGGTCCATATATTTTGCGACATCGATCTCTGTCCCGTGTTAGAAAACCGAAGTCGTGTTTTACTTTTTCTGGTCTGCCGGTATTTCGCCTATTTTCCACAATTCCTTAGAGGCTTGAACTCCCCATCAGATTCTCCTGGTCTTTGAAATTTTTAGACAGTTCTAAGAGAAGAGAAAATGGATGGAAAACATCTGCTGAGCAATGTTGCCTTCCATTATCAGAGATATTTGGGTTTCAGTACTGGAATGAAAGGAAAAGGGAGAGGCTACTACTCAAGGATCAAGATGACAAAAATGATGTTGGGGAGTATGCATTTTCCAAATGAGGTACATATGAAGGGTCAGGTGATATTAGGACCACAAGGCAGAATCTTTGTTTCCATTAAAAGATACTTTCTCTCTGTGCTTCAGTTGTTTCATTATAAAATGGGAATAATGTACTTATTTCATAGGCTTGTTTTGATAGCTAAATAAATGAAAGTGTGAAAAGTGCTTAGACCAGTGCCTCATGGTGAGTGCCATATAGAAGTTATTAATTGAATGTATGTATGCAGAAATCTCTACAGACATAAACATTTCTGAATGTTAAGGCTTGTTCAGTTGAATTCCAATTTATGAAGCATTTTTTTCTTATAGATTCTAACTTAATAATTGCAATAGTTGTGTGAGATATACTATTAGTGCCTCCAGTCTTATCTGTAAAATGAGGATAATGTCTATTTAGGACCACACAGTGAGAAGGCAGCAGGCCCTGGTTTCTAGTTGTTTAATCACTTACCACATCTGAGCCTGAATTTCCTCATCTGAAAAGTTGAGGTTTAGTTGGTCTTTGGGTCCTTTTTTAGATCTAGAATGCTTTAGCTAGCATAATCTTGAAGCCTGGAGCACATAACATTTTTTAAATATATCTTTAGGAGCTCCATGATTTGGAAATATGGTGGTCAGTTTCCCTGGGTAGCAAGCTCTGAGAGAAATTTCCTTGCAAGAAGTTTATTGGAAAGTGCTTTTAGGATCAGTTCCTAGGGGGAGTGAAGGAAGCAGCACTGAGCAGAGGGAAGGACTGAATGAGTGTAGGTGCAACAAAGAGCTCTGGGGTTGGGTTGGCCCTTCAGAGTTCTCTCAAGTTAGGGCTTGGGGCTGGGGCTTTGTACTCTCACACTGCCCTTGCCCTTTTCGCTGGCCGTGGGCTATCCCAAGACGGAGCTGTGATTCTGAGTGAGCTGGTTCTTGTTGGCTGAGAGTGAGTCCTGGAAAGGGACTCTCACCTGAAAGCTGTGGCCACCAAGTCTGCATCTGGGGGAATGGATCTTTCAGTCGTAGGAGACAGAGCAGCACACCACGGCATCCACCTCAGGGAGCAAATGTGACTTGCAAAGAGGGAGTGTGGCTGTGGTCACTTAAAAGCAGAAGGACACATTGATGCATGAGGTAAACTTAAGATTTTGCTTTGGGGATTAACTGTTATCTTTTGCATTCTCCATAGTATTATGCAGTTGCTCGGCGCATTTCCTTCACCCAGTGGTCCCGCTTCTCCTTGTAGTCTGGTGAATGAGACCACTTTGATCAAGTACTCCAGGCTGCCAACCATAAATAAGCATAGTTTCCGGTACTTTGTCTTGGATAATAGTGTCATCCTGGCAATGCTGGAGCAACCTCTTGGAAATGAACAGAGTAAGTTCCAGCACCTTGGGCCTTCTCCACTGCTAAATCACCGTGTTCTAGCACACTGTTAGTGAGCTGCTTCCAGGGTCAGGGACCTGTAGTTGCAGGAGCAACTGCAATTTCACAGCAACCTCGCATTTGTCAGAAGGTCTTCTAGCTATGTGGTGATAGTCACTGAAAAATAGAGGGTCAGAAAATAGAATATACGTATTAAATAGAATCTTTTAGAGGCTCTTTTATGTATCTGAAATACTAGAACTAAAGTAGTTCTACAAAAAGTTTGCTTTAGTGGGTTATTTTCTCTTGTTTACCATGTATAAAAATTACTGTTACTCTTCTTGACTTTGGATCCTGCCCTCCTCCTCTCCGAGCCCTCACTCCGCATTGTTCTGTTTCAGTTAATGGTGCTACCCAAACAGGCTGGAAATTCGAGGCGTCCTCTTGGCCTGCTCCTTCCTGTTTCTCCCTTACATAATTGGTATCCAATTACCCAGTGACTCTTGCATCTTTTTTTCTCTGCCTCCCTCCCAATACATCCAAATGTAGGGCCTTATTATTTCTTACTGAGATTATTGAAGTTGCTTCCTACCTGGTCTCATCCCCCTCCTTCTGGTTCCAAAATGTGTTACCCTTACCTCCTTCCTACTTGGTGCCACCATTGTATTCTTCCTCACATATGGATCTGACCATACCGGTGCCCTCATGAAAACCCTTTCATGATTTTCCTTTGACACAACATACATGGTTTCCCTCCTCAACTTTCTCTCAGTTATAAGCTGTCTCAAGGTATGTGATTACCACTGCAACTCAGGCTACTCAGAGTAGATATATACGTGTATATGTATATATATATATATATATATATATGTATACGTATATGTATTTTTAAGTTTATTTATTTATTTTGAGAGAGAGCGAGCGAGCAGGAGAAGGGCAGAGAGCAAAGGAGAAAGAATCCCAGGCAGGCTCTGCACTGTCAGTTCAGAGCCTAACACAGGGCTCAAACTCATAAACCATGAGAGCATAACCTGAGCCAAAATCAAGAGTCAGGTGCTTAACCAGCTGAGCCCCCCAGGCACCCCAAAGTACATTTTATTTTCCTGATGGTAATTAGAATCCGCCAGTATGTAAAGGAAGCATGCTTTCAGACCCTTATTTCTGGGAAAGTGATGGTTATGGAATTTTGGGACATAGAGAGCCCAGGGAATCACCTCATGTTCAGGCCCTCATTTACAGGTGAAGAAATGGAAGCTCAGAGAGGGTATGTGACTTATTCGGGGTTATTTGAAAAGTACATGGTACGACTAGGACTAGTGTCCAAATTTCCTGAGCCTCATACTGCCCCTTTATGTTGTCCCTGCTGCACAGTATAGGATTTTGTCAGTAATTAAAGACTTGTTACCTTTACAAAGGTGAACAGGCTCTTATGGTCCCATGCAAATTCTGTTGAGACTATATGAGTAGAATCCATGAATCTATAAAATGAAAGTGAGACGTTGCTCTGTAATTCGGAGATGAACGAGTTCCATTGCAAGTTTCCACTGTGTGGTAGTAAGATACAGTGATTTTAATGTCACATAGGTGCGGCCTTTAATCATTGACCAGTTCCAGAAGTGCAGACTCCCAACTCTTTCCTGCACGCACTTCATTCTTCTTTATTCCAGACATAGGGCTTCTTTGACTTTCTTCCCTGGCTTGTGCCTATTATTCATGATTCCTCCAGCCTCCTACTCCCAAGCCACCTGCTGAGGAGTCTAAAATCCCAGTGTCCCCTCTGGGTTTCCTGGCCTGAGGGGTAAGTGTCAGCTCTCTTCTAGATTTTTTTAGGACTCCTGTACTCTCATTCCCAGTCATTTCACTGCATTGGAAGTCTACTAAAAATACAAACAATTGGGATTTTATAGATTTACAAGGACATTTTAATAGCTTATAATAACAATATAACAGAAGAAGTGAGAAAACAAAGTTTGAAAAAGTTTAATTCCCACATCAGGGCAAAAAGAGGGAATAAGGAGGAGGATCTGGGTCACTCAGGAAGTCCATCCTGAGTTCTTCCCTCCCCCACCCCCCATTTCCTACCCCTGAACCTCCGCTGGGATGGAACAGTACCTGCCTGGGGGAGGGCAACAGTACATACATAAGGTATGGGTGAATGCAACATCAGCACTTCAAATGCCCTGTCTTTCTGCACTTAAGTTGTTCCCAGTACTGGAAGTTAAGAGTATTGGCTAGATAGTGTTTCCCAAAAATGGAGGCGTATGAGATAATGTTAGTCAGTACGTTGGTGAACATTATTTTATGTAATGTTAAAAACACGTGTTTCAAAAATACATTATTAGCACACCAAAATTCACAGTTTTTCATTTAGAGTAAAAATACACAGTTTCCTTTTAAAACAGATTTAGTTTAAAAAAGAAAGGAAGAAAGATCCCAGTACTTATAGTATGAGGATATGGCAGAACCCGCAGAGGTGGCACACAAAGGATGAGACTTTGGGAAGCACTGTGTAAGGACTTTGATTCTTAGAGGCTCTATGGTTGATAGCAGGTGTATTTTATATGGTTGTCATCTGAAATAAAAACTTTTTACATCACTATTTTATTCTAGATGACTTTTTCCCCTCTGTCACTGTGCTGGTCCGGGGAATGTCTGGAAGACTTGCTTGGGCACAACAACTTTGCCTTTTACCCAGAGGAGCAAAAGCAAATCAGAAGGTATCCATTAGAAGTTCCAGGGAAGGGACTAGGAGTGAGTGAGTGTATGCATGCGAGTGGGCATGTGTGTGTTATGATTTAAAGGTTAAATAACATTCCAACAAAATTCATTGATAAAATAAATATTTTCGATCCTAGCCAGGGTCTCCATCAGTTGGTTCATATCAGAATCATCTTAGGAGCCCATAATTCCCAGATCCACTGAATTACTCTTTAAAGACATCTTCAAGGCAGGTGTAGTTTCAAAAAGTTTTCCAGGTGATTCTCACATCCCTTAATGATCCAGAACTACTGTTCTGAGCTGTGGCCTCATTTTTTATGCAGTGTTAAATATAATAAAACTCAGGTACACGCCATATATGAAAAAAATTTGGCCAAGTAATGGGACTTAGTTTCAAATTATTTTTGTATGATTTATTCCTGTACAGTTGGTAATGTGCTCCATAATTTTTTAAATATGCTGTATAATTTAAATCTTATTTGGGGTGGCATAGTTTATTTTCTTTATAACATTTGTAATTTTGTGAATAAAATTTGCTCCTGGGAGAAAGTTGGAAAATTCAGATAATAAGGAAGAGATTTTAAACCATCTGTACTCTTGCTTTCCAGAAGCAGATAGTAACTCTTAATATTTTAGTAGATTTACTAACAATCTTTTTTTCCTTTCTGTATACAGTAACATTAAATAGAATGAGTCATTTTTGTATACTGTTCTTTTCATTTACTACATCATAAGCTTTTACTTAGGTTCCTAAAAATTCTTTAAAATATCACTTCATAAAATGTTACCAGGTTTTAAGAGAGACAGTCACAAAATTGGAGCATGTGTCTAAAATCATTTAATGTCCTAGGTGTCTCTTTTAGATGTGTTTTCACCCTATGGGGAGCACACCTCTGTTTTTGCTTGGTGGCATCATACAGATCACATTCTGTCAACAGCACTGTAAGCCACTAGATTAGCATTAAAGACAGGAGGAAGGAGATCAGGAAAGGAACTAAAATTTATAGATGCTTTAATATGTGCCATATTCATTTTTATTTAGTCATTACAACAACCTTGTGATGGATTATTTCCACTTTTCAGATGTGAAAACAGAAGCTGCATAGCTAATACATATTAAAGCAGGGATTTGGAGCCATTGGGATCTAGACTTGGTGCTCAGTTGAACTCACTGTCTAGGGAGGCCAGAGGACCTAAACTTGTACTTTGTTACATGAGTTGCTTTGAGAACACTTGAGACAGGGGCAAGTTTGAGCCTTGATCTCTGAACTGCCCTTCCATTGGTTTACCACTTATTGTGGGAGAGTCAGGCCTGGGGCAGTTAGAGGTATACAACCCATTTATCAGTGACAAAATCTAGAAGTTGATGAACGTTTTTATAAAAATAAAAAAGCACACTGGTACACAAGCTGTTTACCTTTAGTGTTAGCAGTGGTGTTTGTAGATCCTTGTTGAGCTCCAGTGTTACGTAGTCTTAGCAAACCAGGTGTCAGAGACCAGGGAGATACGTGTCATTACAGATGGCACTGAGTGTAATACACGTAACATTATTTGTTTTATTTTAACAGCTTTTTGTACCTGAACCTCGTCCAGTTCCTAAAAATGATGTTGGATTTAAATATACTGTCAAACATCGACCATTTCCTGAAGAGGTGGATAAGATTCCTTTTGTGAAAGCAGATCTGAGCATTCCAGATTTGCATGAAATTGTCACAGAAGAAGTAAGATTCTGTCAGCTGTTGTTAAGGGAATTACTATAAACATTCTTGAACAATTGCCATGGTCAAGACACTGCTTTTTTTGGTGTTATTAGAGGTGATTCATAAGATGACCTAGGTCTCTGTCATCCAAGTTACCATGTAGTAAGACAAGTGTGGCTTGTGGCTGATTGAAAGGACCTGGTCTCTCTTAGAGAGGTGTCACTGGGATGCTTGGGCTGGTCCATGGTAGGTTTCCCAACAGGATGGGGCCGTGATCAGACTCTAATGATGGATATTGGAGAAGGGAAACCTAATTTAGAGACTTTGATGACAGTCCAGTCAGGGAAAAGGAAGGACTAGCTAGCTGAGTGATAGTGGACGTTGAAGCACATGGAATGTATTGTGGAGGCAGAGCCAAGCAGTCAGTCTTTGATCGATGAGGGAAGGAAAAGAGCTGAAAGCTTAGATTCTGAACCTGAGTGACAAAGATATCAGTGCTATTTACAGGAATATGGGTTTGTTAGGAAAAGGGCAGATTTGGGAGGGCAGGCAAAGTGATTTTAGATTAATTTAGATAATTATATTAAGTAATTGGTATCTTAGGTCAAAGGAAAAGAAATTTAAGAAGTGGGGGACAGAAGTATGTCAGGGCATGAGAGAACAGAAGGGCAGGAATGGAGGCTGCTTATACCAGCCAGATTGCTCAGGGAGAAGACGCACTAAGTAGAGGCCCCTGGGTTTTGGCATGAATGTGCTGGTGACCTTTGAGAGCATGTCCAAAGAAGTGTTGAAGTTGGGTGACAGAGTATAAAGGTCTGGGTGGTGAATGGTTAATGAGACACAGTGAACATGAACTACACTGTCAGCATTTAAGGAAGGTGAACAGAGTGGATAATAGCATGAGGAAATGGCCTAGCTAAGGCAAGGCAAGGCTGCTTTTTACTTTTCTTTTTTATTTCTTTTTTTTAAAACTCACGGATGCCGAGAATGTAGACCTGCTTAGAGGTTGAAAGGAAGGGGGCAGCGGAGAAGTGCCTGGTTCTGCTACCACAGCAAGATGGGCTGGGAACGTGAGAGGTAATAGAGGAAGGCCCTGCAGGCAGTAGAGTCAAGAGCTGTAATGTGATTGTGTTTAGGACAGCGCTCTTTCTGGTAAGACAAGAGAGAAGGGGATAGCAGGCGGACGTTCAGAGACACTTAAAGATGAAAAGGAGGGAAACCGAAGGGGCTTAATGTAAATTTTGGGTTTGGTTCTCAATGACGATATAGAGAGTAAAAGATGGCTCTTAAAATTGCCAGGCAGCCCAGCCCAGGTTAAGTGGCATCATCTGTAGTGAAATTCTATAACACACTGCTGACTTTACTCAGAAGTCCTTGGGGTCTGGAGGCATAAGTAAAAAAATTTGAGTGGTGTGGAGATTGATAGAGGTAAGAATGTGGAAGAATAGGAAACAAGACGGCCATTTATATGTTTAGAAGAGGGTATTAAGATGTTTGATTTGGGGTTTAGTTAGGCCTGGGTGGGAAGTAGATGAAGCCAGGATGCTAATGGCCTGAGAAGATGCGAGAAGAGATTGAATGCTCACAGTGATGAGAAAGCACAGCTCAGGAAGTGAGGGTGTGGGAGAGGTGCAGGACGGAGGCTTATGGTTGGAGTCAGGAATCTCAGAATGATAGCTCTTAAAAGTACAGCAAAGTACAGCAGATCTGAGATACTAAGTGTGCTTAAGGATGGCCAAAACTGTGAAGGTTGAGAAGAGGTGGTAGAAATACAAGCAAGGTTGTTAAAAGGATCATTGCCCATCAGAGAGGATGGAGTTTAAACTGGGATTGATGGGAAGGGAAGTAGAGGGGTCAAAGAGTGTCCCTGAGAGTAGAGTGGGGTAATCCATTTGGACAAAGACCATAAATCGTGAGGGGGCCACCACTGCAGGATGAAGGGGCACAGTGATCTGGAAGAGGGGGTGAGAGCAACAGCTCTGCCCCCTTTCTTGCCCGTTTGAAGGGAAGCAGAAGTGGAATGGTTTCATTTACGGCAAGGAGATGAAGGACATAATTGTTGAGGCTGTAGGGGAGGGGGTTTTTTTGGTATTTGTTTTAACCTTGAAACCATGTTTGCTTGGTTGTGTACTCTATTGAATTAAAACTCAAGTGTTGATCTCTGAAAATTATTTCATTTTCTTTAGTGCTTTTTATTTTCATTTTCAAATTAAGATTAATCCGATTACTTTTATGATAGCTCCCCCAAAACAAAATTTTTGGTTTATTTCAGTTAGAAGAGAGACATGAAAAATTAAGGAAGGGCATGGCTCAGCAGATTGCATATGAAACACACCTCGAACAACAAAGTGAGGAAGAATTGCAGAAAAGAAGTTTTCCTGATCCAGTTACGGATTGTAAGCCTCCACCTCCTGCCCAGGAATTCCAAACAGCACGCCTCTTCCTTTCACACTTCGGATTTTTGTCTTTAGAAGCATTGAAGGTAATTTTCCTACACTTCTGTGAGTAAATATATTCTTAAATTAACATTGAGTCGATTATAGCTAAAACCTTTGATTGAGGATAGGAGGAATTAAAAAATAAACGTTACTCTGCATGTAAGTAAATGAAATTCTGTGGTGCTGTAGTTTTTACTATACAAGTCCAAGAAAGTTTGTCCCATGGATCCTCCCAGAGTCTGTCTGAGGGGGCTGCTTCGGTAATACATCCAGCTCTGAAGTTTCCCAAGTAATGTGTGACCCATATCACATGCATAAATGAATTCTACAGGTAAGTAGAAAAAGAATGTTAAAAATATTCCCCTATCCACGTTTATTACCGAAGGTGTGGGCTATAATGGACCCTCCTCCTCCTCCTCCTCCTCATCTTTCTCCTTCTCTTCCTCTTCCTCCTCCTTCTCCTTCTCCACCTTCTCCTCCTTCTTCTTTCTTCTTCCTTTTCTTCCTCAGCGCCCCAATGGTGCTGTCTAGTGATTATAATTTTCCATTCATAGTGTCTATTCTAGTTGATTTTTTAAGCTTCCAAGAAAATAATTGTCATGCTTTCTTATCTGTGTCAAGACTTGGTAAAAAGTCAGAAAGTTGCTTGGTATATCTTATGAATCTTAGCCTAACTCTAATAACTTAAACTTGACAGCACACATGTACAAAAAAGCTGTAAACTAATCTTACTTACGCATATATGTGTAGAAGTATTAAGGAGAAGGCTAGTAAAACTAAATTAAAAAAACAAACAAGCTAAACCAGGACTAGTCATGTAGATCCATAAATGGCAACCTATGAGAAATTAGAAGCACCCTTTGTTAAAATCAGCGGCAAAGGATATCTGTTTTAACCACTATTTTTTTTTTTAATATTTTATTTATTTCTAGGAGGGAGGGAGGAAGGGAGGGAGAGAGACAGACAGAGACAGAGAGACAGCGTGAGCAGGGGAGGGTCAGAGAGAGAGGGAGTCACAGACTGAAACAGGCTTCAGGCTTTGAGCTGGCAGCACAGAGCCCGACGTGGGGCTCGAACCCACGAACCGCGAGATCATGACCTAAGCGAAAGTCGGACGCTTAACCGACTAAGCCACCCAAGCACCCCTGTTTTGACCACTATTTAATAATGAGAATTTTTTAGTCCATAAAATTTTTTTTTTAATTTAAAATAGTCCTGGGTTAACAGAAAGTTGCCCCCAAAAATATACAGGGAGGTTTCCCCCAGTGGCAACATCTTACATAGCTATAGAAGAATATCAAAACCTAGTAAGTCAATGAAATATTAAACTAAATAAGAAGTAAAAACTATTGGAAAGAAGATAGTTTACAGGTAACATGACTTCCATTAGACAACCACTAAGGAATTGATAAAACATTTAAAATAAATGAGAGAGTTTAAGATCGCCACACAGAAAAGTACAAAAATTAATGACTGTTGCTTTAATATCCTGTTAAAACTATAGTACAAAAGTACTTTATTTACAGTTGTGATATAGATGAAAGTTACCTGAATGGTGTACAAGATCTATAGGGAAAAACTTTAAAAAGTTACTAAGAGATGTAAAATAGGTATATGTTATGTTCCTGGATTAGAAGATCATCCAAAAGAACAAACCGATGATAGCTTTGAAAAAAGAAAAATTCAAAGGCTTTGCCACATGTAACAGATTCACAGTTCCTTATACAAGATTTCAGATTAAAGTAAAAGTGAAAATCAGAAGGTTTTTTTATATGTTTGTAGCAAATCCAAGTAAGTCAAAATCTGGCCTGAATTGACAACACGGCTATTTGTAGTCTTTAATTATTTCACATAGTGTGAATACTCTTCTGTTTGACTGTAGAAACAGTGTCCTTGGTTAGAGGGTGTTGCCTCAGCCCTTGCCGGGAATGTTGTGGTGTAGACAAGACCAGGCTCACAGTCCTTGCGAATGTAGAAAGGAGTAAACTTTGCCATCGCTGGAGCATGTGTTCTTGAAAAATACCATGGATGACAAAACCTTGGACAAGGTGAAGATCTACAAGAAGATAAGGGATTAGGGGAAAAACAAAAAGATTCATTTAAAAAGTTAATAGACTTTATTTAATAGAGTAGTTTTAGGTTTGTGGAACAGTTGAGTAGAAAGGACAGAGATCTCCTAGATACCCCAACTGCGCCCCTCCTCCCAGTATCATCCTGTTACTAACATCTTGCATCGATGTGGTACATTTGTTGAGACTGATGCACCATACCCATGCATTATTAACTAAAATCTATAGTTTATAGTAGAGTTCACTCTGTGTTGCACAGTTTCCCAGGTTTTGACATGTGTAATATGTATCCACCATTACAGTATTATACAGAACGGTTTCACTGCCCTAAGAATCCACTATACCCTGCCTCTCAACATCCTTCCCCCCCTGCTTCCCCCAACCCCTGTCAACCACTGATTTTTTTTTTTTTTTAATTTACTGTCTCCACAGTTTTGCCTTTCCCAGAACATCATATAGTTAGAACCATACAGTATGTAGCCTTTCCAGATTGGCTTCTTTCACTTAGCAATATGCATTTAAAATTTCTCCATGTCTTCTTATGACTTGATGGTACATTTCTTTTTCTTGCCAAAAAAATGTTCTATTGTGTGGATGTATAGTAGTTTATCTGTTCATTTACAAAAAGATATCTTGGTTGCTTCTAATTTTTGACCATTATAAATAAAGCTGCTACAAACATTTGTGTGCAGGTATTTGCTAGACATGTTTTTAATTCATTTGGATAAATAACAACGTGCAGTTGCTGTGTTGTGTGGTAAGACTCTGTTTAGCTTTGCAAAAAACCACCAAACTCTTCCAACGTGGCTGTACCATTTTGCATTTCCACCAGCAATAAAATGAGGAAAAAAAGCATTAAAATTTTTTTCTAGACAGCATGATCTATTATAGAGAAAATAGGATTGGAAATTATATACATAGTATGATTGCAGTTGTCTTTAACAAAAAAAGACAAAAGAATTCGAAGGAAGTACACAAGAATTTTAAATAGTTTTTTTAGGATTATGGTTGTATTTATACCTGCCACTTTATAAATTTTTAAATAATTTTTTAATGTCTATTAAACTATAAGCAAGTATCGCTTTTATAATTAAAATAGTGAAAAGAGATAATAATTTTTTCATTCTCCTTTCTTCCTTTGGTGGTAGGAACCTGCAAATAGTCGCCTACCTCCTCACCTTATTGCACTCGACTCCACGATACCTGGATTTTTTGATGACATTGGGTATCTGGATCTCTTGCCATGTCGTCCCTTTGACACAGTTTTTATTTTCTATATGAAACCAGGTCAGAAAACAAACCAGGAGGTAAGATTTCTGAATTTGGGTGTAATTTTTTATGCTGTAAATGGCTAGTTGCCTTGTGCTTATCATAGTAGGAGATCGGTTAGTCTTGATGCTTAAAGACTTGTTGTGAACCAGTTCATAATTGGAATTAATGAAAATCATGTTGCTCAGAGTCCTGGGTTCCTGAGTCTTTTGACTCTCAACAGAATGTGATTTAGAGCGGAGCCATAGTATGTCTTTCTTCCTCTTAAGGAATTCGGATTGACAGGACAAAAGAAACTGAAATACAGAAGGTTAACCACGAAAAATTAAAACTAGGCCCAGTTGCTTAAGAGTAAAACAATAGCAACAAAAACATCTTCTGTATGGCTCACCATGCCAGGGTATTGAAGTGAGTAACAGTCTTTCCTCTTGAAGAGTTCACCTTCCAGGTAATTTCACAAGCAAATAATTTCAGTTGAGACATGTGTACAGTAAGGAAAAGAACACCCGAAATAAAGTAAGAGATAAAAGTGGAAGACGTATGTAAAACATAAGTTAAATAAGACTTAAATTGGGTGTATGTATCAAAGAGACTAGGAAAAGGATGAAGAAAAATATAAGGTGGGGGAAAATTGAAAGCTGGGAGTAAACGACAAGAGATTTGAAGTGCCTGTTGGAAATGAATAGTTGAAACATGAAACAGGCTGGCAGTTACCAGCTTTTGACTAGGAAGGGGCCAAAGGAAGATTTATCAAATATAGTATTAGATGCGTAGGGCACTAGGACTACATGATTTTGGAATTCTGCTGTAATCCTTATAAAACTGTTAGCTGATCAGATTGAACACACTTTGAGAAATTTACCAGAGTAACAAAATGTTAATTTATATTAGAAGCACTATTTCAAATTATTAGTGAGGGGCACCTGGGTGGCTTAGTCGGTTAAGCGTCCGACTTTCGCTTAGGTCATGATCTCGCGGTTCGTGGGTTCGGGCCCTGCGTCGGGCTCTGTGCTGACTGCCAGCTCAGAGCCTGGAGCCTGTTTCAGTCTGTGACTCCCTCTCTCTCTGACCCTCCCCTGCTCACGCTGTCTCTCTCTCTCTCTCTCCTAGAAATAAATAAAACATTAAAAAAATTATTAGTGAGCTACTAGAAAATGAGCTTGATTTATGAGAAAAATCTTCTCATTTCAGGTTATTGATTCAATAAAGATTTATTAAGTGTCCACTGTCAGGTGCCAGGGGTATAGTAGTAAACAAGAGCTACAAGGTTTCTGACCTCCCAGAACTACTGTCTAAGGGGGAGGAAGACAGATGATTAAATAAGTAACCATAGTAAAGGGTGCTGATGAAGTGTGGGAGCCATAAACCGGAAAACCCAGCCTTATTTTAAGAACATGTCCTAGAGGAAAAGACATTTAGCTCATATTTGAGGTTACGTTGACAGTAGATTAAAAGGCAGATTGTTATTAACAAAGTAGTAACATGTGTAATGGCCCTGGAGGTAAGAAAATTCCATTTTCACCAGATTGTGGAGTCCAGTATACTTGGAACTTGGGAGAATGTGGGCTTATGGTAGGCAGAGATGAGACTTCTGAAAGAACCCCAGAATGGCATTGAAGGGGTTAGGGACTTGTTGGGAAGAGGTCTAATGCATGGTTCACAGGAGTATAATAGAGTCATTTTTCTCCTTCCTGTAAAAGAAGACACAAACCGTTGCTATTGAGGTAACTCTTTAACTAATTCAGTTTCCTTAGCTTTCTAGGAACTGAGAATGATTGGAACAGTGCACATTCTCTGCAGCCTCCTGTAGAATGTCTGAGCCCTGCCTTGCCTAGCCACAGGGTAGATTTTGATTAATTTCTAGCTGCCAGCCACTGGCCTACAGGTTGATTTGACTCATGTATTGCAGCTTGATGAACTTTTCAGAAATTGTTTATTTAAAAGTTTCACTTCTAAATAAAAGCTTTAATTGGAAGAAAACAGGAAGTGTTTGTCAAATCACTTTCCTGGCAGGTCAGTGAATACGAAGGGCTATAGGTGAACTATGAGCACTGCTATATCCAAGAAGGCTCTTTGACTTTCCAGGGCCTACCCTTTCAGAGAGTGTTTTTTGAATGGTATCCCCTGGTCTCTCTTGTTGGGACCTTGGTTATTTTATTTTCCTATTCGTAGTGATATTTGGGACTCTCCACCTTGTGCACTCTGGCTATAGGTGAACTAAATAGATGTACTTCTATCAAAGGTATTAAGAGAAGATGACCTGGCTGCCAATTTTTTTCCATTGGATTCACAAGTAACAGATGTTAATACTGCTTATTTTGACTTGAACAGGCCTCTTTATGATCTTGACTTAGATTGGGGTTGATGAACCACATTTGGGAGCTTTTAAAAATAGTGATTCCAGGATCCCTCCTCTGCTGATGGTGATGTAGAAGGTCCGCAGTGATCTGATAAGAATCTTATGTTTAAGAAATTCTCCAGGTGACAGATTTATGTATCCCTGGTCCTAGAGAATCAGTGTCAGCTCACCTCTCTCTGAATTAAAGGATGGTTCAAATCTCTATATGCTGGTTTTGAGTGCTATAAATAGTGATACCTGTTGATGTCATGTGGTTTTTAAGCTTTTTCCTTTTGTGTTGTGTGATTTCTTTGTGTTTTATATACGTAGTTCATATGTTCATACTTTTAGTATTCTGTTACAGGTATTAAATTATAAGTTGAATGATCTTAGATTAAGAGCTATATAGGTCAGATAAATGAATTAATAATTTTAGTCATTTATGCTCACACAGGAATAATGTTTAATACAAAATTCAAGTTAAATAAATGTTCTATAAATATTATTTTCTTAAAAGTTTATTTGATAGAGACACAGTGTGAGTATGGGAGGGGCAGAGAGGGAAGAATAGAGAATCCTAAGCAGGCTCTGCACTTTCAGCGCAGAGCCTAATGTGAGGCTCGAACTCCCAAATCAAACTGTGAGATCATGACCTGAGCCGAAATGAAGAGGCCAGCGCTTAACCAACTGAGCCTCTCTAAACATTGTTAAATAAAAGGCTTAATGAAGTGTTCAAAAAAAAATATTCCCTGAGTGATTTTGATAGATGCCTCCCCCTACTTTTCATTTATAATTTGTAGCAGATTTTTCATTTTCCTTCTTTTAGCATAGAGTTTTCAACAGCAGCAGTATTGCTATTTTAGGCCAGATAATTCTTTGTTAGGGGAGCTGTCCTATAAATAGGACATTTAGCAGCATCTTTGGCTTCTATTCAATAAATACCAGTAGCACCCAGCAGGTTGTGGTAAGAAAAATGTCTTCAAACATTCCAGCTGTGCCCTGGTGAGGGAAAACACCCCGGTGAGCACCACTGTTCTAGAACAAAGTTCTTTTCTTCTTGAGGCCAGTAAAAAGGTATTAAGCTAGTATTTAGTGAAGAGGGAGAGAACCTTCTGGTCACTTTATTTTTTTTTCTGGAATGGCTTCATTCTCTTCTTGGACTAAGAGGAGGATGTTTTCATGCTTATTTGTTAATAATACCTAATCTCTGTTGAATTTTTAATAGATATGTACTTTTTATATTGTTTGTCATGATTTATAATAAAATAATCACATACCTATGTAATGTAGCTTACTAACCAGGCAGTAAACTCTGTGAAGACAGGGGCACTTTTTATTTACTTTTAGTGAATGTGCCTGGTTCAGTAATTGTGTAGCTGGAGAGGGAGCTGAGGACTTTACTTGTGTTATCTCAGTCTTCACAGCCACCATTATTATCCCTACTTCACAGATGAAGAAACTGAAACATTGGGGTTAATGGACTTTCCGAAGGCCCAGCCAGGATTTGAACGCAAATCTGTCTAACTAAAAGCATCATTTTTTTAAAAAAATTGTTAACGTTATTTATTTTATTTTATTTTATTTTATTTTAATTTTTTTAAGGTTTTTTTTATTTATTTCTAGAGAGAGAGAGTGAGCAGGGGAGGGTCAGGGAGAGAGGGAGTCACAGACTGAAACAGGCTCCAGGCTCTGAGCTGGCAGTCAGCACAGAGCCCGACGCGGGGCTCGAACCCACGAACCGTGAGATCATGACCTAAGCGAAAGTCGGACGCTTAACTGACTAAGCCACCCAGGCGCCCCAAATGTTATTTATTTTTGAGAGACAGAGTGCGAGCTAGAGAGGAGCAGAGAGGGAGGGAAACACGGAATCCAAAGCAGGCTGAAAGCTCAAAGCCTGGTGTGGGGCTTGAACCACGGAATCATGACCCGAGCTGAAGTTGGATGCTTAACCGACTGAGCCCCCCAGGTGCCCCTAGGAGCATAATTTTTAACTCTAGTTATGTATTCCCGTGTTTATTCTGAGCTTAGATTCGATTTGTCAGACGCTTCAAACCTAACTGATTGTTATGGAGGTTTATTTTGATGTGTTCTTTTGTTTTCTTCATTATAGCTGATGATTGATTGGTATGTATTTCAGATTTTGAAGAATGTGGAATCTTCCAGAAATGTTCAGCCACATTTCCTGGAATTTTTGCTCTCCCTTGGTTGGTCGGTAGATGTGGGCAAACACCCTGGTTGGACGGGGCATGTTTCCACCAGCTGGTCTATTAACAGTTGTGACGGCGGTGAAGGACCTGAACAAGGTAAAACCAATAACGGTCATTTGTTTTTTTCTTGTTTTGTTATTCTCGATTTCTCCCCTTCACTAGAAGTTTGTAGTCTTATTTTAAAAAGAAAGAAAGAAACCAGATGTATATTAAGGAAAAGTTTGCTTCCCTTAATTCTAGTCCTCATAAGAGGTCACTGAAGGGGCGCCTGAGTGGCTTAGTCGGTTGAGCGTCCGACTTTTGCTCAGGTCATGATCTCACGGTTCGTGGGTTCGAGCCCCGCGTCAGACTCTGTGCTGACTGCCAGCTCAGAGCCTGGAGCCTATTTCAGAGTCTGTGTCTCCCTCTCTCTCTGACCCTCCCCTGCTCATGCTGTCTCTCTCTCTCTCCTAGAAATAAATAAAAATATTAAAAAAAAAAAAAAAAGAGGTCACTGAACAGTAGTTTGTATATTCTTTCAGACATCTTCGGTGTATATGGGAAAAAATTATAGGGTTAGTTAACATGAAAATAATGACTTAGATATCACAGGCTAATAAGTTCTTTATAATGTGAGTAAACACAATCTGTAACAGTATAATAAGTGAGATTATCTATAGCAATACAATTTGCTAACAAGTGTATTTTGTCTAATAAATAGTTTTATATTAACAAGTGTGTTTTATGGACTTTATGGCTATCATTAAAAGTTACATTCTTGGGATATTATATAAAAATCTTTGTAGGAAACAGCTTGACTGTCTCCGAGAGATTCATGCCAATATCTATAAATCCTCCTGAGAAAGTATAATCAGGAGAATAAGTACCAGAGCTGGTATAAATTTAAACTTAAGACCTTTGTCCCTCCTGGCTAATTCTCTTTTTTCTGAGAGCTCCTGAAGTAACTGCAAAGTTTGTATTATCTCTTTGAAGTGGGTGATAACCTGTGTTCAGTGTTTTGAATTATCAGAGGTTTTTTTGTCAACAAGATTGTACTCTCTCAGGGTTTCCCTTTAAATACCACCGTGACTTGTGACCTGTCATTTTTTTTTCTAATTTCAGTCAAGGTTGAATCGAGATATTTGGGGATATATGCTACTTCTAGTTTCCACATATTCTTTTTTTTTTTTTTTTTAATGTTTATTCATTTTTGAGAGGGAAAAACAGAACGTGAGTGGGGGAGGGTCAGAGAGAAGGAGACAGAGTCAAAATCAGGCTCCAGGCTCTGAGCTGTCATCACAGAACCTGACTGAGGGCTCGAACTCAAAAACTGTGATCACTACCTGAGCCAAAGTCGGACACTTAACAGACTGAGCCACTCAGGTGCCCCTTCACATATTCTTTCATATATGCTTGACTGTATTTATAGACTAAATTCCCATAAGTAGAATTGATAAAGGAAATGTACATTTTTCAATTTGATAAATGTATCACTGGGTGCTTATGGTTGCAGTAACAGAAAACCTCAACCAAACTGGCTTAGATCTTAAAGGTCATTTATTGTCCCACGTAAATGAAAATTACAGGAATTAGTGTATATTTTTGCTGTCATTTGATCAGCACCCTTGGTCTCATTCTCTGCAGTTTTCCTTTAGCTCTGCTGTCCGGAAGTTGGCCTTGTCCCTAGCCTGGCTTCTCTCACAGAGGCAAAAGGCAGTTCCAGGCTTTACAGTCACACACAAACCCTAGCCCAAAGAGGAGAGATTAGCTGGACCTCAGACCCTCTCTCCTCCCAGGTCCTGAGGTGCACAGTGATTTGGCCACTCTGAACAGGATGCTGTGGCAAGAGAGGTGTAATGACCCTGGTAGAGAGATATGAGGCCGTGCTGGTATGAAGGGTTAGTCCCACTCACAGTTCACATCTGCTACAAAGGAGGGAAGGGTGGAATAGGTGTTGGGGCAGTAACCGAAATGTCTGCTCCAGCAGATGCAAAGTGCCTTCTCAGCGTCTAAGCCGGGAGTTGGCAAATTATAGTGCAAGCCTGTTTTTATAAATAAAGTTTTATTGGAACTCAGACACACTTGTTTACGTATTGTTTATGACTTTCATACTTGAGAAGTTTGGGCAGAGACCATACGCCCTACAAAGCCTTATTTACTGTCTGATCCTTTACATAAGAAGTTGGCTAACCTCTGGTCTAAACTTCCTATTTACCATATCCTCACCAACATTAGGTATCTTCCAATCTGTTAGGTGAGAAATTTTCTGTTTTTAATTATGATTGAGTTTTAGCTTTTTTTTCAAATTCTATTTATTTCCTGAGGATGACTTGTTCATTTCCTCTTCCCAGTTTTTTGTCAGGTTGTTGGTCTTTTATGTATTACTGGTAGGACATTGTGTTCATTTTTAAAAAATGTTTATTTATTTTGGGAGGGGCAGAGAGAGAGAGAGAGAGAGAGAGAGAGAAAGAATCCCAAGCAGGCTCTATGCTATCAGAGCAGAGCCCAACATGAGGCTTGATCCCATGAGCTATGAGATCATGACCTGAGCCAAAATCAAGAATTCGACACTTAGCGGCACCTGGGTGGCTCAATTGGTTAAGCATCTGACTTCGGTTCAGGTCATGATTTCATGGCTCATGAGTTTCAGCCCCAAATTGGGCTCAGTGCTGACAGCTCGAGAGCCTGGAGCCTGCTTCAGATTCTCTGTCTCCCTCTCTCTCTGCCCCTCTTCCACTCACGCTGTTTCTCTCTCTCCAAATAAATAAATGTAAAAATAAAATTTCATGAGGCAAGATAAACTGATTTTCCCCACTTTTTGGAGCAGTAATGTAATGTTTCTCTTTCCTAGATGAAGTGATTTCCTCTGAAGACGTTGGAGCTAGCATTTTCAATGGACAGAAGAAGGTGCTGTATTATGCCGATGCCCTTACGGAAATAGCCTTTGTAGTTCCTTCTCCTGTGGAGTCCTTAAGTAAGAACATTTTTTGTTTGTGCTGTTTTAAAATCTATTTTTGTATTCACTGGTTCGTGCAGTATTTTTGCATTGGGAGAGATTCTGAAGTCATCTAAAACATTGTTCAGCTTCTAAGTCATGATAGCTTTTAGATTATGCAGAGATATAAGATGTTAGCTCCTCTTAACTTTCTTAAGGGTACTGGTTAATGACAGACTGACCTCATAATAATCTTAAAGTAGTGAAGGAGACCAACTTCAACCCATTTTTTTGGTCTTTCTTTAATCAATACATAGAAGCCTTGTTTTCCAGTTTATTCATTTCTTTCTCTAATTATGAATGAGCCCCCACCTACTCACTTATTTCCATGTGGCAGCCTCATATGGAATGCCAGAGAATCCTACAATTGGAGGGCTCTTGTGATAGCATTTGGCTGATCTGACACCAGACAAGAGAAACTCCACAGCCCAGAAAAGGTGGCGATTAAACCTGTTCTTCTTAAGGGTTAGGAGTGATTATTACTTCTCAGTCTGAACCCATAGTCTTATCTTGCCTAGGACCTTTGTTTCTTGTAAATGAGGCCACTTCTTTGTGCCTGACCAGGCAATAGGTGGGAAGCTTCACCTGCTTCATTGAGACCACCTATAGGATGGGCTGCTACACATCACACTTTCCTGGTCTCATCTCCAGGCTAATAACTTTGCTTGTGCTCTGCTCTGGCAGCCTCCTGACCTTTGTACTTGGATCCTTGATTTCCCCCTAGCCCCCCATCTTATATTCTGGGGCCAGTTGTGTCCCTGGCAAGAGGGCCTTCCATGGTCTAGGTCAGTATCCTAGCAGTGTTTGCCTTCGTGTCAAGGCTCATATCTGCCACCCTGATTTCAGATGCCAGGCCCCATCTGTCCTGTGTGGGTTGAGCCCTCCCTGGTGGTGTCTGTTAGTACCAACGCAGCTTGACCCTCGTCTGTGCACTTTAGTTGCCTCATTTGGGTCTTCACTTGTGTCGTGAAACATCCCATGTGCCACCTGTGCCCCTGCTCCAACTCAGCCTCCTCTTGTTTCTGGAGACTTGTCTTTGTGTTTGCTTTTTATAACTCTCTGTGTGCTTGACTCCAACCAGACCACTTCTTAACCACAGAGACTAGGTCCTCTGTAACTTTGGAATGCCCCAGTGCTGCTTGGTATCACGCTCCAGATAATTCAGAGAATAACAGATGGCTTATACTAGTCTTACCTCAGCTATCCTGTGCATGCAAACTATGGCACACAGACCAGAATCAGAACGCTAAGTACAGTTTTTACATTTTTAATGTGTTCTAAATAAAATACAAAGAAAAATATGCAATAGAGAACTGCATAGCCAGCACTATGACCCTTTACAGAAGTTTACCAACCCTTTGTCTAGAGGCAGTGACTTCTCTTAAGTGACTTAAGTTAGACTATTAGTGTAATTAGTTTAAACACTTCTCCAAAGAAGTAGATATAATTGATTTTTTTTTACACCCCATAGCCGATTCATTGGAAAGTAACATCTCAGACCAAGATAGTGATTCAAATATGGATCTTATGCCTGGGATCCTAAAACAGCCATCCCTGACACTTGAGCTTTTCCCTAATCACACCGACAATCTTAATTCCTCACAGCGGGTAAGTCATTTTGTTTAGAGCTCTAAAAATTTGTCATGAAATGGGGGTAATTATAGAATCGTGCCTGAAAAGCTGTTAACCGTAACCCAGAGAGCAATTATAGCAGTACTGATTCATTAGTATCTTAATTTTTTAAAATCAAATTCTCATGATTTTCTTTTTTTCAGCTTGCAACAAATAGGTCATTGTAAGACAGCCTCTGTTTTCTGTGATTTGTCCATTCTGGTGCCATGCTTGGTCCTCTCACCAGTTCCTTCTCAGCCTACGTTTTTATTGGGTCCCTGAAATATCTATTAAAGGTACAATAGTGACTGTACATTCCACGCCGTTAATCATCCAGCATTCTGCTTAAACAGGTCTGCTGTGTACAAATGGTAGCATTTTGGAGATTAGCCCTGTGTAGGAATAGATACACTGAGTGAGGCACCTAGCCACCGCAAGAAGGGAGCATTTTACTTTTATACTTTCTTTCTTAGCGTATCAGGAGATGTCATGTCTTTATTTTTGTTTTCTCCTCATGTTCCCTCTTCATCCTTACTAGAAAGTGGACAAGTAAAGGATAGCAAGAGTATTGGGTCATTTCACAAATGTAGGAAGATTGGTTTATAACAAATAATAAGAAAGCCAAAAGAAGTGTAAACTTGATTGAGCCACTCTTTGATTTTACAGGATTTTAATTTGGCTCATTTCTAGTCAAAGTAGTATTTAACCTAAATACAGTTGACTCTTGAACAACACAGGTTTAAATTGCATGGGTCTACTTAGGTGTGGATTTTTTCCCCAGTAAATACAGTGTAGTACTGTAAATGCACTTTCTCTTCATTATGATTATGATTATTTTATTTTATTTAAGAGAACGCATGAGCTGGAGAGAGGGAAAGAGAGATATTCTTAAGCAGGCTTCATGCTTAGTGCAGAGTCCAATACAGGGCTTGATCCCATGACCCTGGGATCATATCCTGAGGTGAAATCAAGAGTTCAATTGACTGAGCCACCCAGGTGCCTCTTCCTTATGATTTTCTTAATAACATTTTATTTTCTTTAGCTTTATAGTGCATAGTACATCTAAAATATAAACTATGTGTTAATTGACTATTTGTATTATTGGTAAGATTTCTGGTCAGCAGGAGGCTATTAATAGTTAAATTTTTAGAGAATCAAAAGTTACACTTGGATTTTTAACTGCAAGGGGGATAAGCACCCCAACCCTTGCGTAGTTCAAGGGTCAACTATATATAGAGAGAGAATACAAGAGAAGTATTCACCTTTAAAATTGATTTAGGAAAAATAGTTAAGTTGTGTAAGACTCTGAAGCAGACTGATTTTGAAAATCAGGAGTTGCTGTATTTAAAAGGTTTCATAGAATACTTTGTAGTTGAACATGTCTGTGTCAGGTGATAATGTAGAATTTCAGCCAGCTCTAATATTCAGGCAGTCCTTGAACTTATTTTCTGAATGTTAGCGTAGTTATCCCTTAAAATCCAAAATCTGTAAAGCACCATGTTTTTATTATACTTTGCAGACTACCACTAACCTTAAAAATAGAACTTATTTTACCATGGGGTGCCTGGGTGGCTCAGTCGGTTGAGTATCCAACTCTTAATTTCAGCTTAGATCATGATCCCAGATCATGGGGATTGAGCCCCATGTTGGGCTCCATGCTGAACATGGAGACTGCTTACAATCCTCTCTCTCCCTCTGCCCCTCTCCCCCACTTGTGCCCCCTCTCTCTCTAAAATAAAAGAAAAAAAAAAAACAGAACTTATTTTACCAGCAAAAATGGGTTTACTCAAGAATAGCAGAGAATTGCAATTCAGGATGCAGCCTATGGTAAAACTATAGACAAGTCCAGCAAACAAAGGAGAAGATCATCATTTTATGGAGATGGAGGATATTGGGAGGGGTCATTTTGAGTGAAAGTCCATTGGAGAAAAGCAAGAGTTTGGGATGAGAATGACCAAGGTTTTTCATTGGCTACGTTGCAGGAGTAGTCAGTTTCTTGGCAGAAGATTCCATGTAAGTCTTTTCCTGGTGGGGCCTATAATTGATGATTCTTTCCTGTTGATGATTCTTCTGTTGGAGATCTGTAATTGACAGTTCTGACTATACTTGCTTTTGGGTGGTACAGCTCCCTTTTCTAGCCTCCCTACTCCACTTGAGTGAGGTTTCCCTTAATTTTCACACTGCTAACTAAAAAAAGAAAAATTATGCTATCTCAATAGACGCAGAAAAAGCAGTTGCCATAAAATTCAACATTCATTCATGAGAAAAACTTTCAGCAAACTGTAAACAGAAGAGACTTCTCTCAACCTGAGACAGAGCTCTACTGGAAGGAAGCCTGTAGCCAACCTTATACTGTACACTGTTCTGTGACTGCTCTCCCCCAAAATGGAAGACAAAGCAAGGGTGTCTGCTCTCGCCACTTCTGTTTAACATGGAGTCCTATGCAGGGAGATATGACAAGAAAAAGAAATAAAATGCAGAGGATTGGAAAGGGGAAATAATACTGTAGGTATTTGCAGATGACATGATCATATATAGAAAAACCCTGAGAAATCTTTTTTTAAAACTCTAGATCTACTGAGTGAGTTTATTAAGGTTATAGAAAAAGAGGTCACTGTGTAAGGCAGATGACCCTCAGGGCCTCCTGCCCCGTATGAGGTCCTCCCTTTGTGGGGGTAGAACCTGTGAATATGAGAGGATAGCCTATGATTATGTTACATCATATAGGAAAAAGGAACTTTGTAGATACAGTTGTTAAAGTTGCACTGAGCTGATCAAAAGGGAGATTATCCAGGTAGGCCTGACTTAATCACAGGAGCCCTTTAAATCTAGGGCTGGAAGTCAGAGATTCAAAGTTGGTGAGGAGCCATGCTAAGAAAATAGTCTCTGGGTGGGACAGGTGTCTGCCACCTGTTTGGGGACGATCTCTTAGCCACAGTCATTTTCTGTGAATGCCAGGACAGAAATAAAAATGGAAACAAGAAGCTAGGGGAATTTCCATGGTCTCTGTTCATCTGCTAAAGACAGGTATATTTCTGTGCTAACAAAGCAGTTTTATTTTTAAAATTCAACTTAAGTATATGATTCTCCCTTCTGTACACATAGCTTTGTTTGTGGCTTTAGCATAAACTCACCTCCACTGCATGCCCTCAGGGGTGGGGCTCAGAGTGCCCGTTTGCTGACAGGGAACCACATAGTCCCGCCAGCCTTTCAGAGAAACTTAAAGCCAATTTGGTGGGCAGGGAAGCCAGAAGCAAGCTGTGCGCAATAGCAAAGACATAAGTTACCCCCTTTTTTTTTCTTTCTCTGCTGACAGGAAAAAGGCCTTTTTTGGCCTAGACTGCAGTAGGAGAGTTCTGGCCTTTCCAGAACTAGAAATGAGAACTAGAAGTAACTTGCTGGTAGGCATTTTAGAGATCAGGATCCCCAGGCACACCGGTGATGTCACTGTGATGAGGAAGGCGTTCTGCTCGCCGACTGTAGAGATGGACTCCGGTCCTGTGAAGCCCTCATTAAGACTCTGCCCACAAATTCTACTTGTGTTGTTGTAAATTATAATTGCTCAGTATTCCTTAACATTTTTCCTTTGAGAATTTAAGACCTTCATTTCTTTGTTCTAGGTTGAGACTTGATAAACAGAGGAGCCAAAGAAGAGCATTTTTGCAAATATATTTCACTTTTTTCCCGAAGTGATTTCTCATGACCTGATATTTACATCACTGGGTAGCTTGATGAATATGTGGTTGGATAGTTTTATTAAGCCACTTTTTTTTTTCCCCTTCCCTTTCTCCTTTTCTGCTTCTCTCTACCTCAGCTTAGTCCCAGTTCCAGAATGAAGAAGTTGCCTCAGGGTCGCCCAGTGCCTCCCCTTGGACCTGAGACCAGAGTTTCTGTAGTCTGGGTGGAGCGCTATGATGATATAGGTACTGTGTAAGGGCGTTGTCCATAAGCAAAATTACTGTAGAATGACAGTGACTTGCTGAATGTCTGTAGGAAGAGGCAGCACGGGTGTGGCATGGTGGCCGAAGCTGGGGCCCAAGTTCAGCAAGCCTGGGTTGGCATCCCGGCTCCACCCCTCACTCAATTTCTTTAAGCCTTAGATTACCCATCTGTTACATGGAGACATTCATGGCATTTACTTCCTGATTATGACGATTTGGTGAAACTAGTGGGTATAAAATTTTTAGCTATTCTTGATGTCACAGTTAATGGCCTATTGCCAGTTGGTCCCACTGCCTATGGCTCCCAGCCATCCCAGGACCTCTGGAAAGAGGAAGGAGGATCACTTCCCCCACCTCTGCATGAACCCTACTATCTGGTTCTGGTGTAAAGATTAATTTGTCCTTAGGAATTCTGCTGTGGATAAGTTCCTCGTGATTTTTGTATACGCAACATCAGAGCATTAGAAATGTATACTTAGCCAAGAATGTCATCTAGCTCAGGGCTCATGGGAAAGTGTGATAGTTGCTTTTCAACCAAACCCTCAAAGACCACAGGTCATGTTCTATAAAAATTCCTCTTTAGAAGAACTTAGCTAAAATGTCTTGGGTGTCTTGGGGGAGGCTTTTTTGCTTTTTTCTTTTTTGGTAAGGAATAGTTAGGATTACGTATTTTAGGATAGCACAATCCTGTGCACACCTGTATAAAGAGATTAAGAAATTAGATTTCATTCTATTTATTTTAGAAACATGAGGGAGATAGTAATTGTAATGCTGTTACTTTCTTCCAGAAAACTTTCCCCTTTCAGACCTGCTGACGGAGATCAGTACTGGTGTGGAAACTACTGCAAATAGTAGCACTTCTCTGAGGTACAGTCTTCATTTGCCTGAGGTTCATCAGCATGTCTTTAAGCACAGAGAAACCTATTTGTTACAGTGCCTTGACTACGATTTCATAAAGAAGTCATAAGAAGCAAAAGGGATGAAGGCAATAAAAAATAAACATAATTAGGGGGAAAATCAAAGAAGTTGGTGGATACATGCACAAGGTGATAAATTAGCAAGTATTTTAAAACGGCATAATTCATTGCTAGTTTACGTTAATCTGCAGCAAAGAGGAAAATGAACAGCCGAAGCAGCTAAGTATTAATGAGGCCCATAACAACAGACTAGCAGTGTTAGACAGAAGTAAAATTGGGTAAATTGGTTGTTTCAACCAATAGTTGTAAACATCCTAATTAAATGAACTACTTAATGGAAAAATATTTCTAAGTAAAATGTAATACTAACTATTATAGTGGTAAGATTTCTATTTTAGTTGCTTATGCACAAAAAGGATAAAAAGAACGTGAGAGGATTCTAAGATTAGTAACAGTGTATTTGTATAAGCTTTATAGTTTCAAGACTTTTTGCTTGCTTGCATTTGGTTTGAACAAATACTTTAAAACACCCCCAAGAGGTACACTTATCATCTTTGTTGTACAAATGGAATAAAATCGGTTCATAGAGGTTATTCCGCAGTATCACACATCCAGTTAATGAAGGAGAAAGTGATCTGAACCCAGACCTCTGACCCCAAATGCTAACCTTATCTGGTATGTCAGAGAGCTACCCTTGATATCAAGCTACGTGGTCTGTTTATATTGCGTGTATGATGAATTTATTCTAACATCATTAGATTATTGTTACAGAATTGAAGTGAGTGAAGGTGATTTATTTTCACATCATATTTTTAAATTTCCAGAAGAGGACATGTCATTCTTAAAACTTGTGTTTTTTATGTTAAAGTATTTTGAAGGAAATTATAGATATTCTGACACTCTAAATATATCAGTCTACATTTCTTATAAGTAAGAACACTTTTCAAATAAAAGATAATATCGCAATACTAAAATTAGTAATAGTTCCTTAATTTTATCTAATAACCATCTCATATTGAAATTTCTCCGTTTCCTCTAAAATATCCTTTATAGCTGGTTTGTTCAATCCACTCTAGGACGTTGTGTCTGATGTTAATACGCCTTCAGTCTCTTTTACTCCAGGACAGCCCTCTTTTCCTCCATGATGCTGACTTGCTGAAGAGACTAGAGTAGTTCATTAGGTGGACTTTTCTAGAATTAGTTTGGAAGAGAACTTTTTTTTTTTTTTTTTTTTTAATTTCTAGGAGAGAGAGAGAGAGACAGCGTGAGCAGGGGAGGGTCAGAGAGAGAGGGAGTCACAGACTGAAACAGGCTCCAGGCTCCGAGCTGGCAATCAGCACAGAGCCCGACGCGGGGCTCGAACCCACGAACCGTGAGATCATGACCTAAGCAAAAGTCGGACACTTAACTAACTAAGCCACCCAGGGCCCCAGGAAGAGAACTTTTAAGTGTCTTGTATAGGTGGTGCTGTTACTGTTTCAGTTTTTTTTTTAATGTTTACTTTTGAAAGAAGGTGAGCAGGAGAAGGGCAGAGAGAGGGAGAGAGATCTGAAACATTCTCTGTGCTGACAGCAGCAAGCCAGATGGAGGACTCGAACTCACAAACCAAGAGATCCTGAGCCAAAGTCGGATGCTTAACCGACTGAGCCACCCAGGCGCCCCTGTTTCAATCTTTTTAGGTCAAAAGTTCTAATATGACTAGACTGTAAAAATCGTATTTTGTTGGTAGACTAACAAAATCAACAGTGTGTCTTGCTGACAGAATTACTTACAGGATTGACTTTTATATAACATATTGAAAAGTGACTCAGTGTTGCTTTGGCCAGAATCACTTTATCTACTTAGAAAGAAAGCTCATTGTATTGAAAACAAAAAACAGAAAGGCCAGCATGTAACAAGTATCACAGAGTAATAACATGGATACCTCTAGATGCAATAACATAACCCCAAGTGTGATGTGTATCTCTGGCTTCTAAAGGTGAAACTGTGACATTAACACCTGTTACCTACTCTGAGGCTTTGGCCCTGCCAAGATACAGCCTTTTATCACCTTTGCTAAGGAGGACACAGCTGGCCCAGCCTCCTCCCCTCACCCCTGAAAAAAAGATCGGAGATCCCCGTAGTGGGCCTAAACTAGATCCCCACTTCTGCTCTGAGATTCCAGCATTGACTGGAGAAGTTCTGGGCACTTTAGCCACCCCTGGATTATTCACTACAAGAAGGAGGAACTAAGTGAAAGTCCCATAGCTGGTTGCTAGATTCCTAGCTCCTCACCAGAGACTTTTCTGCCTTTCCTTCCACCCTGTGTCTCTAGTGGTTTTAAAACACATTTTTTAGCCCTCTTTTTTTTTTGTCAGTTTGTAAAGCCCACCCCAGTAATGGGCATTTAGGGCTACATGTTAGTAGGGGGTAGCAACATGGGCTCCCAGAAGGAGGATCTGAGCAGACTGACATGTTGGCTGTTCTCAGACTGCATCAAACCTGGCAGTGAAGCGCCTGGGTTAAGCTTCTCTTGACTTCAACTCAAGTCAAGATCTCATGATTCATGAAATCAAGCCCCCGCATCAGGCTGTGCGCTATGTGCTCAGAGACTGCTTGGGATTCACCCCTCTCCTACCCTCCCCGATCATGTGCATGTGCACACACTTGCTCTCTTTCTCAAAATATATAAATAAACAAAAAAATGCCTGGCTTCAGGTTTTCTTAATATTCTTTTTTTTTAAATTTTTTAAATGTTGTATTTATTTCTGAGAGAGAGAGAGACAGTGTGAGCAGGGGAGGGTCAGAGAGAGAGGGAGACACAGAATCTAAAGCAGGCTCCAGGCTCTGAGCTAGCTGTCAGCACAGAGCCCGATGCAGGGCTCAAACCCACGAACCGTGAGATCATGACCTGAGCTGAAGTCGGACGCTTAACCTACTGAGCCACCCAGGCGCCCCTCCTTAATATTCTTATATTACACATGCGGGACTTCAGCTTTTATATGTCTGGGGTAAAAGAAGTTTTCTTTCCCTTTCTTAAGATCTACAACTCTTGAAAAAGAAGTTCCTGTCATCTTTATCCACCCTTTAAACACTGGATTATTCCGAATAAAAATTCAAGGAGCCACTGGAAAATTTAACATGGTCATCCCTCTTGTGGATGGGATGATTGTCAGCAGGCGAGCACTTGGTAAGGTCTTCATAAATGGCTGAAGAGTTAAGGTTTCTCTCTTTTATTTATTTATTTAAACATTTTTTATGAACTGAGAAGAAGTAGAAATAAGGAAATGGTGATATTACGTAATCGATCCCTTATGTAGAAAATATTATGGTTCTTGTAAATAGGAAGCATGTTTTGTCCTAACTGCGCTTGATCTGTTTAAGTACAAGCAGAACAATAAATCGCAAACTTTCAGTACTGGAAAATGCAGGTAGCTGTTTTATAATCCAGGGCAGGAAATGGGTTGTCAGACCAGATGTTTGCTTCTGTTTTCCCTTGTCACTATGTAGCTCTGCTAGCAGTTTTGTCTCTCCAGGGATGGGGAGTTTCACAAATGAAATGAAATAGGTTTGACTTTGCAGAGGGTAGTTCACTTGAATACTGATAATTCACCCAGATGAATTCATGCTGGTTATTCATGCTGATTTCAATACTCTCTGTTTTCAAGGTTTCCTGGTGAGGCAGACTGTAATTAATATTTGTAGAAGAAAGAGGCTGGAGAGTGACTCCTACAGTCCACCACATGTCCGCCGGAAACAGAAAATCACTGACATTGTCAACAAGTACCGGAACAAGCAGTTGGAGCCAGAGTTTTATACTTCACTTTTCCAGGAGGTTGGACTCAAGAACTGCACTTCTTAGACACTCTGTCTAGGACTGTTGAACTCCTGTTTGGGGCTATGATATCAGAGCAAAACAATTTGATAGGTGATCACTGTAAAAAGAAAAACAAATCACTCCCCAAGAGCTTACTGTTTAATCACCAGAATAGAAGAAACACATTAGAAACCCATTTGATAGAAGACTTCAGGCTTTCTAGTGAAATGGGCACCCAGACACAATCATATTCCTGCTGGTAATGATGATAAACATTTTAGCCATAAACTTTCTTTTAAAAGTGACAATTTTAGTTAAATTCAAGCCTTTTGAGGAGAAGGGCTTTATGCATCTCAGTTAAACACGTGCATTGGTAGTTTCAAATTTGCCAATTAGAAGTTGAAGATAGTTTTATACTTCACTTTTTAGGAGGTTGTGTTCAGAATTAAAATCTGTCTCAGAATCTTCCAGGACGTTTAAAGACTCAATGTTGATGATAGCATGGAGGAGAAGGAAAGAAATCTCAGCTTTCTGCCCATTCATAAGTCCTTTTGTCGTCCAGCTGTCCCAACTGACAGAAACAAGCATAAATGTTTTTTGTTTAGATAAGAAGCCTGACATTAAAATATTTCATGTTTCCTCTCCACATTCACAACATTCTAGTCCTCATTATTGCACAGATCTGTCTGAAGGCCTCAGTTTCTGGGCAGCCTAGGAGCAGATCTAAAATGGTGGCATGGCCCTGTCCTTTAACGGGGACACAGGTGGCATTTGTGGGGTTAAGAGTTGTAAGACAGCAGTGATGCCTCCACTCTCTCCACTGTTATGTGATGTGGGGACATAATGACAGGCTAAACATTTGTGATTCTTTGGCAATTTCTTGCTTCAATTTTGAGAAATGTAAATTGGCAACAAGGGTTGAAAATTATTTGGTTTCATCCATTGTCTCTTATTTCAGGACCAAGCAGGAAACTGCAGTTTATGAAGGATTCTAATTTGGGTTTGGGAAATAGCCTCTCAACGCAACTAATTCAGATCTCTCCCAGAGAGCTGCTGGATTTCATCATAATTGACAAACATTAGTGACCACCCCCTTGGGTGGCTGCTGTTAAAAATGGCTGTTGTTGTCATATTTTCTGGACTTTTGCCAGCTGAAGGCACAACAAATCCCTACCTGGGTTTGGGAAATACTTCTGTTACCTCGCTGCTACTTTTCTGCCAGGGATAAATGTTTTGAGGTGGCCAGACCCAGAACATCCTTCCAAGGATTCCTGTTACAGTGCTAGAGTGTACACTGCTCATTTTTCCTGTTCTTACGTGCTTTCTTCTTTATTAAGATTATTTTATGTTAAGAAAATAATTGACACTTAAGGTCCAAAGAGGAGTGATCACAGCTGTGTTGGGGTGGTTTCCCACTTGAACTCTGGTGTCAGTAGACTCTACAGGTCAGGGCTGCAGTGGCGTGTTTGGTTTGATGTTTGGGGAGTTAGTTAAATGGTGGGGGATAGTGGAGAGCCTAGTTCCCTGTGATATTTCTGTTCCAAAAGTATGTATTTTGTCATCTGTGAGCAAGAAATGTGGGTATCGTAGCAGCTCTTGGTTTTAAGTTTGCTGTACCTTTTTCTTCATGTTTGTTTTAAGCTCAGGTAAAGGTTACCTCCTCCTTCTATGACTCCAGTTTCCATTCAGGGTATTATATTATTGAATAACTGATTTTCTTTTTAATCTGGGCAATAAATCAATGTTTCCAGTTGGTAGTATGGGGAGGGGGTATGCTAAAGATAAATAAACTCTACCCTAAAAATGTTTTATTAACTCAGCAGGTATAAGGTGAGGCTTAACAACTTCCATGGAAATTCCAGGTTGGCATTTCAAGGGAAAAATGGGCCCTTTTCCTAGTTGACATGAACAAAGAAGGCCTAAATTGATATGCAACTTGTAACATTCCAGAGGTTAAAAATAACTGATGTAGGTGTACTTCGTCGGTGTGATTCTTCAGATAAAACTTTTCCCTTTAGCGTAGTTTTACTGTCAGAAAACCATACGGTGATGTGTGTGCTGGGGGTAGGCCTCCTGATCCTTTAGTTTGCTCTAGTTTCTGGCAACTCTATGTAATGCTAGTGGCTTTGATACGTGAATAATTGTGTCGAATGCAGTTTGTATCGTCTGGAAGATGCTGTGATCGGTCTCCCAGGGAAGGAGGGGTGTTTCAGAGCTGTGCAGCCCCCAAAGGCCTGGAACCCCCCACTGTGTACAGCACAAACAAAATAGAGGGTACATATACCTCGTGAGGTGCTAAGTGTGGAATTGTCCCTTCTGCTCAAGATAACATCAACCTGAAAAGGGAGTAAGAACCCTTGGAACCTTTCACTGGTATGGGTTTGAGTTCATGGTGACTAAGTTCACCCAACTGCCTTTGTTAAAAATCACTTTGAGTTTAATGATCAGATCTAGTCCCTAGTGTTAACTTTCAGTAGTCCACTTGATAAAGTTGCCAGCCTGTATTCATAACCTCGAAGGGAAGCCAGGACCACTTTGGTCTGTGGGTTAAACAGTGCAGTTGCTACATTGACAGGTGTATGAGGGGGCGGCTGAGTGTGCCATTTGGTGAGGACAGCATTACCCAAGGGACAGAGACAGGTAGCCCCTCATAGTCCATTTTCCCATTTGGGAGATGGGGGCTTTACTCCTCTTTTCTGGTTGGGAGCACTGGTGACAGGAAGCTTTGCCTTTTCTTGTTCAGCCAGCTCCCGCTTTTGTCCCGTGCTTCCTCCTGAGACCTCCTCCTGCCTAGCACTGGCCTTCTGCATGGGATGGCTTCGTG
Organism: Hyaena hyaena; assembly: GCF_003009895.1. Taxonomy (NCBI): domain Eukaryota; kingdom Metazoa; phylum Chordata; class Mammalia; order Carnivora; family Hyaenidae; genus Hyaena; species Hyaena hyaena. Next base: position 2,495,043 of record NW_024080657.1, read on the forward strand.
GGGGGCTGCCCTGCCGTGTAGGTGCACTGCTGTCCTCCATGCCCAGGTCCTCGGTTTCAGGGCAGCCCCTTCTCCTCTGGACTTCCGTAAAACGCAAAACAAACGAACAACAAAAACCTGCATCTCTGGCCAGTAATGTCAGTTGTCCATGGGTTGTGCGTATGAAGCCTTTGTGAATGGTTACTTTCTACACACTCTGGGGAAGCATTTATCAGGCTCCACAGAGTGATTTTGAGAGAGACGGAGTCTTCAAGAGTATTTATTTCTGTTGGAAGGTGGAACTTTACCCAGAGTGGGAATCAGCCTTGCTCAAAGATACGTGGTAGATGTGACACTCCTGCTGGCAGTGGTTCCCCATTCAGCGTTTTAAAACCCATTCAGGTTCTATCTTCCTAAAAAGAATTGATTTCTGTGTTTACATGAAACAGTAGGTTGAATTTAGATTACCTGTTTTAAGGATTTCCACGACAGCCTCTTTTCCTGAGATGGAGAGATTGGAGGTGATCCACCCGCTAAATGTGGAATCTAACTGTGGGTTCTCAGTAGCTGAAGAAGCCATGTACTGTATAGTGTTTTTCTCAGAGTGTCAACTCACATTCTTCAGATGTTTTTCTTTTTTTAATGGTGAGGGAAAAGGTGTAATTTGGGATTCCACAGTGCCTTGCATATAGTAGGCGCCCAATAAATATTTGTTGAAGCAAACCAAGTTTCCCAAGTCCTTGCCTCTTGCAGTGACCAAGAACATCTTTCTCCTCTGAAGGGCTTGGCAGTTGTGGCTAAAAAATAAGCAGTATCATTATTTGCTTGAAATCATATATACAATTTGTATGAATTTCGGTATGTTGCCAAGACATGATCTTTTTCTTATTGTATTTTCTGTAAATATTTCTGGCACTGAACTGTAAAGTAAAGGCGAAATGTAAATACGAAGGTGTATCCGAGTCCCCTCGCCTCCTGTGTTTTCTCTTCATCAGTTAGGGAAGAAGGCCCAGAGGCTTGTTTGTATTTATGCCGATCCTTTGTCCAGAAGAAACCCATGGAATATTGAATGTAATACATTTAGTCAATTAAATTTTAAGGAGATTCTTATCTAACAATGTTTTGTGTGCTTTTGGTTACAGGCTGAAGTTTGACTCCTGCAATGGGTGTTTCTAGTTTCTGTTTCCAGGGTGCGCGTGCTCTGCTTTGGCTGACTGTCATGATTTAGATCTGTGGGTTTTTACCCTGCTTTTGTAGAGTTTCACAGAATACTCAAAATTGGATTAATTCTTAAAAATAATTTTTAATTGAATCACGCTAAACACGCAGTCTTAGTTTCAGGGTATAACATAATGATTTGCTATTTTTTTTTTTTCTTCATTTCTAGGAGAGAGAGAGAGACAGCATGAGCAGGGGAGGGTCAGAGAGAGAGGGAGTCACAGACTGAAACAGGCTCCAGTCTCTGAGCTGGCAGTCAGCACAGAGCCCGATGTGGGGCTCGAACCCACGAACCGCGAGATCATGACCTAAGCGAAAGTCGGACGCTTAACCGACTAAGGCACCCAGGCGCCCCATGATTTGCTATTTTTATACACTATGAATCGATCACCTCGATAGGTGCGGTTACTCTCTGTCACTGAACAGAGTTACCACAGGGTTTGTGCAGTGGAAGCACTACCAACAGAAGCCCACCATCCAGGCGCTAGTGTTCACCGAGGGCCTGGCTGGCTGTGTCTTAGGAACACGGAAGTGCCGGCCCTGCTCTCTGGCTGCCGAAAATACGGGCTCTGCCAGGGCTCCAGTCAGGAAAGGGAAGAGACGCAGGGGAGGTCATCCCGCGCCACCCGCTGTCCCTGTGAGTAGGGCTGGTTATAGAGGTTCCATGCAGCGCGATGAGCACCTTCCTGCCTAGATCCGCGTGGGTGGTTATACCACTCGAGGAACCAGTGATGAGAACGGTGTGGGTGCAGGCCTCTGTCAAGAGTCTCTTCCAGCCTGGCACTGCCACGACGGGACGTTAATGTGCGACCCCTGCAACCAACTCCTGGAAGCCAGGGCCGGGAGCCGCGTCCCCTGCAGTTGTGTGTCCATGCTTGCTCTGCCCGCAGGACTCTGGCTGGTCCATGGCGGCCAAGGAAGTGTGTCCTTGGGCTGATTGCACAGTGGTCCTATTTTGGGCTCTGGCAAGAAAATGTGTATTCAAACCTTTCCCACCAGTGCCACTCAGCCCTTTCTGACCCCGGCCTCTTCAGGACCCAGTGCCAAGAGATTCCCCCACCCGATCCCCCCCAACCTCAGCCCAGACCACTCCTGGTCTTGGCCTCTGGACTCTGAGTGGCACAGCCTGCCAAGGCACTGTTTTTCTTAGACACTCATTCTAATGCCATCTGCCCAAGCTTCCTCCTCTGGGGGCTCCAGTCATCCCAACACTGGGCTAAAACTGTTTCAAACCACTGGCTTCCAAGCTCCAGCTCTCCCCTCCACTCCCCTGCCCTGCCTTGCCACCCGTTCCCTGTTTTTCTGTGGCTGGCTCCACTTGCCCTTCTCCCTGAGCAGGTGTCTTTTAAGAGCGTCCTTCCGCCCCATGTCTCTCCCCCAGGCCTGCCACCCACTTCTCGCGCCTGCTCTCCCAGCCTGGAACTGGGTCTGCCTGACTCTCCAGCCCATGCTCCATGAGTTGCGGGGATGCCCAAATCCGGGCTGCATCAGACTGGCTGCTCCTGAACACGTCGCGTCCGGGCCTCACCTGGAGTTTGACTCAGAGCAGGGGGAGTGTAGGAATTGGCGTGTTTCCCAGGCACTGCCTGTAGTGCCTGGGCAGCTAGTCCAGGACCCTCTTGGACAGGAGAGGGCTCATGCCTCCCTCCCCTCCACCAGCAGCAGCCTTTCCGTTCCGCCTGTGATCTTGTCATCCGTGTCAGGTTCCCCGTCTGACCAGAGTCTCCCTTCACTGCAGGGATTTGGGACCCGGGAGGTCCAGAGCCTCCTTCTGCCACAGGGCCTTGCACATGGAGGTGTACCAACTTCTTCATGAATGGATGAATGACAGAGGAGATGGGAAGAGAAAAGAATGGCTTTTGAGAGTCTTGTGTCCCTATCTGGGACACAAAGGAGCAAGGCCGACGCCTTAGAAGCCCCTCACTGAAAACTCGTAAGGAGAGGTACAGAAGCTTCCAGATGAAATAGTCATTTATTGAGGGCCTGTCGTGTGTTAGAAAGTTTTTAAATGGCAGTCCAGTGACGCAGGCTGGCCCAGCAGACCTGTTTTTGTTTAGCCAATGGTGTTTTAAGTGTTTGATGCAACAATTCTAAATTGGGAGAATTCACTGAAGAATGAGGATTTGGGGGCTTCTCTTGGAAAAGGAGATGTGGTGATACTTTTTTTTTTTTTAATATTTTTATTTATTTCTAGGAGAGAGAGAGCGTGAGCAGGGGAGGGTCAGAGAGAGAGGGAGTCACAGGCTCTGAGCTGGCAGTCAGCACAGAGCCCGACGCGGGGCTCGAACCCACGAACAGCGAGATCGTGACCTAAGCGAAAGTCGGACGCTTAACCGACTAAGCCACCCGGGCGCCCCGGAGATGTGGTGATACTTGACCTGCCTTTCCCACCCGGCACTCACTGCCTGAAGTGGTGACAGCCGCCTGCTTTAGATGCACCGCGCTCCACCCAGGCTGCCACAGCCCCTGTCCCTGCCCCAGGTGCTGATGTAGGCACCTGTCGCCAGAGTGACAGGACCCGGGATCCAGCTGACCCCTGAGGGAATCTGTGACCTCAGAATACATGCATGCCCCCCGAGGGCGATGCTCCTTCTGTCATTTATTCCTGCTCTTAGCAGCTCGGTGAGGTAAGAATTATTTCCATCTTACAAGAGGACCTGAGGAGGTGTTCATGAACCCCTAGCGTCTTAGCAGGGATTCAAACCCGCGCCGGCCTGCCTGGAAGCCTGGGCTTTTGTTCTCAGCCAAACCGTCTCCACTGCCACTGATCGCCAGCCCCCAGTCCCAAAGCACTAGTGCAGAACAGCTCTCCCTTTGTCTGAAGGACCCGTGGCTTCCTTATTACGTCACCCACCCAGTCACAATTGGGCTGAGTGAGAGCAGAGTGTGGCCCGGCCCACCAGGTCCCCAGGGCAGCCCTGCCAGCCCAGCACAGGCAGGCCCGGCTTCGCCACACACGCACCATGAAGTACCCGCTGGTGCCGCTGGTGGACGACCTCACATTTTCTTTCCTGGTCTTCTGGCTCTGCCTGCCCGTGGGCTTGCTGTTGGTCTTGCTGATCGTCTGGCTACGCTTCTTACTTAGCCAAGGTGAGCTGCTCGGTGGGGCCCTAATCCTGGGGCCCGGCAGGGGGTCCTGAAGCAATGGCGGAGACAGGGATTTCCTTCCTGCGCTTTAACCTTAACCGCTGGGCTGGCTGAGACAAGCAGTTGCCTGTAGGGGAAAGGATTAATTGAGTAGTTTCGTTTCTTAACCTAGAGGCCAAGAGTGAGTCCCCAAGTTCGGGAAGCAGTATGTGCGTGTGCACACCTGTGCCCCCTGAGGGCCACTGCTAGCACAGAAGGTCTTTGGTACGAATCAGAAAGAGGTGGCCCCTCTGGGCAGGTGAAGCAGTAAAAGGGGCCCGTCTCCTGTGAATATACCCAGGGCACAAGGCTGGGGGAAGATTTCAGCCCCTCCTGCTCCCTCAACTGGGTAGTTTTTGCGCAGTAAACCGCTTACACAATGGGATATGGCAGCCCTAGGCCTTTATCACGGGTCCAGAGACCACCCACACTGCTTTCTTCCCAGACTGTACCTCAGGGAGGATCTGGGTTCTCTGGGACGCAAGATCACCGAGGCTGGCTGACACTGCCCCGAGCTCAGCATGCCTCCATGAGGAGCAGGAGGCGGGGTGAAGCTGGCCGTGAGGGAAGTTGGGGGCCAGTGGCAGGGGTGACCCTCTGCTCCTCAGGTATCCTATGTCTCTTCCTAGGGGACGCTTGACCTCCCACCTCCTGCTCCTCAGCTCCGTGACCTTTGGCCAGCTGGGCGGGGAGGGTGCCGACATGCTGCCAGCTGTGGCCACACGGCGTTGAGACGGGTACACGGTTCACCCCCAAACGCACCCCATGCTCTCAGATGTGGGGTGCTGGTAGTGGCGCCATTATTGGGAGTTCCTGGCGAGAGTGTCCAGAAAACGTCTATTTAAAATATGTTCTCATGGGGCGCCTGGGTGGCTTAGTCGGTTGAGCGTCCGACTTTCGCTTAGGTCATGATCTCGCGGTTCGTGGGTTTGAGCCCCGCGTCAGGCTCTGTGCTGACTGCCGGCTCAGAGCCTGGAGCCTGTTTCAGTCTGTGACTCCCTCTCTCTCTGACCCTCCCCTGCTCACGCTGTCTCTCCCTCTCTCTCTCTCCTAGAAATAAATTAAAAAAAAAATAAATAAATAAATAAAAATAAAATATGTTCTCGTATTCCCAGGGTAGACTGCAGCCCGCCTGAGGGACGAAACCCAGACAGCGGGCTGGTGGCCGGTGGGTCAGAGCACTTGTCTGTGTGGCTATAAATGACGTCTCTCCAGAGTCTAGGAAACGTAGGCTCAGATTTTAACCTTGCCCCTTAATATAATTGCCAGCATTTTTTCTACACTGTGCAAAGGCTTGTGTTAAACACTGATGCGCATAATTTCATTTAATCCTCAGAATAACCCTGCGAAGTAATTCTTATGGTACAATTGAGGAAACTGAGGCTTGGGGAGAGAAGCAGCATGCCCAGGCCACACACCTACGAAGTACCTATGAGCGCCGCTTATCTGGTGTCACATCCTGGCTCTGCCGCCTACCAGCTCTGTGACTTTGGGCAAGTCCTCTCTGAGCCTTGGGTTTCTCATCGACAGAACGGAGATAACAAGGGTCCCTTCCAGTTGGGGCTGGGGAGAGATGCGTGTCAAGGGTAGGGTATCCAGTACATGTATACCTGTGGCACCTAGTAGGTGCTCATAGGCTGAGAAATAATCCAGTCAGTGTTTGCTCTTTGTCAAGGCAGGAGGACGTATCGGCATGGCTTTGGATGGTTCCTCTGGACGTGAGGAGACACCTTACCCAAGGTCTAAGGCGCTAATCTCCAGCAATTCCTTGTCCCTGAAGGCCCTGCTCTAAAACCATCCACAGCCTGCCCTGTCGTCAGGCTTCCCCAGACATCTCAGATGGCCCTTGGCAATGAGGCCTTCGGTAATGTGCAATGACCAGACTGTGAGGGGAGCAGTCTTCCCTCAGGCCCCCAGTCTTCTGGGAGCTCTTGGTGTCACTGCATCGGCTCTGTCCTCATGCCAGGGGTCTGGGCCTGCCAGGAGTTGAGGGAGCTGGTTCTCGGGACACCCTGGCCTGTGCTCTGCTCTTCTGCTTTGGATCTTTTTACTGCGATCAGTTTGACCTGCAGTCCAGTGTGAAAAGCAAGCAGGGCGAGCTCTGATTGCCCCTCCCCACCCCCAGCCGGCCCGGCTCCGCAGGGCAGTGCCAGGGCCCAGAAGGCAGACGGCGTGAGCAGGGAGTGCCACATGCCTTCTCAAACAGACCTGCCTTCTCAAGCAGCCAGGGGAGCGTCGTGGGGAGAAGGGAACTGCCTGGCAAGATTGCCGTTGAGGCAAGAAGAGTTGTGGGTGACTGAGCCCTGGAGAAGCCCTGGCCGGTGGGGACAACACCAATCCCGGACCATGACGTGAAGACAGAGGATGAAGCCACATGGTGCCCTTCAAGCGAGAGATGCTCTGCTGAGGACATTTCCTTTGCGACTGGAAAGGAATTTGCCGAAGGAAGAAGGGGAGCCTCTAACAAGATGGATTTAAGGCCGAAACGTGCCTTTTGAGGGTCTTGCCCACCCTCATGGTGGTCCTTCAAAGCTACCTTTGAATTCCCTGACCTCAAACAAGCGCACCTGATGGAACTGCGGGCGGGGGTTGGGGGTGGGGTGGGAGGGGGCGGTGCCAGGAGGCTGATGTGAGTCCAGCACTGCCGCTTCCTGGCTGTGAGCCTGGACATTTCACCTTTCCGAGCCATCCTCATCTGTAAAATACAAATAACTAGTTATCGCCTCTCGAAGTTGTTCACGGGATTAAATGAGAAAAATGCATGCAGAACAGTTAGCATATCTCACGTGTTTATAAAACAATCCCTATCTGTAGTGAAGAGCAGTCCCTTCAAAGCTTCCCACTGATTTTTAAATCATAACTGCGACTTTGTTGAACACCTGATTTACACACACATTCTACTTAAGTTAACCCTCATCGTAGAAGAGGCTGTAATATGCCCATTTTACAGATGAGGAAATTGAGACTGCCTTTTCTGTCTCCTGCTGTTGGTCTGCAAGCTGAGGGCTCTCTTCAGCCTCCTTATCTGCAACCAGTGAAACATCTTACAAGTACAGTAAGAGAAAGAACCTCCCCCATCTCCTCTCCTTTCTCCTTGACCTCACCTTCTCAAGATAAGCCATGTTTACAAGCCCATGCACCTATTTAATAACACATGTAGGTTTTCCAAAAAAAATTGGGGAAAGGGCAGGATTGTTACTTGTTTTTCAAAAAAAGGGAGGAGATCCTACTATATATTTCTCTGAAAGTTGCTTGTAATATTTCATAGACCTCCTGCAAGTTGAAAGCTACAGATCTCACTGCAATTGTCTTAACAGCTTCTGACTTGCCATTGGATGGATGGGCCAGCTCTTTATGCGGTGCAAGTGTCCTACACTTCCATCAACCAGATCTCCTGTGATGGACACACACACACACACACACACACACACACACAGAGATACACAGTTTCCAGGGTATTTTATTGCTTGTGCATGCTGCACCACAAAACAGTGCTGTAGTGGAAATCATTGCATGTATACACTCAGATATTTGTTAATAAACAGACTGGTGGACAAACGGATGGATGGGTCAATGGTTGAGTTTGTGTCTCCTCAGTGCCCCCCCCTTGGACCACACCCAATACAGGTAGGTCATTTGCTCTCCTCTAGGGCCCTTCCCTATTAGGTAGATACAGCCACCTTCTGAGTCATAGGACAACTGTTTTGGTCCCTGGTCACCTTCAAGGTCCTTCTGAGGTCTTCTGAGATCTCTGAGCTGTCCCATAAGTCATAATTCTGCCTTGGCCCATTGGTCTCAGGGATGCCTGGGCCTGGCAGGGGGCTCATTTTGGGTCAGAGGTAGAAGACAGGATGTAACCACCCAAGAGGCCTTGTCTTCTACCTCCACAGATTCAGAGGAAAATGACTCAGATTTATGCGTTGACTGGGAGCCCTGGAGGCTTATGTTTTGCTGGGAGGGGACAATCAATAGTCAAGAGGAGGAGAAGCCCTGTGGTGAGCCTTTTCAGCCAGGTGAGACCTTTCTGGGGACTGGTGGAGGCGGGAGGCAGGTAGGGGAAGCCTCGGGTCCTACCCAAAGCCAAGGGCAGCTGCTGTGTTGGAGGTCTGTTCCCTCCACCATGCTGGAGAGATTTGTCGTCTCCGCCATGTTGGGGAACACTCTGCCTCATTCTCTTGGAGACCTGTTTTTGCCATGTTGGAGGACCAGGCTCTTCTGCCATGAAGAGTTCCTTCACAAAGATCCCCTACCCTTTACCTGTGTGACCTCACCTCCCACCACCCTCCTTTAGGGTCTTTGCACTGGCTATTTCCTCTGCCTGGAACTCTTCTCCCCCACATCCAGTTGGTGCACTCCTTCATCTCTGAGGTTGAGCTCAAATGTACCCCTTAGCCTGCTCTAGATTGTCTTATGTGGTAGCACTTACCACCTTCTGACATGCTCAATGATTGATGCATCCAAATCCAGAGCACTCCCGGCAATGCCTGACACACAATGGGGGATCAATGGATACTCGTCGAAGGAATGACATGATGATGATGATCACGATGGCTGATTCTCACTGGATACCTTAATAGCTACCAGGGCCTGTGCATAGCATTTCCCTTTCACAAGCTCATTTATGAAATCCTGTGAGGAGGCTATTATTCTTACCTCCATTTTGCAAACGAGGACTCTAAGTGGCAGTGGAGTTAAGCAATTTGCCCAAAGGAACAGGGCTCTGGCACCTGGAAACCTGGAAAGGCCTCCTCCATTTCAGTAGAGTTAAATGTCATTCCTATGCCAACGACCCTGATGCTCTTGTCTTCCTTCTCAGCTCTATTATCTGCCTGACACATTTTCATGGCTAGAATGGGAGTCTTGGTTCCCTTGGCTACCCAACAAAGCAAAACACAGCACCTGCTCTTCTGCCAGCTTCTCTCCATCTCTGTGAACAGCGCCTCCATTGGTTGGTCTCATTCCTTGAACCATAGACACCTTTTCTTTTCAGCCCACATCCAGTCCATCAGTAAGTCCTAAACTCTGTCTCTCATGCATCCACTTGCCTCTGTTCCCACAGCCACTGTGGCCTACCCTGTTCCAAGTCAGCTGATGCAACGTGTCACTAATCCCCCCTGTGCCCACTGTGGGTCACAATGTGGAGCCCCTGCCTGTCTGAGTAGAGAAAGGAGGTAGAGTGAGAAGCAGGGACCCTCACTTAACCTCAGTTACACTGATTCTTAACTTTTGTGGGTCATGACCTTGACAGTTGAGCGTGCTTTCCCTAGAGACACATACACATGTGCATGCGCTCAACAGTTTTGTGTTCAGGACCAGCTTCGTGGGTGGTAACTTGTGTAGTCCCATGAAGTTCCATGATCAGAAGAGCCTCATGCTTGGTTTAATGTTCTGTTGCTACTTGTCTTAAAATTCTTAATTTTTGAATGAGGGGCCCCACACGTTCATTTTTTAATGAGCCCACAAATAATGTAGCCTGTCCTGTTTTGTGTATAATTAGTGGGGTAAGAAAAGGAGATTTTTTGGATTCTGCTCAAGAATCCTGTCTCATTTATATATAGAGCCCACCGCATTGTGTATCTGTTCCTCTCTCACTCTTTCATTCCATTGTCATCCCTAGACCCAACCTTCCATGTTTTTCCAGCCTGGTTTTCCTGGAGTCAGCAGAGTGGTCAGTGGCCAAGGTGGATGGGAGAGACCGACCGGGGAGGGAAGAAGACTGCCAAGGGAGGTGCTTCCCTGGGATCCCCGACTCGTCTCTTCCACCAATGGACACACAAAAGCCTCCAAAGGACCCAGCTCTTCGCCCACTACAGACGACCTCCCAGGATCCCCGGGGAGGAGCCCAAGTCTGTGAAGATGGGATAAGCAGGCACAAAGGGAGAAGTTGGCCAACTGAATTCAGAGGCAGTCCTAGGACAGGGCTGGGCCAGGAGGTGTGGGTCCATATTAAAGAAACAAGGAGGTTCCTGTGCTCAGGAGACCCCTAACAAGCCTGCAGGGCTGGCCGCGTCCATTCATTGAACAAGCTATGGGGCCTGGGCCTAACCCCCGGCACTGACTTCAACTGCCCTTGATCATCTCCGGGACTCCCTGACTCTCTCCCATCTGGTCAAAGGATGGGGGAATCTTGCTGCCAACTTCCTTTCTCCAATTTCAGACTCCCTCCTTAATTAGCCTTTAGGTTGATTTTAATAACAAACACTCATTTTATAAATATCTACAGAGCGTTTACCATATGCCTAGTTATAAAAATAGCTCACATTTCATAAGCACTTACTGTGTACTGTGCTTTTCCAGGTGTTCATAACAGTTTTTAGCCCTGACAATTCTCTGAGGTAGGGTGTTTGGTTATCCCTATTTTACAGATGGGGAAAATGAGGCAAGAATGGCCAAGTCTCTTGCTCAGTCATACTGGTGGAGTTGGGGTTGAGCCCAGGCCCGTCAGGGCCTGGTGGATCCAATGTGCCAATCCTTCTCCATGCTGGAGTGTGGGGGAGATGGTGGGGAGGCACGGTGTTCTGTCATTGGAAGAAATCCCCTGACCTCACACCCTCACTGGCTGCCCAGGGGCAGCAGAGTTGGTGGCAGAAGGGGACAGGCCCTCCAGGTGTCCCCTCCTCTGCCCCCCCATATCCCACCAGTCACAACGAGGCTCTTAAACTACCCAGAGGAGAGAGCAAGGAGCCTGAATTATTAGCTCGTCTAGAGTTTGGTCTCCCCAGTTCTGCCTTTTCTGCCCTGTCAGAAGGATCCATCCAAAGCACAATTTGGAACAAGTCCCTCCCCCTGCTTAAAGCCCTCTATGGCTCCCTATTGTCCTAGGGCTAAAGTCTGAGTTCCTTGTGTTGTGTAGAGAGCTGTCCTTTGGGAGCTGAGCCCCACCAAATTTGCTGGACAAGGTCTCTGTTCTTACCGACAAGGCTTCAGTAAATACCCTTGAACTCTTAAAGTGTGCTTCTATCTAGAGGATAAATTCCATGAGGAGAAATTATTGAACTTGAGGTCTGTGCATTCACATTTTGCAGCTTTTGCCGGGTTGCCCCCACCATACGGTAACACCGAGGGTGTACGTTAAAGTGCCTGTTTCCCCCAGGCCTTGGCCCTACTAGGGCCTATCACACACATATTCTCTCTTTCATATATTCTCCCGCAACCCCTTACTCTGCCTCCCCCCCCCACCCCCAACACATACCTCTTCCTCCACACGTGCTTTGTTCTCGCTGATGAGATTTTGGCAACCCATGTTTTCCTGGGAGCTTTCCTGACCTTGAATAAACACTTTTGGTAACAAACATCCCCTGTGACTGAACCTTCTCTCAGGCTCTGTCTGGCATTTTCTCCAACTGCTGCTCCGTGGAGTCCCACGCACTCCTTAGTCACCTCTGCCCCCTGCGCTGCAGGCGGTGCCCGGGGCTCAGCTTCTGTGCTGCCCTAGGGAAACCAGGCGAGCCACCAAGCGCCATCATCCTGCCCCCAGCCACTCCTGAGGAACCAGAAGATCCTCCTGAGGGCTGTTCAGCCCTTGAGGGACAGTGAACAGTGCCCAGCACTGCAGGGAGGACATCTGTCACAGTCCTGGGAGCACCTGGAGCAGAAGGCAGGAGAGACAGCACCTCGGGGCCCCTGGCAGGTAAGCAGCTCTCGATGGTACTGCGGGGGGTGCTGTGGGAAGATACCCTTCGCTGGTGGGAGGCTGAGACCCCCGGGCCTTTGACGATACGAAGTGAGGCCCCCTTTTTAGTATTTTGTTCTAGAAGGCAGATTGTGTGTGTGTGTGTATGTATATGATAAACACGCCCTGTGATCCTCTAATAATAGGCTCCCCAAGAGACGTCATAGCTCAGCCATGGCCTAGTGCCCGCTGCTGTGTGCCTGTCCCCGTGCTGAGTGCCTCCCGTGAGTTGTCTTCCTTGATCCTCGTGACAACCCTGTGGGTCATAGTTCCATTTTCAGGTAAAGAATCTGAGGGTCAGAGAGGTTAAGTAACATATCCAAAGTCACACGGCCTGGAAGTGGCCCATTTTTCTGACTCTTAACTGAGATATATTTCTCAAGATCCATCGTGATATGCCAGGCCCTCCCTAGACTGGGCGATGCCACTTAATGTTGTGCTGTTGATGTTTTTAAGAAACACAGCAGCGAGTGGGTGGGCTGGATCACAGCCTCCCCTGGGGAGGTGCTGGCAAGGGCCAGGATCGGAGTCACTGCACTGTGGCCTAACACGCCTGACCAATACTCCAGGGCTGGGACCAGGCCCAGCTGGGGCTGAGGGGTGTTGCCCGGAGTGTGGGCGCACTTCACCCTACTCCGAGTACGCACAGTTCTCCAGGAAGCTGAGGGGCGGCGCTTCCTTTCAGAACCTTGAAAGTGCAGTCTACTCCAGATTCGGGGTGCTCTCTCCTCCTCCTTGCATTCTTTCTAGGGGTTCCCTCCGCCTAAGCAAAGTGATAACAAATTGGGTTTCCTGTTCTAAACTTCTGAACCAGAAGTTCATTCACTTAGATACTAACTTGTTTACTCATTCAAACACTTATTTATTCCTTCACTCATTTGGTTTTCCACCCATTTGCCTAATGGCTCACTGATTTATTCATGCTCTCATACATTCATATGCACAGCTATCTGTTCATCGTCTATCCATCATCCATCTACCCTTCCGTCATCCATCTTTCTATCCATCCATCCATCCACCCACCCATCCAACACTTATTAAACACCTACTATGTTTTACGTACAGAGCTCCCAAGGCTCCCAAAGTACTTTCTCATCCACTTTCACTGCTACTTCACTTTCATATTGGGAAAGGGAGCCTCTGCACCAATGAGACACCCCAAATACTTGGCCTTCTGGTGGCATGGTTCCAGAATCTTCTCCTCAAGAGGACGTTGGAAAAAATGGGCATTTGGTCATCTGCACAGTCCTAGTCCCCATGTGAAAGCCAGTGACAGCCATCTGAGACTTGAGGGTCCTGAGGGCCCTTTGTCCTACGGAGCCCTTCCCATCTTTTGATGCAAGGGCCATACATAGTTCTGGGCACTGCGGCCCCCCTGGGGTATTCGTTCCAGTTATCGGGCTCCATTTCTTGCTCCCCCCGGGCCAGAGCAGGCTATGGTGACCTGTGGACTTGGGCACCATCCTTGAGTTGCTCCTTGCAATCACTGTTCTTAGTGTAAAGGCAACTATGCCCCCTGGGAGGGTCGCTGACACTCAGAGACTTAGAGGAGGGCAGGGCGGGAGGGCAGAGCGACCTGGGACAGAGATAGTGTTCTGTCCTGGCCCATAACAGATAGGGGGACACAAGCCAGGGAAACTGGCAGGAATGTCCCTCACCTGTCCCTAAATGCCCCACTTCCATGCCTTGGCGTGTGCTGAGCTCTTGCTCCTTCACACTCCAGGCAGAATGTCACTTCCCAGGGCGGCCCTTCTGGACGCCCACATGGTGCCACTCTCCTTTCCTGCTCCCTTAGCCTCCCCTCTCACCCAGGCCCTGCCCTTTTCACACCCTCAGCACAATCCTGCTTGCTTGCTTCCCTGCTTCCTGGCAGATGTTGCCATCCCCCTTTCACAGAGGAGGAAATCCAGACTTAGAGCAGGTGGGCGATCTGCTCAAAGGCACAGAGCGGGGGGCCAGGCCAGGGTGAAGACCCCTGAGTCCTTGTTGCTTTTTTCTAGCCACATTAGCCAGGTACTTTATCAATTCAGTGTAACTTACAATTGGATGTGTGTGTGTGTGTGTGTGTGTGTGCGCGCGCGCACGCGCGCGCCTCTGGTGACCAAGCTGAACCAGCCCCGCCCGGGAGGAGATTGGACATTTGGAAGTGTCTGGGAGTTGGGTGTGTCACAGAGCAAGGTAGCCTTCCCAGTTTGCATTGGTAAGTGAGTCAGCCATCAAACTGGGAGCTGCAGGGGGCCTGCCCTTCTCCCAGAAGCCCACATGAAGGGGCCCGGGGCCTCACTGTGTCCTCGGATCCTGTGGGCCCTCACTGCCAGTCAGCTGGGGAGCTATGTAGACCTGGGCCGAAGGTACAGTCATCATGGGAGGGGAGCAGAGGTTTGGGCCACTGGTGTCTCAGGGCCAGGCCTGAGGGGTAAGGGGAATACGGTGAGGACCTACTATGTGGTAAGGGTATATGTCCTCTCTGAAGAATTCTCCTCCTCTCCTACAAATGAAGAAGCAGAAACTCAGAGAGGTTAAGTAAATGACCCAAGGTTACCAGCTGCCAAGTGGTGGGGGTGCATTTCAAGCCTTGGTCCAAACCCAGACCCTTCAGGGACAACACACTGCCCCAGACTCCTGCTGCTGGCCACCCGCAGGGTCACTGACACTGACATTCTAAGGGATGTGAGTGACCACGCCACCCTGCCCATGTGTGCCATTTCCCCTTCCTCTGACTCTAGAGAGTATTAGGGACCCCCACGTTTATTTGGGGTTCAGGACCTTAAGCAATGGTGCCAGTTTGTTTTTTTATAGGGACATTCTTGACTAGACAGACACTAATGCTCTTTTTAGTCTATGCTGATTGTATCTTGTTTTAACTCAGCTAATCTTATTATTAGTGCAGTTGAGCACCTTTTCACATGCTGATATGGAAGATCAGAGGAAGACCATTTTTTGTCTAGTACATCACGTTCTGTTAACACAGTGCATTGAACGACTTGGCCAGTTGCACACAAATATCTTGCGGAATAAGTCATTTTTACAGTCTGCCTAATCTGCTCATGCATAGCTCCGAGGTCTCTGCCATGGGTTAAGTCACCCATCTCTCCAGATATTATATTTCTCTGATCCCCCAGGTGTGCACCCCTGTATGTGAACCCAAACACCAAAGGGCCACCCACACACAGTTTAAACGCAGCCGTGGTAGAAGGTCAGCCTGACGCTCAAAGCCCGGCTTTCCCACTTACCAGCTGTGGGGCTCTAGGAAAGTTACTTAACCTCTCTGAGCCTCAGCTTCCTTTTCTGTAAAATGGATGCAGCAGCAGTTCCTGCCTTCCCTGCTATGCGGATGCAGTGAGACAGATGCATGTGAAGGGTCTAACACAGAGCGGGGACGTGCAGGGGTGTGGTGAGCACACAGTACGTGCCAGACGTTGGCCGTCCAAGGGAACTCTCCAGGAGGGACTCAAATAGCACGGGTTTGTTTTCATGTGAGAAGTCAGTGCAGGCCTCATGACCCCTTGGGGGGGTACAAACGCCTGTGTGTGAGCCCTAAGTTCTCCACTTACCTCACCCTTCTGAGCCTGTTCCTTTCTCTGGAGTAAGTGCCTTTCCCATAGCTGCTGTTGCCGACACACATCTTCCTGTGTCTCCACCACAGAGCTGCCCCCCCCCCCCCATTGTGCGGGAACCCAGGGACCAGGCGGTAGCCCTGGTGCTTCCCTCCAGGGAAGCTGACTCGCTTACAAACCGGCAAGGCGCAGGTCCCTTCTGACGGGCTCCCTGTTTCCTCTCTCCTCTCACAGTGGGGGGCGTGGGGGCACGAGGAGAAGGCTGCCATCACACTGAGGGGTTAGGTTGGGGCCCCTCACGCACAGCTCCGGGATTCTGCACACCCCTCCCATCAGGCATTGCCAGCCCCAGCCAGGTTGGCCAGCAGAGGCTCACAGAACGTGAAGATGTCTCTTTCTTGGCACCTGCCAGCCCTGGGTATTCGTGAACTTTTTGGTGTTTCCCAGTCTAGTGGGTGAAAATATTTCATTGTTTTTGTTTGCGTTGCCCTAATCACATCTTTTCACATGGAGTATTTACATTTTATCTTCAGCGGATGTTAATTCCTATCTGCTGCGTCCTTTTTCGTCAGGTGTTTTTTGGAGGTCTTTTTTTCCCTATTGATTTCCAGGAACTCTTTCTTTATATAGACTGGATAGTAACACTTTATTATTTGTTGCAAATATCCTGTCAGGCAATCACTAGCTTTGTTTATACTGACTTTGTTATATAGGAATTTTGAATTTTGATGTCACCACCTCAGGTGTTTCTGGCTAATGGCTTCTGGATTTTATTTTGCTTGGGGAGATGTTCCCTACCACCTTTTATCTCTTCCCAACTTTGTTCTCATCAAACCCTAATGCAGGCTCCCATCCCCCTGGGGAAGTTCCTTTGTACTTGCCAACACAATAATTTGCTCCCCTTCCTGTGAGCTCTGCATATCTCATTCCCTCCCTAATGTTCACTGACCCTTTCAAACTGAGTCCCAAATCGCCTCCTCCAGGAAGCCTCCTCTCCTCAGCCCCATCACACTCTGGTTACTCTTCTGTCCCTCTGAGGTTTTTGCCCAATCTTAGGCAGTTTGTAGGCTGTGTTGAAACACGGTTTTTCTTTTAGACATTTGTTGGAGCACTTACTATGAGCCAAACAATTTGTATGCATTGCTTGGCTTCCTCCTCAGAACCCTGTGTATACCATTATCAGCATCATCACCCCTATTTTGCAAGGGGAGCTGGAAGACTAAGGTATTTTCCCACGGTCACACATCAAGAGGACAGACCCAGACCCAGACAGTCTGTCTCCAGGGCCTGGGCCCTAAGCCACTGTGCCGAATGTCTCCTATTGCTGCTGTAACAGATGGCCACAAATTAAGTAACTTAAGCAATACAGATTTATTATCTTAGAGTTCTGGAGGCGAGAGGCCCAAGGTGGGTCTCCCTGGGCTATAATCATGTATTGGCAGGTCTATATTCCTTTCTAGAGGCTCTGGGAGAGAGCCCACTTTCCAGCTTCTAGAGGCCACCTGCCTTCCTTAGCTCGTGGTCCCCTTTCACCCCCAAAGTGTGTGCAGTGGCCCTCAAGTCCTCAGGCCACCATGTCTCTGGTTTTCACTCTTCTGGCTCCCTCTTCCCCTTTTAAGGACTCTATAGTGATTATGCGGGCCACCCCGATAATCCAGGATAGTCTCCCCATCTTGAGGTGGGCTGATTAGCAACCTAAATTCCATCTGAAATCTTAATCCCCACCTTACCACGTAACAGAACATATTCACAGATTTCAAGGATCAGGACCTGGGTGTCTCTTTCGCGGGGAGGGCGGTATTCTGCATACCAGAGCCAAACTTCCGGCTGCTTCTCCAGACATTAATTGCCTGCCTCCGCCCACAAGGCCCCTTCCCTGCCTCACCCCTCAGACTCCCCCTCGAGACTAAAATCCAGAGTGCCATGCCCACCCCAGGGCTTCTAATTCAGGAGTCCTTGGGCAAGGGCTGAGAACGGGCAAAGCGATCCAAGTCTTCTTCTCGTAACTGAATCAACCAACCAGGTTTAAATTTAAGTTGGTTAAAATTAAATAAAATTAAAAATTCAGTTCCATGGTCATACTGATCACATTTCAGGTGCTTGGTAGGCACCCGTGACCAATACAATTCCGTATGTTGCCCAGCATATAAAATTATCTGATTAAGTGGCTCAGGCAGGGACAAGCTAGTGTCAGTGCCTTTGCTTAAAGGAAGAATCAAGGCAAGACTCAAACCACTGGGGAACTTTCAGAACCTTTCGGGCAAGCATGGCTGGGATGTGCTTGAGGGACAGCCACTAGCTCCTTCTGGGTGCCGTCACTTAGGGTTGGGGCCTCAGGATTATCATCTCTTCTTGTTTTTGAGAGAAACTGTAACTAGGGGATTAAAAATAATTTTTTAAAGTTTATTTATTTTTGAGACAGTGAGCAGGGGAGGGGCAGAGAGAGTGGGAGAGAGAATCCCGAGCAGGCTCTGCACCATCAGCTGCAGCCATCCAGGAACAGCTCTTCCTGTGGTGCTGGGAGGTTCGAGAGGACCAGCGCCGTCACGCAGGCGCATTTCATGCCTTGTCCTGTCTCATGTCTGCGAACATGTCATTGGCCAGAGCATGTCATGTGCCCAAAGCCCAAGTCAATGGATGGATGGGGTTGGTGGAAGGGGGATGTGTGACAGGGACAACGGCCTCAAGTAGAGGGAGGGATGATGACTTGAGAAGAATAATTCGATCTGTCCAATACGAACTTAAATGACATAGGGACAACACTAATTTTGCACATCAGTACCAAAAAGAACTGAGTTCCTACCAAAATCCTTCTCCTGCAGAACAGGGATCAAACCATGGAAATGCCAAATGTCTGTGGCTTTTCCCTTCTTGACCTCCTCCTGTGCCCTTGTTGAAACCAGGAGTGGTTATGACTGGGTGTGACCTGGTACCTTTGAGCATCCAGCATTTGTCTGTCTTCATTCCACCCTGAACTAGAGACTGATGTCTGCATTCTTTCTTTCTTTTTTAAAATATTTATTTATTTTTGAGAGAGAGCGAAAGAGAGAAAGCAGGGGGAGAGGCAGACAGAGAGGGAGACACAGAATCCGAAGCAGGCTCCAGGCTCTGAGCTGTCAGCACAGAGCCCGACACAGGGCTCAAACTTACAAACTGTGAGATCATGATCTGGGCCAAAGTCAGACACCTAACCGACTGAACCACTCAGGCATCCCATCGGCATTTCTTCAATGGGCTCTAAAACAACCCAATTCCTAAAGCATTGCCTGGTCAGTTTGAGTCCCTGAATGTTTGGAGATGACCTGAAAGACAGGGTCACATCACATGCCATACAGCCATTCCTCCCACGATGGCCACGTCTGAGGATCCACTCGTGGCCTCTGGCCCTCCTTTGCCTTCACCCCGGCTTCTTCCCAGCCCCTGGGTTCTCCACTTGGCCAATGGAACTTTGGTATTTCCCTGACAGTGAGGACTTGTGGCTCCCTGGGGGCCCCATAGAGGCTTATCTCAATCCATCTTGCTATGATACATCACTATCCATTGCTAATTATGAGGCAGAGGGAATCTTCAAAAGAGAGCAGCTAGGGGGCGCCTGGGTGGCTTAGTCGGTTGAGCGTCCGACTTTCGCTTAGGTGGTGATCTCACGGTTCGTGGGTTCAAGCTCCACGTCAGGCTCTGTGCTGACTGCCAGCTCAGAGCCTGGAGCCTGTTTCAGTCTGTGACTCCCTCTCTCTCTGACCCTCCCCTGCTCACGCTGTCTCTCTCTCTCTCTCCTAGAAATAAATAAAACATTTAAAAAAAAAAAAAAAAGAGCAGCTAGTAAGAAGCAGAGCTGGGGCTGAGTCCAGGCCGGTGGTATTCCCTCCCCAAACACTGTTGCATCTGACCAATGGGGAGAGAAAAAGAGAAGGAAAAGTCACAATTAAGAAAAGGAAGTTACCAAAAGGGCTTATTGCACAGTCGTTGAGAACAGGGGCCTTGAAGCCAGGTTCCTGGGGTCAAAGTCCAGTCCCACCATTTACAAGACCAGTAATGTTGGGCAAGTTAATTTCTGTGTACCTCTGTTTTCTCATCTGTAAAATGGGATACTACTACTAATAGGCACTGTGGCAATTACATGAATTAATCCACGTAAAACAGTGGTTCTTAACGCAGACAACTTTGTCCCCAGGAGACATCTGGCAACGTATGGAGACATTTCGGTTGTCACAACTGGGAGGGGTGCTTTTGGCGTCTGGTGGGTGGAGGCCAGGGATGCTGTTGGCATCCTGCGATGCACAGGATGGCCCCCAGGACACAGCTCTCTGACCTGAAGTCCAGTGCGCAGGCTGAGGACCCTGCGGCAGCGTTAGCACATGGCCCGTGTCCAGGGCCTGTGGCTCCAGGGCCTGCGTTGGGCTCACTCTGTCACTGTGGCCCCATGGCCTGTGCTTGTGACCAGAGCTTCTCCTTAACTTCCTGTAGCCTCTGATATTCCTAATGAGGAGAGTGGCACAGCTATAAATAAAAATGATAATTGTTGCAATGGTTCCTGTTTCCTGTGCACATACGATAGGCCAGCTGCTCGGCCTGGCTTCTTATTTACACGTCTTGTGATGCCCACAGTGACAGCAGCTGTGATTAGTCCCACTCTGCAGGGGAAACAGAGGCTCAGGGAATTGAAGCGTCTCACCGGGGACACAAGGCATGCCTCTAACACTGGATGTGGTGCACACATCAGTGCACACATCAGTAACACTGCCCTTTTCTGTCATCTGCCAGGATCTCGTCTGAGTCAGGGCGGTGGCAGCAAGGGCACGCACTCTGAGAAGAACGTAAGGCTGCCCAAGTGCCCAAGGGCCCACCTGCCACTTTGTGAGAAGCCCCGCCCAGGCTGAGCTGGAGAGGAGGCCAGCCACGCCTCCACTGGCATACTCCAGTGTGATTGGCCCTTCGCCCCACCCTTCAGCCGCTGTGCTCCCCCCCACCCCGCCCCGCCCCCATCATCTGATCCTTGGGGTCTGCAGTGCCCCCACCGGCAAGGGTCTTCTCAAGATCATCTTGCAAAGCTTCCATCCCTACCGCTGTTTTCCCACTTCATGGCTTTGGAAACTGAGGCTCAGAGAGAGAAAAGGCATGGTCACACAGAGAGTGAGTAGGGGGCAGGCACTGGAACTGAGGACTTCCAGGATACTACTACCTTCTCCCACAGGTCACCTGAAGGAACAAGGAGCTGATGTGTGAGGGGGCAGCTTTGGGTTTTGTTTTTTTTGGCTCTCTCAGCACAGAGCCTGAGAAGGCGGAGGTCGAACTCAGGAACCACCAGATCAGGACCTGAGCCAAAGTTGGACACTTGACTGACTGAGCCACCCAGGTGCCCTAAGGGATAGGCTTTGCTTTCAGGAGAGCTCTGAGCAGCTGTGAGCGCTGCCCCGGGCATCTGACCCCATGTGTGTTTTGTCCACAGGCTGGGCTTGTAAGCCTCTGGCCCCAGGCTGCCGGACAGGAGCTAGAAGCGGCTTATCGGCTGGGCAGCATCAGGTGAGTCGCTTGTCCTCTCTGAATGGCAGGTGGGAAGTGCCCAGAAGCAGCTTGTATTTATTGAACTGACATTATTGAGGACTTCTTGTTCCCGCCGTGTATGTACCCCAGCTTTCCAGTAACTAGTTATAGCAGGAGCTCAATAAACATTTGCAGGCTGACTGGAGTAGCCCCTAAACCACGCTAGGTAGTCTCCATATGAAGGTGAGGAAGCTGAGGTTTACCAGGTTCACAGGCTCCCCGAGGCCACTTCACTAAAAATGACATACCTGGGAGCACCTGGTGCCTCAGTCGGTTGAGCATCCGACTTCGCCTCAGGTCATGATTTCATGGGTCATGGGTTCAAGCCCCACGTAGGGCTCTGTGCTGACAGCTCAGAGCCTGGAACCTGCTTCAGACTCTGTCTCCCTCTCTCTCTGCCCCTCCCCTGCTCACACTGTTTGTCTCTCTCTCTCTCTCTCTCAAAAATAAATAAACATTAAAAACTTAAAAAAAAAGACAGATCTAGGATTCAAAGTCAGACCTGTCTGACACTTGAGCCAAAGTTCTTAACTTCTAAACTTACAGATCTGGTTATCTGTTGCTTAGTGGGTGTGTAGTAAATGCTCAGTAAGTGCCTTAAAAACAAAATTACAGATAGAGACAATTAATCGTGCTGTGCGCTTAGGATCTGTATACTTTTCTGCATACACTATACATCAATGAAGCGTTGAAAACAAAACCAAAACAATTGTATTTGTGAAGCTCAGAACAAATTTTGTGGATGCGCTGAGCACCCATTGTTCTGCTGAACCGGAGACTTGATGCCATACCACACGCCATCATCTTGCAACAGGGACACCTTTCGAATGTTGGGGTTTTATTTCATATCTCTTCTTTCCTGTGCCCCATCTGACCTCCTTAGAAAGTTCGCCCAAAGGAACGATTGCCCGTCTCTTGCTGCTTGGCTGTCAAGAAGGGGACACAGTTGACTTCTGTTTGCATTTAGCCACTGCAGCTTTCAGATTGTCACGAAAACACACAGATGCTGGGAATTTTCAAGCGAATCGCAAAACAACTACAGAAACCAAACTGTGTGCCAGCATGGGGGACCAAACAGATTCGCAGGAGGGGCGCTGACTAGCAGCTTTCACAAAAAGCATAAATAGAGCAGAACGGCCAATTTTATAATTAACTGGGAATCAGTCTCCAGTTAAGCTTCCGCTCGGCGAAAATGGCTGGGCCGTTACCTGGGGAGAGCTGGTGCCCTGCCTCTTCCTCTGGGCCCTGGCAGACCTGAGATTTCTCTGCTTTACCACATTTGAGTATATTTGGGGATGCTGGTGTTAATCACTTGGAGTGGAGCTCAGTGTGTGGGCAGGACACTCGGGAGAAAGGCACAAGCCAGGGCCTTGTGGGTGAGGACAGGCCATGTGCCAAATGAACATAGTGGCCCTTGTTGAAACGTTATTAAGAATATCATGATGAGGATTAAACCAAGCAGGAGGCCCTTCTAAGCATCGGTGAGGCCAAGTTGGGGGGACATTGATGGGTGGGATCTCAAGTTGTGGGCGAGTCACCGCCTCAGAGGCTCCAGGGCAGCCGACCTCACAAGAGGGAGCCCAACAGAGGCAGCAGGAACAAAATCAGCACCCTTTCCTGGGCTGTAACGACAACAAACAAACAAATGCAGTAGAACAATCCCTTTCAGAAGGCAATCTGACAAGAAGTGTCACAATTTCACAAACCTTTGGATTCTGCAAATCCACTTCTAGCATCTGTTCTACTGTTACCTCTGCTCAAGGCAACACGATCATAAATAGGGTGCATATCGTCATGTTACTTGTGATACTGACGATGGAAAGAGCCCAAGCCTCTGTCACAGGGGACGGGTTAAAGACCATGCTACCTCCCCAGCGAGGATCTTTTAAGTAAAATATGCTGCCTAAGTGACCCTCTTGTGACTCAAACTGCTCCGTGAAAACACCCAGGACCCAGTTTTTAAATTTTCTATTTATTGCTGAGGGTGGATCCACTTTGTTCTGAGCTTGGGTCCCCACTGTGTGCTGCCAATTCCTTGAGGCCACTCGCTTTGCATCCACCTCTAGAGCCTGTTGTCTCTATCCCAGAACTCCCAGCAAGAGGCCCGCAGGTTACCTTCCTTGAATCAGGTCCTGTGGCTGGATGAATGCACACAATGCTTCTTTTCTTTTCTGGCTTCTGTTGTTTGTTTTTTGGAGAGCTCATCCATGGATGGCTTTGGGTGGAGGTAGAGTAGATCCAATGGAAGGATGGGCAGCAGGGGTGAAGACCGGCTCCCACAGGGTGACGAACCTGCTGGGTGCCGGGGGCGGGGGTGGGGGGGGACCGCCCACAGGGGGAGACGAGGCAGGGGCCAGCCGGGAACCAGAACAGGGCGGGGCTGTCCCTTGCATCTGAACTGGTGCAGTAGCCTCTTCCCTGGTTTTCCTGCCCCGCCCTTGATCCAGGATGTCTGGTCTCCATCTTTTCCATGCAACAGTCAAAATGGTCTTTTTATAATGTCGATTAGATTATACCCTCCTTAGATTAAGTCATTTAGCAAATATTGACAAATGCCTATTACATGCCAGGTACTGCTTTAGGCACTGGGGATACAGCAATGAACACAAAGCAAAGTCTGTCCCTTTGTGGAGCTGACATCAAATGGAATTGCAAGTGCTCTGCTCAAAATTTAGATGTCTCCCCATCTCCCTCAGAGTGACAGACACTGTGGGTCCCTGTCATCTCTTACTGCATAAGCACCCCAAACTTAGTAAAGCAGCAGTCACTGTCATGATGACTATGATGGTGATAATGGTGGTGATGTGGTGATGGTGACGATGATGGTGATGGTGATGATGATGGTGATGGTGATGATGGTGGTGATGGTGATGATGATATGATGATGATGATGGTGATAGTGATGATGGTGATGATGATGATGGTGATGACGGTGATGACGATGATGTCTAATTGCTCTGGGGGTTGACAGAGCTCAGCAAGGCAATTATACCTACAGCGTAAGCTCCACAAAGCCAGAGACATTGTCCTTCATTTTCATGGCTGTATCCTCAGTGCCAAGCACATTCTCATACTCCATGCTTACTTGTTCAGTGAATGAGGGAAGTGAAAGAACATCTGCATGAGGATGCTTGGGTGGCTCAGTCAGTTGAACGTCCAACCTCAGCTCAGGTCATGATCTCAGAGCTCATGAGCTCGAGCCCCGCATCAGGCTCAGGGCTGACAGCCTTGAGCCTGCTTCAGATTCTGTATCCCCCTCTCTCTGCCCACCCCCCACTCACATTCTGTGTGTGTCTCTCTCTCAAAAATAATAAACATTAAAAAAATTACAGAAAAAGAAAGAACATCCACATGGAAACTTCCTTGGTTTGGCACATATTTCACCCTATGGTTTCCAAAACATGTGGTTGTACAGGCCACACTGATCCCCCAAGGGCCTGATGGTCTGCCGTGGCACCTCAAGTGCAGAGCACACACATGGGCGTGGAAGAAATGGGACAGGCCCCCATGGCAGGGAACCAGCCTGCCACCGTGACTTGGCCAGCAATCTCATTTCAAAACAAACAGAGAGCTGGGGGCTAGGGAGGATAAAGGAGAAATCTGTGGCAACAACTAAATAAAAAGAAGCTATTTTTTTTTAATGTTTTTTATTTATTTCTAGGAGAGAGAGAGACAGACAGCGTGAGCAGGGGAGGGTCAGAGAGAGAGGGAGTCACAGACTGAAACAGGCTCCAGGCTCTGAGCTGGCAGTCAGCACAGAGCCTGACGCGGGGCTCGAACCCACGAACCGCGAGATCGTGACCTAAGCGAAAGTGGGACGCTTAACCAACTAAGCCACCCAGGCACCCCAAAAAGAAGCTATTTTAGACCCGCAGGGCAGCAGGAGCCTCTGGGCTGCATGGGACCAAGAACGTTAATATAGTCATTGTTTCTCATTAACTTCTTTTACGGCAGGTGGTGGTAGTGGGTGCTCCATTTAATGGTTGGGATATTGACGTTTTTGTTATTGTTGTTTTGTTGTTGGTTTTGGTTTTTTAAAAATAGGTTCCACACCCACAGCAGAGCCCCAGTGCAGGGCTTGAACTCAGGACCCTGAGATCAAGACCCAAGGTGAGATCAAGAGTCAGACACTTAACCAACTAAGCCACCCAGGCACCTTTTTTTTTTTTTTTAAAGGATATTAACCTTTTTTTTTTTTTTTTAATTGAGAGACAGAGAGAGACAGAGAATAAGTGAGGGAGGGGCTGAGAGAAGGGAAGACACAGAATCTGAAGCAGGCTCCAGGCTCTGAGCTGTCAGCACAGAGCCCGAAGCGGGGCTCGAACTCACAAACCGCGAGATCAGGACCTGAGCCAAAGTCAGACGTCTAACCAACAGAGCCATCTGGGCGCCCCTCACTTTTTTAAAAAATAGATTTAAGTGAAGGGTGCCTGGGTGGCTCAGTCAGCCGAGTGCCCAGCTTCGGCTCAGGTCATGATCTTGCAGTTTGTGGGTTCAAGCCCCATGTCGGGCTCTGTGCTGACAGCTAGGAGCCGGGAGCCTGCTTCAGATTCTGTGTCTCTGTTTCTGCCCCTCCTCTGCTCGCACTTTCTCTATCTCTTTCAAAAATAAATAAACATTAAAAGAAAAAAGAATAGATTTAAGTGAAAATGTGACCCATGATTAAGGAAAACTCTGAAGTAAGCAATTGTATAAGACTAATTGGATACAGACAAAAATTATAAAGGTGGTAGGTAAATGCATCAATTTCAGGAAACCCTGGTTCATAGAAAAGATCCCGCACAAATGACCCAGGGTTCGCCAGGGGGAAGAAAAGTCTGGGCATTGCAGTGGACTCGGCGCCTCCACCAGCCAGCACGTGTCAGGGGAGGGCCCACACAGCGTGGCGGCCCTTGGAAGCATCCGCTTGGCTCCTGAGTACAGGAGAAATGTTGGAACAAGACGATGGGCTGGGTGGGGGTGTGTGTGTCTGGCTGATTTGTACAATCCAGGCAGCCATGAAAAGCAAGTTTTGGTTTTTTGAACCACACAGCACGTGGTTGACTATCTTGGTCAACTCTGGGCACAACCACACACACACCCCTAGTCTGCCCCTACGCGGGTGCAACTTCCTCCCTGAGCTCTTGTCTGTGCCCCATAATGAGGAAGGAACATGCCAGGCCAGTGTTTCCCTGCTTCCCAAGTGTGATCTGAAGACCCTATTGCATTAGAGTGGCCTGGGCCTGAACTCCTGGGTGGAATCTCTGGAGGCCGGACACAGGACGCTGGTCTCAACATGTCCCCACGATTCGGATGGACGGTTTTGCTGTTGGGCCATGGCGAAGCGCGGTGGAGGGGGTCTATTCCATCGTAAATAAGGTCTTGAATAGAGAGGGACTTTCCAAGGGGACACTGATGGCTTGCCCACGCTCTACACGTCTGGGCCCACGTGATTCTGCGTGGTCTCCGACCAGAGCATACCAGGGGCTTCCTCAGCCTGCTGTGTTCCCCAGGGGTTGGAGTGGTGCAGGTTTAAATCTAGATAGTGGTTAATACCATCGGTGCCCCCCGTGTTCTCAGGTGTCTTATTAGATGTCCCCATTGAAAAGTGTGGTCGGTGTCAGGGGGTCTCATGGTCAGTTACGTGGATGCCCCGTGTGTCCACGTGGGTAAGTGTTTTTATATAAGCCTTTGGTTAGTCCTTGTGGCTGAGCGGGAAGCTGGTTGTGTTCACGTGGGTGTTCTCCACTGTTGGCCGAATGAGAAGCCAGATCACAGTGGCTGTGACACACGGGCCCGTCAGGCCTCCTTGGAGGCCAGGACTTGGACACTGCTCACCAGGGGCTCCTGTCCACCCTGACGCAGACCCAGGTGGCTGTTGTGTGCCAGCCAGATGGCTATGCCCGCTCAACCCAAAGACGGTACAAAGCACCGGTCAGAGGTGTCAGGGGCATCTTTGGGGGTCTTCGATTCAACGGTGAGGAAGAGTGGCATGAGTCTCTACGGGACATATCTGCCCAGGGCCTCTGTGAGGCCACCATGTCCTAAGTGCTATAGTGATTCTGCTGCAGGGCTGTGTTGGCGTGCGTGTGCATGTGTGTGTAGTGGAAATGCTTGTCTGCACACCTACAGGCCACTACGTTCCCATTTTCCATGTCTTTAGCAGCTCTGAGACCTTGGGCAAGATCTCTGGGCCTCAGCTGCTCCGTCTATGAGGGGTTGGGAATGGCTCCCGAGTCCCAGGGCCAGGTATCGTCTGCTGCCTGCATGACTAACTGGGAGCCATCTGCAATTAGCAGGGGAAGTGACTTCAGAGAATGGGGACTCGGCTATGAAATGGACCCAGTTCAGTTCAGCTTCTAAGTGTCCTCCGGGTAAGTGGCTGTTGTTTTCCAGGCAGGGGCATTCTCCCGCTGCACCCAGGGCTGCTCTGTGGAGAAGGTTCATTCCTCTGGGCAGCTCGTGCTCCCTGCAGGTTGCTCAGGTAAAGGCTTGAATCTCCGCCTAAGAACTTGCTGCCTGGAGTCGCGATCTCAGCCCCTAATCTTAGGCAATTGCGGCAGAGCTTAGTGAGCTCATGTGCAAGGGCACGGGCCTGGGAAAACACTTCGTAGAGCTCTGGGCTTGGAATGGATGGGGAGGTGGCCGGTCCTGACTGCCTCTCTCTTCTGTTTCCAGCCGCAGAATCTGAGGGGCGGCAGGCAGGGAGGAGGGGAGGGAGGAGGCCCTCCACATGGACGCTGCCTGCTCAGAACAGCTCCTGCCAAGTCCCCCCGTCTCTGGGAGGCACCTGCGCCTGGCACAAACGTTCCCTGCCCAGAGGGCTGGTGGCCTGACCTTATCCTCGAGCACCGGCACATCCCTTCTCGCCCTCCTCACCCTCCTCACCCCTTCCATGCTGCCAGGCACCCGGCGCTCAGCTGTTGGACCATCCCTTCATTTAATTCGAGCCTCGGCTACCTCCCCAGTAACTGCCCGCATCAGGGACTGGGGAGCAGCGGGGTACGGGCATTTGCGCTCTTCTTCACTTCATGTCCCTTTATGTTCTTTGTTTTTATGCTTAGAAAGTCCTCCTTCATCCGGCAAACTGATAACTATCCACCTGCAGGTGTTTTTCTCGTTCGTTTTTTAATGAATTTTGGTGACTGGTGTGAAAGAAAGAGACCCAACTTCTGCTTTCTTCTTAATTTTTTTTTTTTCCAAAAGGCCCCACTGTCCCAGCCCATTTCCTTCCATGTGAGAATGTAATCACTTATATTTAGGTTTTTAAGATTGAAATAGGTACATGGTGAGGTGCACCCATATTTTCCATGTGCAGCTTGATGTGTGCACCTATGTGACTCCCCAGAGCCAGATCTAGCCCTGAGGGCTCCCCTATGCTTTCCCCAGTCAGTCCCCATCCCCCAGGGCAGACACTATTCTGACCCCTCTCATCATGTGCAGGTTTCCCAGGTCCTGCTGTTACTAAAAGGAAAAGGTTCTTCAAGGACCATAACTTGATGTGGGTGGATAACCCCAGGTAGGGGGCCTGGGTCTTGTACCAGCAGCTTCCCAACCACTGGCTGTTTCCTTACCTCAGCCTGGGAGGTGGGTGCTGTCACCGCACCCCAACCTCACTGGTAAGAAAGGGGCTGTGAAGCCCAGAGAGGGGTCACAGCGCTGGTGGGTCCCGAGGCCCGGACTGGAGCCCCAGCAGCCTGACCCGCAGCCTTCCCAGTGGCCCGTTAGTCTCCACTGCTTAGGACCCATGTCCCCTCCTCCAGGAATCCCTACTCCAATGTGAAAGCACTTTCATTCGGCCAAAGAGAAGGTTTCCTTTCCATTTTGAGATCATTGTAGGCTCAAGACAAGTTGCAAAATTAGTACAGAGTTCCCATGTACCCTTTACCTAGTTTCTTCCAGGGAAAATATCTTACGTAAGCACAGTGCATTAGGCAAAATTTTTAAATAATGACTTTCCATTTCTAAAGCATCAGAGGTAATTAATGCTCAACATTATCTTATCTTCTAGTCTTGATCATTTGATTGCCCCCATTAAACTATGAATGATGATGTTCAATAATCTAAAGATACTACAGATTGACTTTTATGATGGACTAGGCTTTACACTGAGTACTTCACATGCATGATTTCACTTCATTCTGCTATGCTGGCAGTAGTTCCTTGAATAAATAAAAGCTAATAATTGTTACAATTATTAACCACTCACGGTGGGTTAGGTACTGTGTTTTATATGCTCTATATAATTTAATCTTCCCCAAATCCTGTAACATGGGTACTGTCATTAGCGTCACTTTACAAGTGAGACCAGTGACACACAGAAAGGTAAAATGATCTACCCAAACTCACAGGGAACATCAACTTTGAGCCCAGAAAGTGTGACTCCACAGCCTACCATGCAAGCACTAAGCTGTAGGATAGCCATAACATTACTGCCTACAACCACAGCACACTTCCTTTTCCTTCTTAGAGCCCACAAATGGGGCACTGGGGCATAGCCTGGTCAAGTCATCAGCCAGTACCAAACAAATCCATCACCTCTGGCCGCAGGAAGGCCTGGGGCTGCTTGCAGAGCCCCACTGTGACCTCTAGATGGCGAAGTCGAGCACAATTTATTTTTCAATTAATATTCCATCATTATTCAGAAAAATACCAAGAGGAGCGTTGTAGCCGTGAGTGGCACTGCCAAGGGTAAAGACAGATGAAGCAAGGGAGAGCAACAAAGGACCAGAATGGAAGCAATGATAAGAGGTCTGTGGGGTGTTCCTTCCCCTTCAGGCTTTCTTGTTGGGATATAAGTAATAAAAACAGCTTCTGTTTAACTGGGGCCTTGCTATGTGGTAGGACCCTATGCACTTTATACCCCTAAGCCCGTTTTACAAACCCTATGAGGCAGGCACTATGTTATGATTGGAGATGGGGATTTAGAGACTCAGATTGGGATCTAGTCAGTCAGTGGTAGAGTTTGAACTTGAACCTGGGATGGAATCCTGAGCCCCTGCTCCCGCCTCCTCATAATCTCCTGTGGGGGATGGGAAAGCCTCAACACAACTCAAGACAGTGGCTTGAGCCATTGTCTTTGCTCCCCTCCCTAGGAGTTTAGGATCCCCAAAGGCAGACTTGGCTTGACCAGGATGGAGACTTGTCCCTATAAGATATGCAGAAGATCCCACTCTGGCCCCCACCCACCGACTGCGCCCTGCACCCCCCTCGGCTTGGCGCTGAAGAGGAGTAAGGCAGGCAAGCAGAAGGCACAGGTCTGTGGTTCCAGCGCTTCAGAAACTCTCATCCAGGGAGCTGTGTGGAAAATCTTCCGCTAAAACATGCTTAGCTGCTGTATTTCTTTCTGTTATTTATACACATATACATGTATCTTTGCATATGAAAACAATCTCTGCTCATTGCAGGAAACTTGGAAAATAGAGCAAAGTACAAAAGGAAAAATATAATTCAGATTTAAATGTTATTAATTTGTAGTGCATCATCTTCCTGTGTGTGTGTACGTGTGTGTTTATCACTAAATATGATAGGATTATGGACATTTCCCATTGCATCATTCAGTTATTGCCACACTAATGTCTCATCACAAACAACACCACAACTCATGACTTAGAACAATTATTTACCTTTGCATGTTTGTGGGTGAACAGGGGGTTGGCCAGGTGATCCAGGCTGGCCTTGGCTCAAGCTGTTGGTTGGATCTGGGTCTGCTTCTCATGTCCCTCATCCTCTGGGCCCAGCAGGCCATCCGAGGCCTGTCCTTATGGCATTGATGGCAGAAACACGAGAGAGCAAACCCTACCACACAATGCATTTTAAACCTCTGCATGCATCATGCATTGGTCAAAGCTATCACTTGGCTGCCTAGCAAAGGAATGAGGAAGTATTTTCTGTTTCTTTAACAGGAAGCATTCCAAATTCATATGGCAAAGGGTGTGGCTACAAGGAGGAGTAATGAACTTGGAACAATATTATCATTTATCACCACTATTGAGGACATTCCTTGAAAACAGGGTTTTTACTCAGGGTAGTATTTTCTTCCTTAGGGATATATTCTAATTTATTTAAACATTTCCTTGTTACTGGACATTTATTATTCCTTGTTTCTCCTATTATAAAATACAATCACAATCAGTCTACATAAAACTCTGAATGCGTCTTACGTTATTTGGAATATGCCTATTAAGTTCTTGGTGTATGTTACCCTTCAGGAGTGTATGAGAGTGTTCATTTCACTGCATCATTGTCAACATTACACATTATAATTTTTTTTGTTTGTTTCTTTAAAGACAAGAAGATGATGGAGAAGAAAGATCAGGGGTAGGGGTTTTGCAGAGAAAGGGGCAGAAGACGGTTGAAGAGAGAAGGAAGGCAGAGTATTTGGAAGGAAGAGCTTGCCCCAGAAGACTATATGACAGGATGAGTAAGAGACCTGGGAATATGTTTTGGGAACTTGGCCCCTGCCTGCAGGGCTAGACCCTCTACCCCAGACCACTGACACATTCCTTACCCAGCCCTCCCTGGGGCAGCAGCACATTTTCCTTCAACTTCTTTCTCCGGCTCAGGTTTTTTGGTCTGTGATGCAGCTAATGTTTTCATTACTGCTGACACCAAGGGTTCTGCTCGAGAGATGTGAAGTTGGAGCCCAGCCATTCTCCAGAGAGCTCAGTCCTCATGCAGGGAAAGGAGTCTGGCTCTGGCCGCCCAGGTCTTGCAGGTTGGAGCCCAATCGTCATTCCCGGGTGTGAAATGCCCCTTCGGCTCTCGATGTCCCACAGACACACGCCACGGCGCGCCCCTCGACTCCCTGCTGGTGGCTGACCGTAAAGCCCTCCCCGGCACCCAGATCCCACTGGTCCTTCAAGCCGTAAGTTGTCCCCAGCTTAAGCTTGTTTAGTGCAAGAGGGGCTGCATCTGGGGCCACTGTTGGGAGATATCTAGCCTGGGAGGTGAGAGCATGGACCTTAGAAT
This sequence comes from Hyaena hyaena, assembly GCF_003009895.1. Lineage (NCBI taxonomy): Eukaryota > Metazoa > Chordata > Mammalia > Carnivora > Hyaenidae > Hyaena > Hyaena hyaena. Next base: position 2,527,086 of record NW_024080657.1, read on the forward strand.
AGGGAGCCCGGTTTCAAATTCTGCCTCAGACACTTGCTAGCTCAGAGACTGGGGGTTGAACCTCTGTGAGTCTCCCTGTCAGCATCTGTGAAGTGAGTTTGTAATAACAGTATCCTCTTTTTATTAAGGGCTAAATGAGTAAAATGCATATAAAGCTCTCAGAGAAACGGCTAGCTCCTGGAAGTGGCCAAGAAGGCCATTATCCTTCTCCCAGCTCTCTCTCGCCTTCCCAATTTTCATGGGAGACAAACACACCCATTTGAATCGCACTTTGCAAGGTGCTGGTTTAAACGTTGCCTTCCTTCTCTCATAGCTGCTGTCCTGTTTTGGAAAAGAGAGGGCTGGGGCACCTGGGCGGCTCAGTTGGTTAAGCGTCTGACTCCTGGCTTCGGCTTAGGTCATGATCTCATGGTTCGGTTCATGGGTTCGAACCCCGCGTTGGGCTCTGTGCTGAAGGAAAAAAGAGAGAGAGGACTGGATGCAAAAGCATTCTTGGGGTGCCTGGATCCCAGTCCGGGGTCAAGGTAATGGTCTGGCTTCCCCCACGTCATCCAGGCTGCATCTCCTCCCTTAACTCAGGAGAGAATCCAGTTCCCAGCTTGTCAGTGTCCTGTCTGGTCCTGTTTGGGTGGGTGGGTGGGTGGGTGGGGTTTTCAGGAGGGTTGGAAGCGAGGAGGTGGCACAGAATGGCACAGGGTGGAGGCTGTGGGGCCTGGGTCAGCTGCCAACATGTACTGAGTGAAACCCTATGTATGTGCTTTAGCCAGTTAGACCATTTAATCTACAAAGACTGCTATGGTCATGTTCTACACTGTACGAAGTGTCACATTGGCCGCATTTGTTGTTTCAGCAAGTTACAAAGTAAAATGCTACAGGGGCGCCTGGGTGGCTTAGTCAGTTAAGGGTCCGACTTTCGCTTAGGTCATGACCTCGCAGTTCGTGGGTTCGAGCCCCGCGTCGGGCTCTGTGCTGACTGCCAGCTCAGAGCCTGGAGCCTGTTTCAGAGTCTGTTACTTCCTCTCTCTCTGACCCTCCCCTGCTCACGCTGTCTCTCTCCCTCTCCTAGAAATAAATAAAACATTTAAAAATAAAATAAAATAAAATCTTAAAAAAAAAAAAAGTAAAATGCTACAAATGAGGTAGGTGTTAAAAAGAGAAACTTTCAGAAGATATCTATACCTAAAGATGTTTTTGTACATTTAAAGGCTTAGCTTTATTTTTCTGTAAAGTGCAGCATATTCCCATAACTGTGTATAGTCTTATTGATCAGATGTTTAAAATTATTTCAACTGCTTCATTAAAAGAATTATTTTGTTATAAGAAAAAAAGAATGAATCCTCCTTCAGAGATTAGTGCTATTAGTTTGCAAATGAGAAAACTGAGGCTCAGAGAAGTGGTAGAGTAACTTTTACTGGAGCCTTGGACCAACTTGCTGCCCCTCTTTCCTTCCAGGGATGGAGCAAAGGCTGGAGAGAGATTTCTACACTGGCTTTTTAAAAAAGATTAAAATTTTTAAAAAATATTTATTTATTTTTGAGAGACAGAGTATGAGAGGGGGAGGGGCAGAGAGAGAGAGGGAGACACAGAATCTGAAACAGGCTCCAGGCTCTGAGCTGTCAGCACAGAGCCCGATGCAGGGCTCAAACTCATTCACTGTGAGATCACTCCCTCTCTGGGAGGGGGCCCAGGATCCCCTCCGGCGCCCCTACTTCTCCTTCCTCCTTCAGGCCCCTGTGCTCTCTGCCCTCCCTATCTGGAAACCTGCCCCCTTCGTAGGCGGGCCGCTGCTTGGCACTGCGACGCCAGCTGAATGTCAGCACCTCATGGAGGCCTGCCCAGGCACAGCTTATCACAATACTGTTTTGTTTTGTTCTTAGTGTGAATCAGTGTCTGAAGACACTCAGTCATTTCTCCGCTCCCCTCCTGTCTGTCTTCTCCCCTGAAACATCAGCTCTGCAAATCTAAGACCTGTTTGTTTCCATCAGTACCGTGTCCCAGGCCCCTGGACTGGAGATGGGACCTAACAGGCACTGATGATATTTATTGAGTGAACGAGTGGCTGGATGGATGAATGAGTGAGTGAGTGAAAGCATGAACGAGCCACACAGGGTCTGAGGGACGGAGCCCTGAGCCCTGAGCCTCTGTGGCCCCTCTGCCGCGGTCCCCCCAGCTGATGGGCCTTGGCTGATGGGTCTGGTCTGGCTCCGTGAACTCTTCCTCTGAACTCTGTAACGACCACCTCCTTTTCTCCCTGGAAAAAACATCCTGACCCCCTGGGAGGGATGCTTCTTCCTTTGCAGCTCTCAAAATGCAAAGGGTTTCACTAAACCTTTTCTCTAGGGCCGTTGACTATCTCCCCTCCTCAGGGTGATTGTGGGCTCATCGTACTTCTGACCCTGGACTATAGCTCTCAGACCACGTGTGTGTGTGTGTGTGTGTGTGTGTGTGTGTTCACATGTGTTACTTTTTTTTCACACACTGTATAGAGAGAACCTTGCCATCAGCACTGCTCAGGGCTCTCGGGGCGGACACCAGCTCAGGAAACAGTCCCAGGCCTCATGATGAAGACTTTCCTGGCTGTCCCTGGACTTACCAGTCCTGCCATCCCCTTCCCTGGGGAGGGGCCTCCAGCCTGAGAGAGGGAGAGTCCCTGAGCCTCTGGAGACCAGAGACCCCAGGGACTGAGACCCTCCCTCTCCCCTCAGACATCCGGGACCTGAAGCAGCACCTGCGGGCCCCTCACCTGCCCCTCCTGCTCCTCCCGGAGCCCAACAGAAGTGCCCTGAATGTAAAAGTCACTGGAGCGCCTGGTGGGCTTGGTGAGTAGAGCATGCGACTCTCGATCTCAGGTTTGCGAGTTCAGGCCCCACGTTGGGTGAGGAGCCTACTTTAAAAAGGAATAAAAAGAAGAAAAGGAAAAAAAGAGTTCCTGGGGCTGCCTCCATTCTGTCATCTCAGCCCAGAGCCACCATGATGGTTCCCAATAGGCTCATTCATTCATTTATTCCATTCATTCACACAACCATGCCAGGTGCTGGGTGCAGTGATGACCAAGTCTTTCCTGAGACTTTTTCCCTGAAGAAAGCAGATGGCCCCTGAAAGGCAAGAGAGCTTACCAGAGCAGGGACTGCCCGACATCAGCCCCATGTGGCACTAAGGGGTGGTGAGGGGAGAGAGGGCTCTGTGGCCAGAAAAGATGGGTGAACGCTGCCTCTGTCTGGGAGACCACTGTCCACCAAGCCCGAAGGTGGGCTCTGGCTCTGAGTCCCCTACTCCCTGGCCCTGTCTAGGGGCTAAACGCTTCCTGACACACACGCACACACAAACACACACGCGCACTGTACCAAACTACTGCTTCAGCCCCAAGTTCAATCAGTAAGTATTGCCACGTCCCGCGTGCGGTGCTGGGACAGCGAAGGGGCCACGGGGACCCTCGCTCGCTCTGCCTGTTCCCCAGCAGCCTTGGTGTCTGGCTAAGCCGTGATTCTTTCTGTCCAGGTCGCCTCGTTCTTGGTCTCACAGGTGCGGAAACTGAGTAATAGCAGTGGCGGCGCCCCCAGCTCTGCGACGGGGACCTCAAGACCTGGCTGCGAAGGTTACACGCAGAGAGGGACAAGGTGAGTGTCCCCCAGCGCACAGGGACTAGGACCGCTCGCAACCTGGCTGCCAGGACCGGCGCCGCCGATTCGGCCACCAGGGGGCGCTCCGGCCCTGTCGGAACGAGCGAGCAGAGCGCTCTCTGAAACCCCGGAGGCCACCCGGCTGAACAGAAGGACACTGGCGCTGCGGGGACTCCCAGAAGCCATCTCCCCTGCCCCACTTTCAGGCAGCCTTTCGGGTGCCTGGCTGAGGGTTAGGAAAGTGGGAGCTGCCTTGCGAGCTGTGGGGTGATTGCGGTGAGGAGAGGAGTGGTCGAAAAGAAAGGCCTTCCGAGAATAGCGAGTGCTCCTGGGAGGAGTCCTGAGCAGGGTTCCTTGTCGAATTTCTGAATGGAGAAATTGACCAGTGTCCCGTTGTGCATGCGGTGCGTTTATATAAACCCGTATAAACCCGCATGCATGCGTCTGTCGATGCATTCGCATGTACTGCTCTTGCATGAGTATGAAAGCATGTGCACACGTGTGTTTCCATGCCTGTTTGTGCATGCGCGCTTTGGGGGACACTCTGTACGTGAACGTGATATGCTCTGTGCGCAAAACGCTGGCATCCACGTGTACATGCGCATCTTGTATTTCCAGCGGGGCTGTTTGGGTAAGTGCACATTATGTGTGTTTATGCTCACAAATTTGAATTCAAGGCAAGCATGTGTGTGCCTCTGTGGATGGATCTTCTTTTTTCTCTGCAGGCTCCCAAAGTAGCACAGCTCCAGGTGGCCTGGCCTATCACAGATCCCCTGGAGGCGCCCTGACCCCCAGCACCAAAGAAGCCCGTATCTTCAGGCGGATCACAGAGCACCTAGGTCCTGGTTCACAGGGTCAAGAAGGCAGTGAGGGCGCAGACAGCCTCCTTCCTCCCTAAGGGGCCACTTCCTTGAGCCAGGAGCCTTCCCCTGCAGGGAGCAGACTCAAGGAGGGGTCAGCCCCTCAGGCGCTGAAGGCCACTGACGGGAGTTGCTCATGCCACTGGCTTTTCCCTTTCTGGGGTGGTCAGAACTGCGTTCTGCAACCTTTTTAGAGAGCTTCTTGGCTCCAAATAATAATGGTAATAGCCACCATTCATTTATTCTTTAACAGATATTTAATATCTGAATGTCTACTATAGTTCAGGTGCCACATGACATGCTAGAATAGAAATGAAAAGGACAAGGACCCTGAGCTCACGGCCCTAGAGAGGAGACAGACAGGAGTCAAAGGCCACAAAGCAAATATCAAGTTACAAACTGTATTAGGTCTTAGGAGACATATAAGGAGCAATGTAAATGTAAAACAATGAGCCTGGTATTGTTAGTATCGTTTGGTGATGGAGGTAAGACTTCCAGGCACAGAAAACTGCATGTGCAAAGGTCCTGAGGAAGCTGAATGTGGAACTGATATGCACCTATTGTGCCAGGATGCAGGAAACAGCTTGAGCTCTCAGGAGCCTCACTGATGGAGTTGGCATGAAAGACTCTTGGATACCCAGTCCTTAGCGAGTGTCTAGTCTACTTCCTCCTGTGTGGATGGGAAAACTATGGACCGGAGAGGGAAAGGGATGAGCCCAGGGCCACACAGCAAACTGGGAACAGACTCTGGAACTGAACTCAGAATATCCATCATTATAATATGATCATAATATAATTATATGACGATTTTAAGTATCATATGTAATCATACAATCTCCATAATCCACCTTGACTCAGAATTTGCCCCTCACAGCAGACTCCTATCCCTGTGTGTCGCCCCGTCCCACCTCCCTCAGTCTCCATCCTGATGCTCCTGTGACAACGGACCCATGACTGGGCTCCTGAGTGCTGTCCAACTGCCTCTTCCCTGCCTTTGGGCCCAGAGTTCCTTCATGGGCTCCACCTCTCAGAGGGTCCTTTTTTCTTTTCTTTTCTTTTCTTTTTTTTTTTTTTAAACATTTTTATTTATTTCTAGGAGAGAGAGAGAGAGAGACAGCGTGAGCAGGGGAGGGTCAGAGAGAGAGGGAGTCACAGACTGAAACAGGCTCCAGGCTCTGAGCTGGCAGTCAGCACAGAGCCCGACGCGGGGCTCGAACCCACGAACTGCGAGGTCATGACCTAAGCGAAAGTCAGACGCTTAACCGACTAAGCCACCCAGGTGCCCCGAGGGTCCTTTTTTCTTAATGTTTATTTAGAGAGAGATCGTGCACATGTGCATGCATGTGCACATGCATGAGCAGGGGAGGGACAGAGAGAGAGAGAGAGAGAGAGAGAGAGAATCCCAAGCAGGATCCGTGCCATCAGCGTGTAGTTGGACGCGGGGCTGGATCTCACAACCGCGAGATCATGACCTGAGCCAATATCAAGAGTCTGACACCCAAGCAACTGAGCCACTCACATGCCCCTCTCTCAGGAGGGTCCTTAGGTGTCCTCTCCCACCGGGCACCCCAAATCCGTGAGGACGGCCCCTTCCAGGCTTGGGGTCTATAAGCAGCTGATCTTGCTTCCTCTGGAAGAAAAGGTCAGGGTTTGGTCTGCCTTGCGGCAGGAGGTCTGTGAAGCCAGCCGACAGCCTCCTCTCTGAAGGTGGAGGGAATATCTGAAAGTCCCAGGTGGGGATGGGTCCAAGCCCAGGTCTTGTGAGCTCTTGACCTTGAGGGCTCACTGGGCCCTTCTGGCTGGCCCTTCTCACTTCCATTTCAGGGTGAGCCTTCCCCTCAGGCCTGTGTCTCCCATGAAACCAGGTGAAACCCTGCTGGAAGGTCAAGGGTGGGCCTGCCACGTGCCTCACGATTCTGTCCAGGGCTGTGGAGTTCTGCCCGGAGCTGGCCTCGGGCTTGGGGAGGGCAGAATTTTTTGTTTAGTGGGACAGTTGTCAATACCACCAGTGAAATTGATGCCTGTGGGGCACCGGAGCTGATGTGGCCCATCCTGGACCAATGGCCATGGGTTCCTTAAGGAATTCTGCAAACACAGCTCTGAGGTCGCCTGGCTTTGTGGGAGCCAGCCGTTCTCAGCTGCATTCTCTAGAGCAGTGAGTCTCAAACCGCAGGCTGTGTCAGAGTCACCTGGGTGGCTCTGAGGACACGGTGGCTGGGCCCCGAGAATCTGCATTTCTGACACATTCCCAGGCAATGTTGATGCTGCTGGTGCAGGGACTGCACTTTGAGAGCCACTGGCTGAGGGGCAGAGGCGAAGACAGGGCTTTGGCAGGAGTGATGCATTGAGGGAAGGCTCCTCAGACAAAGTCAAGGGAGGGTGGGAAGAATGGGGAGGGAGAGAGAAGTCCAGCCTTGGCCGCGTGGCGGCCTTGGAGTGCAAATTGCATCGTGGTGGTTCCTTATACCACCTGTAAGACCTGGAAGTCGGGTCTTTGCTGCCTCTGTATCGGATGCCCTGGGGAGGCAGTGTAACTACCTCTGCAAGGCATTTGAATCTGCAAAGGTCAATTCCCCAGAGAGAGGGGTAGCTGTGAGCCACAGCAGGCAAGGCTCACACGGGTGGGGGTAGGGGTGGTGTACTGGCCCGGTGAGGCTCTGGGCAGACCAGCAGCACCTTCCACAAGCACCCTCAGCCTCCTTCATCTCTGCTTCCTGCAGGTGAATATCGCCTGGACCCACATGGCCTACCTCTTAGATCTGTATGGCGCCAACCCCCATGGCGAGTGGTCATTAGAGACCCCCAAGCCTTGGGACTCTAAGGAGCAGCCCAGATGCACCACCCGCCCTGCCTGTGTGCCCAGTGTGGGAGCACAGCTGCTTGAGGGGAAGGTCTAGACCTTCCTCCAAAGCAGCAGCATCTGAAACGCCTCTCAGATCCCACAGAGGACTTGGGGCTGGAGCTGTCTCCTCCCCACCCCCTGCCCCCACACACCACACACACAGAGCCCCCTCTCCCATGCACCCCCCAGCCCTCAGGATGGTGGCTCCCATACCGTGCTGGCCATATGTCACCAGCATTTGGGGACTTGGATCTCCATGGAATTTTGTCCGTGATTCCCATCCTGAGAAGAAAAACTGAAGCACCTCTTTCAAGAAGCAGTTTGTTTTTTTTTTTTTTCAGGGAAAAAAAGTGGCTGGGGACAAAGCCAGAAGGGCTCTGTGGCCTTGGGCAAGCTCCTTGCCTTCTCTGAGCCTCTGTGGAAGAGGAGGGGTTGGGCCTCAGGGAGGCTGTGACCTGAACAGCCCAGGGAGACTTGGAGAGACGGAGGCCTCCCTTCCCCGCACTCACGATCGAGCTGTGGCTTGGTACAATCTGGTCATTTTGTGATATCATATTTAAATTCAGCTTGAAGATTAAAGGCACAAGTGAAATGTCACTTTTACTTCATTCACAGGGTTCTTTTTTTTTTTTCCCTCCCCAGTCCAGCTCCTCGTGGGCGCTGTCCTTTCAGTGAGTTAACCTGCAAGCCTGGTGATGAGAACGCCGTGCTTCTCATCGGGCTCTGGCTACACCTTGAACTTGCAACCGCCCTGAGAGCCAGGAAGAGGACCCAGGACTCAGGAGAGGGAGGGATGGAGTCACAAAGCAATTGCTGAAGGGGGAGGGGGCTGCAGGGGCGGTTCCTCCTCCCTCTTATCTCCTCGGGCCGCAGGTCCCTCCCTTCCTCCTGCCTCTTCTGAATCTGTCTCCTTAGAGCAGGTGAAGCCTCATTCATTCATTCATTCAACATGAATTTATTAGCCACTTAACATATGCCGAGAGCTTTACAAGTTTAGCTTCCCCAATAATCCAGTGTCTCCACCTGGGTTCCTCCAGACAATGATCCAAGTGCAAATAGTGATCCCAAGAAACACAAGGCAGCTCATAAAAGCACGCATCCTCAAGCAGGTTACCACTGTGGACAACCAGAGCTTAATTCTACTGGAGAATTCTGAGAAGCAATGTAGAAGATCCTCATCAGACATCCCCACCTGCTTGCAGCAGATTAAGAGCCTTCGAGTGGCCTTAAGTTCCCCAGCAGCTCCATCCAAAGAGCCCAGACTAGACGAAGCAGAAGTTGAGCCCAAAATAGCACCTTGATCCCACCAGGTAGGTGTTACTATGGTCTTATTTTACATATGAAGGAACTGAAGTTCAGCAAGTTTACACCATGGGCTCAAAGTCACACTAAGTGAGAAGCTTGGATGCCCAATTCCAAATCAAGTGCCCTTTCAGCCATACCATGATTTCCTGAAGCAGGATCAGGATCTGGTAGGTGCTGGTGAGAGAGGACAGTCAAGAACGGACATGGGAGGATTGGGTAGACTATCCTAGTGGGGGAAATATCATGCAATTCAGCCAAAGTGGCTGCTTCTGTTCCCCTGTTCCTCCCTAATCACCACAATCCACCTATAAGCCCTATCGGACCTCCCACCAAAATACACCCCAGTCTACCATCCTTGTCTAAGCCATGATCATCTCAATGCTGTTGATTATGATGATGGTGGTGGTGATGACAATGGTGGTGGTGGTGGTGATGGTGATAATGAGGATAGTGATGGTGATGATGATAATAAAGATGATGGTGATGGTGATGATGATGGTGGTAGTGATTGTGGTGATGGTGGTGGTGATGACAATGGTGGTGGTGGTGGTGATGGTGATAATGAGGATAGTGATGGTGATGATGGTAATAAAGATGATGGTGATGGTGATGATGATGGTGGTGATGATGATGGTTATGTACAGAATCTCAATGGCTTCAACACGATTAGGTTCAAAAACTGTTCTCTCTTCTCACCCTCCTATCGGTCCTCTGTACAGCAGCCACGGTGGTCCTTGGAAAACAAAAATTCAATTCTACGCAAAGCCCTGCTACTGAAAAGCTCCCAGACAGATCCTCACCATTTCAAACAGTATTGCAACTCCTTGTCCTGGCCTAGGCAGCCTGTCTCATGTCTCTGATGTCGTTCACCTATGCAGCGGTCCCCTCGCTGTGCAGAGCCATCAACACGAACCTGCTTTTGATGCATGCCTTCAAGCGTTTGCCCTTGCTGATCTCTGCCTAGAACACTCTTGGTCCAGCCACTCCTGTGGCCAGTTCCATCCACCTGCAGGTCTCCTTTCCTTCAGGAAGCCTCCTCAGACCATCCCATATGATGTTGGCTCCTCTGCTACTCTTTTTCTCGTCATCTGGGTTAATAGCCTTCTTAGCATTTATCACTACCTGAAGTTAGCTTATGTAATTCATTTTTGAATCATCTATCCCTGACCTGAATAGGAGGTAGCCCATTGGCAGAGATCATGTGGGTTTTCGCTCACCTTTGTGGACATAACGGTATTTAGTAGATGCTTAATAAAAATCTATTGGATGGATGGGTGAGTCAATCAATCCCTCTTTGTCCCTCTACTTCTTCCAGAAACTGTTGCCTCACCACCTCACTTAACCCTGACGTCCCTCATCTGATGAGTGAACTGAGACAAAGCCCTTGAAGTATCGAGTACTCATCCAGTGCCCTCACTATTATTATTAATTATTAATAAGAACCAGGCAGCCTGAATGGTAACTGATGATATTATCTCCTCCACAGTTCCCAGCACCTGCACTGGTCCCATTGCCTGTCTCGCTCTCTCATTAATAGGGCCGGGATGACAGGGAGCTGTGTGGTTGGAGGGACAGTCCTTTAACCTGGGCAGGAGGAGGGGTGGGTGCCTCAGTGGATGCTGGGAGCCCAGGCCCAGCTGTGCTAACTTTGCACCCAGAGTGGGCCATCAGCCACCAGCAGAGGATCCCAATTTAATCACATGTCAGTGTTCCCATTCATCTTCGGCTCTATCTGAGGACTCATCTTTCCCCACCTTGTGGTTTCTTGGTGATTGATGACCCCGCACCAGCCCTGCTGCTGGCTTAGCACAGCTCACAGTGGGTGCCCAGCTTCTCCGGGTGCTCTGCAGTGGGGCTGGCTTGGGCTGGGATCATATTTCTTTTAAGGAGCCCTGTTATGGACTGAATTATGTCCCTCCCCCGATTCTCCCCACTTTTTATATGTTGAAGCTCTAACCCCCACCTTGACTCTTTTTGGAAATAGAGCTTTTAAGGAGGTAATTAAGGTTAAATGAGGTTAGAAGAAGAAGAGATACCAGAACCCTCTTCGGGCACACGGAGGAAAGGTCATGTGAAGACACAATAAAAAGGCAGCTATCCACAAGCCAGGAAGACAGTGCTCCCCAGAAACCAACTTTTCTGGCACCTTGACCTTGGACTTCTAGCCTGCAGAGCTGTGAGAAAATAAATGTCTGTTGTTGAAGCCCCTTAGCCTGTGGGATTTGAGTGACCACAGTGTATTTAGGGGGTGAAGGGAATGGCGGCACAGAAGGACAGAAGCCACTGAGCAGCGTGTCCTCACACCAGCCACCACTGGAAGCCCACCGAGGAGGAGCTCAGGGACGCAGAGAACACCTCTCAGGTCGCTCACTCCTGAGGGGCCAGGAAGAGGTGGATTTAAAGGCCCACCCCCATCAGCCTGTTTTCAGGATGTCAGTTCCCCTTCACTTCCTGCCTGTGTACTTCAGGGGGAAGCCCCATGTCCTTGCTGGAACATGCTGGAATGTCCTGGAACACACTGAAGCCATAAAGCCTGAGGAATATGGATGGGGTGCGAACAGCATTACCTCACTTATTCATAATCCAATTAATCAGAATTCCAGTCCTCAGGAATTCCGGCAAACCCATGAGGCTAACCTAGGGTACCATGTCCTTCCTTTGACCTTTGCTCCCCCAACCCTTCTTCCAGCTCCCAGCTCCCCAACTCAAGATGTCCAGGAGGGACTTTCCTTGGGGGTGGATTCCATACCCACCAGTGCTGCTCCTCCCTGGTGGCCCAACTAGCAGCCCAGCCCCGACTCCCAACCCCTTCCCCACTCACGCACCCCAGTCTCCTTGTTCCCCCGCTTCTGCTCTTTGGCCCCAACATGTTCTGAACTTACTCTGTCCTCCCTGACCTCAGAGACTTGCCTGTGCTGTTCCCTCTTCTGAGAGTGCACCCTCACTGGATTTTGGCCGGCGGAAAATTCCAACAGGCAATCCACAAAATTTTCTTTTGTGTTCTTCCTTTCTTAGTTTATGGTCTAGGGAAAGGAAGAAAGACATTAAAATAACTCAGCACACAGAATGCTCTATGATCGATCACACGGGCGGTGAGAGCCGCAGGCACGCAAGGCAGGGAAGTGGACCAGGTCTGGACTTTCCCAGGGGCCTTGCATGGGGGCGAGGTGTGATTTTTAAGTTGAACTTGAAAGATGACCAGGTGAGAGTGGAAAGGCACTTGGGGCAGAAGGAACATTGTGTGTTAGGCCCCAGAGAAAAGAAGGAACTGGAGAGGAGGAGACACTGAAAGGTGGTGTGGCCCACGTTGAGAGACAAACGGGCAGTGGGTAGACTGGGCGGGGACTGGAAATGGATCCCAAGAGGTTTGGGAAGAGGAAAAGGGTTTCAATCTACCGAACCACACAGCCTAGGGCTTCTGAGATCACCCCCCGCTTTGCCCTGAGCAACTCTAAATACGGCCCCCAAATGCTCCTGCATGAGACCGCCCTGCTGGTCTGGCTGGGGTCTAGCTGGGGTGCTGCACTGCTCCGGGCCTGCCCACGGGGTCTCACACATTCTCCAGGCCTTGCGTGGAAGCCCCTCCATTGAGAAACCCTCTAACCTTGAAGCCGGAAGAGCGCCCCCTGCCGGCACTTTGGTCTCTGATATCTGAGGGGCCCTGGGATGAAGGTGAAATTCCTCGGGCGGCCGCTGGGGGCAGGAAGCACAGGCTCGGGCTGAGGGTGAGCGTGTGAGGCGCTCCAGGGACCTGGCGGTGGGCAGAGGACTCTCCCCGCCTTGACCACCGGTCCATTACCCCTCCCTGCCTCTCACAGAAGATTACGTGCAGTTGGGGCTTTAAGGGATCTATAGGAGACTTCATCCTCAGACCTGGGTGGGGAGGAGGGGGGTCCCCTGTCTTGATTTTCGGGTCTGGATGGGGAACGAGTGAGTGTCGCTGCTGTGCTTTGCAAGTCCTGGAACCTAGGGTGGGGTGGTGGAAAGAAATGATTCCTGGCGAATCAATGCCGCCGTCTTCTGCCCCCCTGGGAGCCTGGGGGCCGCAATGAGGGGGAAGGAGATGCCTTCTATTGAGAGCCCTCATCCCACCCCAAACACTTTGCATTCTGGGGGAAGGGAATAGGAGCCACTTGTCGTTTTCGCTGAATACTGGCTGGCAGGAGGCCCGGGGAGGGGGCTCCCAATAGGGATCTGCAGCTGCCTGTCTTTAAGGTAAAATTACCGTGATTACTCCAATTACCAAATCCATCAAGCGCTCCGGACTGAGGAGGCCCGGAGAACAATTGGATCTAAGGAGTGGGAGTCACCGGGAGGGGACACAAAGTGGGGAGGGGGGGCGGCGAGGACGTTAGACCAGGCTCTTGATTGGGGTGGGGGTGGGGAAATGCAGAGAAATCATGATTAGCCAAGACCCCGCTTTGCCCCCTCAGATTTTCCTTCTCCTACTGGGTAGATATTCTCCAGCGTATGTCTCCTGTACTTAAAATAAGGAAATAAATCTCTCTGCTTGTCCTTTCCCAGAATCCCACACACCATAGCAAACTGATTCGGACCCTCTTTATCTCCTACAAGAGTGAAAAGTAAACACACACACACACACAAACACACGCGCACACACACAAGAGCTATGACTGGCATCTCCTAGGCTCCTGGGGCCAGGCCTTGTGAAAAGAACTTTTCAAGCTTCCTCCCTTCCAAGGCCAGGGAGCAGGTTTCATCCCATTTTACAGATGGAGGGGAGGGGGCGTGTGGGGTCGTGCCTTTCCTCTTTTCCTAATGCTCCAGAGACCAGAGCCAGGCTTGGTCTCCTCGGTACCCCTCCCCGCAGCCCACCTAGTAACCTGCACTTGGCACACACACTCCAGAGATATTTGGTGCAGGAAATAATACAAGACTGGCAGATTTTGTGGGTTACTGAAAAAAATCACCTAACCAGACGTGTCCCCTTAAATCACCCCATTTCCTCCTTCTGGGCCTTCTCCATCTGACTGTGGTGCAGACATGGGTACTTGGAGCTTCTGATGGAATTCAGCCTGCATGGAAGGTGGCCGTGACCATGCCGCTGAGACAGAAGAGTGGCCCTGATTCCCAGTGAGAATGATTTTAGTGCTGGGGGGTTACGTGTATTTTACCATTATTAAAAATGTGTGCATAGCATAAAGTTTACCATTTTAACCATTTTTAGGCCTAGAGTTCAGTGGCAGCAAGTACACTCACCTGGTTGTACTTCCAGCACCATAATCCATCTCCAGAATCCTTTCATCTTCCCAAACAGAACCTGTCCCCCCATTCAACAGCAACTCCCCACCCCTCTGCCCCCAGCCCCTGCCAGCAGGCACCTTCTTTCTGTCTGTGAGAATTCGACTACTCGAGGGACCTCATGTAGGTAGAATCACACAAAGTTGGTCATTTTCGTGGCTGGCTTTATTTCACTCAGCATCGTGTCTTCTAGGTTTATGCGTGTGTAACCTGTGTCAGATTGCCCTCCCTTTTTAAAGCTGAGTAATATTCCACTGTGTACATTTGGATACAATTTTGTTTACCCTTTTGTTCATTGATGGACATTTGGTTGTTTCCACCTTTCGGCTATTGTGAATAATACTGCACTAAATTTTGGTGTACAAGTATTTGTTCAAGTTCCTGCTTTCACTTCTTTTTAAAATTTTTTTTTAAATGTTTGTAACATTTTAATTTATTTTTGAGAGACAGAGACAGAGAGCGAGCAGGGGAGGGGCAGAGAGAGAGGAAGACACAGAATCCGAAGCAGGCTCCAGGCTCTGAGCTGTCAGCACAGAGCCCAACGCCAGGCTTGAACCCACGAATCTCAAGATCATGACCTGAGCCGAAGTGGGACGCTCAACCAACTGAGCCATCCAGGTGCCCCTGCTTTCACTTCTTGGGTATAAACCCAGGAGCAGAATTGCTAAATCATGTGGTTAATCTATGTTTAAATTTTTTTTTTTTAATTTGAGATGGAGAGGGACAGAGAGAATCCCAAGTAGGCTCCATACCCAGTGTGAGGCCCAACATAGTGCTTGATCCCATGACCCTGGGATCACGACTCAAGCTGAAAAGCAAGAGTGGGACGCTCAAGGGACTGAGTCACCCAGGCGCCCCATGTTTAATTTTTTAAGAAACAGCCATACTGTTTTATATATATTTCTTCTGGGGCGTCTGGGTGGCTCAGTCAGTTAAGCGTCTGACTTCAGCTCAGGTCATGGTCTCACAGTTTGTGAGTTTGACATCTGCATTGGGCTCCGTGCTGCCAGCTCAGAGCCTGGAGCCTGCTTCAGATTCTGCGTCTCCCTCTCTCCCTGCCCTTCCACTGCTCACACTCTGTCTCTCTGTCTCTCTGTCGAAAATAAATAAACATTAAAAAAAAAAAAAGTATTTCTCCATCAATTCCATTGTCAGATCTGGCTGGGGCTCACTCAGTTCATGCCCTGTCACCCAGACCCCAGACATGCCCGGCCTTCCCTCCCACAAACCCAGACGGAGCTCCTGACCCAGCCCCACACTGCAGTTGGAGGTGATCAGTGAATTCCTACCCCAGTCTGGCATCCGGGAGGCAAGAGGAGGTAGGTGTGGACTTTAAGAGCCGAGACCCCACCAGGGGCTTCAGTGGAGGTTTCCTGCAAAGAGCTGCAGCCAGAGGCGGGGAGCCTGGGTCTGGGCTGCCCCGGGTCCATTTCCATCTCATTGATGTGGCGTTGGAGCGAATGCTGATTTTTTTTTTTTTTTTTTTTTTTTTTGAGCACTGGAGACCGAGAGCAATCTGGGTTGCTATGCAACCAGCGCCTGTGCCCAGCTGATAACACCAGAGGAATTAACTGTCCTTGTCCTACTCCCGCTCGGCTCGGAGGAGGGGGCTGATGCTGGATCCCAGTGTCTCTGCCCCCCCCCCCCCCCCCCCCCCCCCCCCCCCCCCCCAGATGAATCTCTGGCCCAGTTACAGAGGGCGGAGTCTAGAGCCAGGTCCTGGCCAGGGCTCCGATCAGCCACGGAAGGGGAGTCCCTTGCCTGGAGCCAATGGGGGTGCCTTGTGAGTGTGAAGAGGGGGCTGCCTGGGGGCATCTCCATCTTCTTTGATCTGCTAATGAGCTGCGAATTAAAGACAAAACTGAACTGGAGGGGGGCTTTCCGGAGGGCAGGCTGGTGAGGGGCTGAAGGGCAGAATGCGGCGGGCACAGATACAGCCGGGACCAGAGCCCGGCCAGTGTGCCCTATCACACGCCCCTCAAGGCTCAGGGAGAAGCAAACCAGGGAAAGGTAGGACGTCCTGGTGGGCAGGGGAGCCGCGCGCAGGGGTGGGCGCCCGGGAAAGGCTGGGATTCCCTCATCCAAGGTCTGAAGACGGAAGGCAGCCCCTCTGGGGACTGAGGGGATGCTCAGGGGAGACCCAGGGAGACACTTAATGCTCCTGTCTCCCCACGAGATTGCCTCTTTAAGATGAGAAACAAGTGACTTAGGGGCTTCAGAGCCAGCCCTGCATTCCAGTCCAGCCTCTTCCAGCTGCGTGGCCTTGGGCTCTTCCCTTTACTTTCCTGAACATGGCTCTTCTCTGCTGCATAAAGAAGGATATCCCTCCACAGCCTGGTCGTAGGATGAGAGTGATCACATAGTTGCTTGAACCATAGGGAACTACTGTTTAGGTGAGTGCAAATTGCTTCAATATCAACTCTTTCATTTGGCTCAACCTTGCACGTCAAGCCGAAAAAGGCTCTCAGTAAATAGAAGCAGCTATTGATGTCTTTTGTCCTGGTGCAGGTCATGCACCTTCAGTGAGTGAATGAATGAATGAGTGAATGAATGAATGAGTGAATGAATGAATGAATGAATGAGTGAATGAATGAAGAAAACCAGGATCAGAGCTGAGCCTGATCAGGACTCCAGGTGGCTGCTCCCTGGGCCTGGAAGCCACTGACATGATGGGGGCTCCTCCCCTGAGCCCAGAAGCCAAGTTCACAGCCCCAGCCTGTCTGCTCCTCCTCCCCTCGTCCCCTGCCCCCTTCTCCGTGTGTACCCTCTGTTTCTTCCTCTCTCTTGCCCCATTCACTGAGCCAAAGTCTTGTTTTCATGTTACCATGGTTACCATTTACTTGCACACTTACTCTGTGCCAGGTTCCAATCTAAGCACTTTGCAGGCATTAACTCGTTTACTCCTAACAGGAACCTCACTAGAACCTTATTTTTAACCCTTTGAGTTAGGGTTCGTGGAGGTATGATTTACACAGAACAAAATGCATCTGTTTTCACAGTCTGACAAGTTTTGGTAAATGTATACATCCACGCAGTCACCACCAGCATCGTGATAAGGCATTTTCATCACCCCAGAAAGTTCCCTTGTGCCCCTTTACGGCCAATCCCCTACTGACACTCCCGCCCACCTTCCCCGAGTACGGGTATCACAGGCATGCTTTCTGTCACTATCCATTCGCTCTGACTTTTCTAGCATTTCATACCGATAATTGGAATCATGTAGCGAATACATCTTACATCTGGCTTCTCTCGTTTATCATTAATTTCTTCCTTTTAATTGCTGAGTAGGTGCTGTGACTGAATGGTCACATCCCCCAACAAAACAAAACCTTCATAGTATGAAGCCCTCACCCCCAGCATGACTGTATGTGGGGGAGGGGCTTTAAGGAGGTAATTAAGGTTAGTAGATGAGGTAATTAAGGTTAGTATGAGCCCTCCCCCCCCACCAATCCCACTGGCCTGATGTCCTTATCAGAATAGTGGGAGACCCCGGAGATGTGCACCCACAGAGGAAAGGCCCGGGACAGACGCAGTGAGGAGGGGGCTGTCTGCAAGGCAGGAGAGAGGCCTCAGGAGAAAGGGAGCCCGCTGACATCTGGGTCCTGTGCTCCCAGCCTCCAGAGCTGAGAGACACACCTCTGTGTATAAGCTCCAGTCTGGGCTGCTCTGTTATGGCGGCCGAGCTGACCAATACAGTGGCATCTCATCAAGTGGTCACAGTGCGGCTCCCATCAGTGGTGGCGGTCTGGGGGTTGAGGGAGCTGAAACCTAGAAGCACCCAGCAACTCGCCTGAGGCCCTGCCCATCACCGATCAGCTAAGAAGAAAAGCCTGTCCAGGCTGTGCTCCCTGGGTGGGATGGACCAGCTGCTCGAAGGAAAGCCTGCACAGGGCGCTGGTGACCCACAGACAGGTAGAAGGTAGTGGGTGAAAGGGAGGTGCCGTGGGACAGCACTTTGAGCCCCTTGCCTGTGCCCTCAGACACTGGGAGGCACTGACCTTCCGGGAGCCTGCGTGCAGGAGCAGTCAGCATCTGGCAGGCTGAGGAGGACTTCCGCCAGGAGAGCAGATCCGAGGATGGGGGCTGTCCAGTGAAAGGCCCCGGTGAGCGCTCAGCGGAGCAAGCATGACACCAGGCCTGCCCTGCCAAGCCTCAGTCTGCTCATCAGCAAAATGGGCATAATTCTCTCTGAGGAGCAAGAAAAGAGACAGTGAGAGGAATAGAGCCCCATCTTCCTATAGGAGAGAGGCGGCGGGAAAGAGAGTGATCACTCCTCCCATAGACGGGAAGCCTGAGGCCAGGGGAAGAGAAGGGACACAGGGAGCTGGCCAGCCAACCAAGAAGCATCCCTGCTGGGGGCCTGAGACAGTGCCTTCGGGTCTGCACTCTGAAAAATGGCTTCCGGGCCTTTAATGCCACAAGACAGAAATCCCACAGCCAATGCCTGCCTCTCCTCCAGGCCATGAGCTTCTGGAGGCCAGGACTGACTCCAGTTTTGTTCATCATCTTATCCTCAGCATCCAGCAGAGCCCTGGGCACACTAAGGGGATCTGGCCGGTCTTTCCGGAATGAATGAATACGTGATTGAAGAGAGCCATGCTTTTCAGAGAGGTGTATAGTAGCCCAGCAGGGTACCAGAGAGTGCCAGAAGCCATGGGCGCCCCTTCTTGGAATGTCCATTAAATTCAGAATGTGGGGGAAATAACCATGTAATGGCTTAATGTCATTTTTTATTGTGGCTATATCTATATAGCCACACATATATATGGATATATATATGTGGTTCGCGCTGAAGTGTGAGAAGCACTGGACTCTCAGGAACAGAGGGAGTCATGAAGGGTCTGGTGTGGGACAAGGAGATAGTCTAGGCTGTCTGTAGGTCCGGGAAGACTTCCTGCTTCCCGGAGATGACTTGACAAGCGGGGTGGAGGGGAGCTGCCCCCTCCTTCTCTTTGGGCAGCACCTGACGGTGATGTCTGTCCTTCTCTCTCTCTTCCCATTGAGGTCACTTTTACCCAGTATTACAGCATCAGTCACAATGGCATAATCAAGGGTAATCATGGGCAATTCCCTTATTCGTGTGCCTGTGCTGTGTTACACCAACCATGTCCACAGTTCGGTCCCCAACGTCTGATTTCTGAGAGAGACCGGCCAGCCAACTTCTGTGTGATGACTGGAGGGTTCTGCCGTGCACCAGTGGATTCACTGATGGGACTGGACCGTGTTATAGAGAAGGAATCCTCTGGAAGCATCCTCCACGCCTTCTTTGTCTGATGGCCTCACACAAGCTCTGGGCCTCACTGGGATGCAACTTCTTCCATGAAGCCCTTCCTGACTGTCATTCCCCTCTCCTCCCTGCCATGTGTTGGGTGCTCCCTCCCCCATCTCCGTGAACCCCACAAACTTCCCCACTGCAGTACCTTTGCGCTGTTCTCTAATCCTTTAACTGTGTCTTCTTCCACCACAGGCAGGGCTCGTGTGCACCTTGCCCAGTGTCACCTCTGTTCTAGCAGCTTGTCATTCCAGGATCGTGCCAAGGGCTGCACAAGCACCTGATAATGCCCTACTAGATGTGTGCTATTGTTTTCATCACGACTTTGTAGATGAGGACATCTAGGCACGGGAAGTCAGATACCTGCCCCCAACCGTAAACACACTTTGTTTCGTTCGTATCGTTTTCCTGTTGTCCCGGGGAAGGAGGCAAAATGAGCAATTTTCCCAAGTGTCATCACCCGTTGGTGGCTGCAGCCCCCTGCTGACCGCTGGTCCAAAGTTCTGGCCACACTCCTTTTATGCATCTTGTCCGGGACCAGAGGCCGCTAGGTTTGGGGGTAAGGAGCCTCTCAAGGGCACTGGCCCTGCTGGCCCCTCCTGGCAGTTTCATCTCCCACCCCCCACCCCCACCAAGCTGCAGCCATTAGGGAGGCAAATTTGCAAATTAGCATCCAAATTGCCTTTTTTTTTTACCTCTTAGGGGCTGGGGCTAGGGGCTGGGGCTAAGCCGGAGGCCAGGCTGGTCCTGCTTCCCCTCCCCCCCGCCCCCATCACAGATACTGGTTTTCCATTTATGGCGATGATCCGATTTCTCATTTAAATACATGTAAAAGTAGTAAGTAGTAATAGTGAGATTTCGTAAAGTAGTTGAAAATGGTAAAACAGTGGAGGCGATTTAAAGAACAATATTAAGTAATTATTCATGCTGGTGGCTCAAGGATGAAGCATACATTTTAATAGTGAGTCGCAAATGATTAGAATAGGGAACGCTGCCTCAGTCCAGAGGGTAAGAAGATTGAGCTTTCAGAGAGAAGCCTGGAGGAGACTGGGGGGAGGGTGGCCCTCAGAGCCAGGTAACCCAAGACTGGGGTCAGCCAGACAACTGCCTACTTCCCCACTGTGTCCTCTGTCACAGATGAACAAAGCCGGACACTGGTTAAAGTGGAAAGGGCCAGTAACCCACTATTACAAAAGGGAAGGGTCCAGTGTGACGTGAACTCAACTTTGGTTTGTGCAGAGGTGACTGGGTGTTTTAAAGGGAGAATGAGGGGTGGGGAGGGGGCTGAGCAGCAGCTCAGTAGAGTCAGGGCAGTGAAAATTTACAAAAAGCAGGAGGGGGGTTCCGTCCAGGTGAAACGCACCTGGGTTTGTTCCTCCCCTCCCACCATGGCTGGAGTCCGGAGTCCTGTCTTCAGGTGGCCTCTGGAAGAAACAGTCAATTATTTCGGAAGCCTGGCGTTTTCTCGGGTAGTCACTTTAACGGGGGGGACTAGAGTCTTTTTTGGGATGCAGCCTTCAGTGTGTTAGTGTTTGTTCAAGTGTTTATAGGCCAAGCTTGGGGAGTCATTGAGTAGAGGGCTCAGAGGAGCCTGGCTACAGTTTGGTCAAGGAGAGAATGTGTCACCTCTGAGACGGTCTCAGGCCACCCACAGCACCACCTGTGCTCTGCTTGGGGTATATGGGTGCAGGCATTGTCCCCGGCTCCCATTTGTCCTCATTTTCCACTGTGTTTAAGTTCCTCTGGGAGCCTACAGATTCAGGGTGGGGGTAGGGATGAAGGGGTGGAGGGGGTGGGGACGACCTTCAGATGGTTTCAAATAATATAATGATGCCAGCAACTGTCTCTCAGGGCTCGCTCTGTTGAGAGTCACCCACACATCATTTAATACTGCAAGCAATTCTGTGAGGCAAATAATATACCCATTTTTCACAGACGGGGAAACTGAGGCTCAGAGAGGTGAACTGACTTGCCCAGGGGCACACAGTAGGTACATGGTAGAGCCAGTTGGGACCCAAATTCCAGAGTGGTTTGTATGTATGTATGTATGTATGTATGTATGTATTATTTATTTATTTTTAATGTTTGTTTATATTTCAGAGGGAGAGAGAGAGACAGTGCGTGAGCAGGGGAGGGGCAGAGAGAGAGACAGAGACAGAATCTGAAGCAGGCTCCCGACTCTGAGTTGTCAGCACAGAGCCAGATGCGGGGCTCGAACCCATAAGCCTTGAGATCATGACCTGAGCTGAAGTCGGACACTCAACCAACTGAGCCACCCAGGTGCCCCTATTTTTTTTTAACGTTTATTCATTTTTGAGAGACAGAGAGTGACACAGTGGAAGTGGGGGAGGAGCAGAGAGAGAGGGAGACACAGAATCTGAAGCAGGCTCTTGGCTCCCTGAGTCCTGGATGTGGGGCTCGGACCTCTGAAATGTGAGATCATGACCTAAGCTGAAGTCAGAAGTTCAACCGACTGAGCCACCCAGGCACCCCCAGAGTGTTTTTAACTGGGTAGCAGAGAGCCAAGGACACTGTGATGACTTTAAAACTTGCCCCCAAATTCTTTGACACTGATGGTCAAGAGTGGAGTTTAATCCCCTCTGCTTGAATATGGCTGGCCCAGGGCCGAGGGGCAACGCCCAATACCTTTTCTAGTAGCCATGTTTTCAAAAGGTAACCAGACAGGTGAAGTTAATTTTAGGAATACATTTTATTCAACACAATGTATCCAAAATATTGTCATTTCAACATATAATCAATATAAAAAATTATTAATTGGCTATTTACATTCTTCACACTAAGTCTTCAAGTTCAGTCTGCATCTTACACTTGCTGCACAACTCAAGTGGGACTCGCCACATTTCACATTGTCAATGGCCACCAGTGGCAAGCAGCTGCTAAAAGGGACAGGACAGCCTTGACGGGGTCAGAGACCTTGTCCACACTGAGCACCCACGTTCCCTGCCACGGGGCTGCCCTCTGTGCTCTGTCCACCCTGTCACCTTCTCTTCCATCATGGCTCCCTTTAGTGTTCACCCCTTAGGAAGGAGAAGGGGGGGAATAGAGGAAGAGAAAGGTAAACAAAAAAAAAAGAACCTAAAATATGCCAATCAGTTGGGTGCTTGAGAAAGAGGTAGTGTAAAGGAGGCAACTCCTGCTCTTATGAAGCTTAAATAAATGTCTAAGTACAAAATTTGATAAATACCTTAAAAGAGAAGGGGATGAACAAGGTGATACAGGAACAGAGGGGTGGGAATTCTACTTCTGAAAGGAGGCTCAGGGAGGGCGTCTTGGAGGAGGTGCTATTTAAGCTGAAATGGAAGGAGCCAGTCACGTAGAGTAGGTCAACAGCTTTCCAGGGAGAGGGAACGACGTCCAAAGGCCAGGGGACAGGAACGCGATTGGCTTGTCCAAGGAAGGGAAAGGACACTGAACATGTGGGGCACATTCAAGGGCACCATGGCAGGTATGGGCTGGAGCAGTGGCAGGGACAGGATCGCACAGGGTCCCGTAGGCCTCGGTGATGGTGACGAGTCAGGGTTTCATTCAACCCCGGGAGTCAGAAAGGAAGGCCCAAGCCCAGGACCCTGGTAAGACGCTGTGTCTGCGAACACTCGGAGCTGAGCCCAGTCCTGCGTCCCTCCTGCGTCGCGGGTCCCTGAGCTCCTCTCCCGGCCCCCAGCTCACCCAGCGCGGGGAGGGAGGGGACGGCAGTGGCGGCTCCTGCTCCGGGGCGGCCCCTCCCGCGCCCAGTTGCTCCCCTTTTCTTAGGAACAGCCAGTTTCCTGTTCGGCTGCGAGGCGACAGACGCAAAGTGGGGCTGTTACTCTTCCGCGCACCGCGCAGAGCCGGCGCCGCATGGCTGAGAGATCGCGGCCGCAGGCGGGGGAGGGGAGGGTGGACACCCCTAACCGCGCGCCCACTTCTTGCCCGGGACCCCGCTTCCACACCCGAGGCCCCGCTTGGGCCCCTCCCCGCGCAGGCGCAAAGTGCGTGGAGGCAGTGGAAGGGGGGAGGGGGCCGGGGGACTGGAGGAGCTGGGATGGGGTGGGGGGCGCCCCAGCACGTGCAGCCCTTTGTTCTGCGGCTCCGGGCAGGCTGGCGTGGCGCGCGGGGGCAGGCACGTGGTCGCTGGCGCTGAGCCCCCGCCCTGGCCCCCTCCGTGCCCAGAGTGCCCTGTTTGGGAAGGGAGTTTGAAGTTGAGTTCGGCTCAGTCCACACCAAACCCCGGACGCGGGTCTCCCAACCTTCAGCCCAGGGCTGGCCTGCTCCATTTGTACCTTCATTCAGTGGACATCCGTATTTAAGGTTGGGAAGGTAGCCTCAGGCACTCCGAGAGCCCCAGGCAGGAACCCCAGACCCAGCCTATGGGGTCTGGGAAGGCTTTGGGTGGAGCCAGGGTAGGTGGGGGTAGGTCTTGGAAGGCCCTGATTTCCTGGCAAAGGACCTGGGTGGGGCAAGAAATTGGGGGTGGAGGTGGGTAGGGGGTCTTGATTTGTGTTCTAGAAAGATCCCTCTGGCTTTAGGGGGAAGGTGCCGCGAGGTGACACTGGAAGCCAGAGAACCAGGGAGGAGGCCACTGCTGTTGTCCAGGTGGGAGAGGATGGGTCTGGGGGTTCTGGGGGACAGAGAAAAGGTGGAGACTTGATGGCTGTTCTGGGAAATAAAATCTACAGAACTAGTGGCTGGTTCAGTTGAACGGGAAGGGGAGGAGGGGTTGAGGACCCCTGGGACTATGAATTCCTCCACCATGTGGAATGAGAAGCAGGGAAGGAGCTGAGGTTGCCTTAGCAGGCCTTCCCAGTAATGACCACCTGAACTTGTATTTGGATCTGTTCATTGGCTTTTTGTCTGTGGGCTTCTTGGCTGACTGTGGGCTCTTGGAGCTCTGTTTTCTGCAGTATCTCCAGGTCCTAGAGCAGTACTGGCTGGTATTTGCTGAATTAATGGATGGATGGATGGATGGATGGATGGATGAGGCAGTGCAGGAACCAGGTCTAACTTGCTGGTGTCTCAGGCCCAGCACTACATACATAGCAGTTTCTTATGTAAAAGCAGGAATGAATGGACGGTTGCTTCCACACTGAATGTGGGAAGGGATGCCATGAGAGACCATTGGGATGATCGGTGGATAACAGCTGGTGTTTAGAGAGACCCTCCTTTACCCCAGAGCTGTGCTGCCTGCTGCAATGTGTTCTTGAGTTTAATCTTCACATCCACCCTGGGAAGTAAGGATTGTCAGTAGCCGCATTATACAGATGAGAAAACCAAGGCTCAGAGACGTGGGATAATGTGCCCAAAGTCACAAAGCTAGGAAGTGGCAGGACCAAGATATGAACCCAAGAAATTGGCTCCAGGGGCTGCGCTCTTACCAAGGTACAGCACAGTTGAGTGTCGTGGCTTTGGAAGGGTCAAAGGCATCCTCACAGCCACATACAAGGCTCCTTCCAGGTAAGATGATCCCTTCCTGAGGGACCAGAGTCCTCCTGTTGCCTCCAGCCAGGTTCAGAAAGGCAGCACAGGTCTGAATGAGTGAAAATACTGCCTCCAAGCCAGCTGGCCCCGGCCTCCACCGGGACCATCACTCTGTTTCACATGTGTTACATTTAATCCTTACTGCAATTCGTTGAAACCCCTGCTCTTACCCACTAGTCCCATTCTCCTGAAGGAGGAAGTGGGCCGTTAACCAGCTTACCTAAAGCCACTCAGCTATTATGTGGGAGAATTGACGTCCAAAGTCCAAACCCAGGTAGGCTGACTCCCAACTAACATTCTGTGCTCACTCTGCACTGACCACAGCGGGAGGCTGGATGCTGCCAGATGTGTGCCTGATGTGGCCGAGGCAGCACTTACTCCGTGGCCATCCTGCCTCTGCTCAGTGATGGAACAGCCGCCGGGAGCATCAGAAACCCAGCTGAGGCCGAATCAAGATAGGAATCTGAGTCCTCCATCCCCTGTCACTGGACATCCTGTATTCAATCACCCACATATTCATTTCTTTTAATCATTCTCTTCTTGACTGTGATAGAGTCATTTTTATAGCTCTGAGAACGTGCATTTCATTTAAATTAAGTGTGCCGGAGTCAATCAGTTTTGTTGGAGAATCCGGCTGATAAAGGAAGACACATTTCAATGATCCCTTCCTTTTAACTGATTGTTCTCCAGCACACTGTTGTAAGAGTCTCATTGAGGGAGCGTGTGGCTGTGACAATCTGCACATCCTCTCCCAGAACGCTGGGATGCTAGGAAAGGGCCTCTGGAAGCTTATCTGTAGGAAGGGCATCAGTGTTTTCAGACCCTAAAAGGGTCCCTGTGTCCATGCTTGGCGTTCAGGCCTCAGACCCACCCGTCTTCAAGAACTATATGAGTTTGGACAGTGAGCATTTCAAAAGACCAGTGGGAACAGGAAACAAGGATTATCCCCAAATGACCTGCTCTGAGCAAACCCTTGTGACCTTAATTCGGTTGGCAGAGGTGGGGGGGGGGGGGGGGGGTAGGGAAGCTCAATTATGACTAGTTAAATTTCCTTCTTGGCCAGCTGGGTGGGGACCTTAAACTGATCACATTTGGTTTAAGGAAATAAGTGATGTGACAATTCTGCCTCCTGAAAGTGTGCAGTTAATTCAGCTTATATCAGGGATGTTAAATGGGGGAACAATTGCAAGTCCCGCCAGTCCTAGGGGCACTGTTTTAAGATCCTCTGCCTGTCAAGCTGATCGCTTTATTATAAGGGCTGGAATCTCCAAGAGACCAGGTCTGCTGGACACTGACACTGGATGGCAACATCCAGTGGCTGAGGGGAGAGGCCTCCTAAGACAGCCAGCTTGGGCCAGAGCTGCCGTGGGACATCATGTCACCAAGTCCCATGGCCTGCTCTGCCCTGGCACCCTTCCTCGTCTCCTTTCTATTTACCTCCTCCTTTCTCCTTCTGGGAAAGGACTGCAGCATGGAGTCCCCCAGAGCGAGGGATGGCTGTCTGGTTTCTGATTGTATGTGTGTGCACAACCCCGTGTGTGCAGCTCTGTAGGTGTGCTCTGTGTGGGCATGCATTTTTGTGGCCTGTCATGGATGTGCATGTGCGTATGCATATGCGGTTGAGGCTCTGTGTACATGTTTGTGCATGTGTCTGCAGATGTGTGCATAGTTGTATATGCGTGTGCTTGTGTGACCTCACTTGTTTCCACAGCAAGGACTTGTGTGTTGACTAAGGACCCCTCGGTGCTCCAAGAGGCCCTGGTCACAGCCTTGGGTCAGCTGCTTCTGTGCCTCAGAATTCTCCTGTGTGATCAAACCACTGAGAAGCAGTTCATGTCCATGTCAGAAGGAAACAGTGACAACCTCAGTTTACTGTTTGATGGGGAGGTGTGACCCCGGCCCCAGGCTATCCAGGATTCTAGTGTATAGATGGCTGGTGTCCTCTGGGCCATCCACTGCTTCTGTCTCCTCCACCAGTGAGCAGGAGAGGGGATTCCATTAAGTAAGGCTCTGATAAGACCTTAGGAAAGTCTTTTTACCTCTATGAGCCTCAAGTCTCTTACCAGAAAGAGAAACAATTGCGTAAGATTGTTGAGAATTACATAAAGTTAAATCCTGTGCAAAATAAGAAAATGCCCTCTGACTGTGTACTTCCCACAGGCATGGGCCATGTCTCCCTATCTTTGTTCTCTAGTACTTTATAGCGGACTCAATGAATGACAAGCTCTTAGTTCTTGTTTCCTGAAGTTGCAAATGAATGAATGAATGAATGGTTGTCCGAAACTTCATGGGCACACAATAGAAGTTTGATATAATTTTCATGTACTCTGAGGTTGAACTTCTCAATTGTGTTCATTATTGTTCCTTGATGGGTCAATAGGGGGGGAAAATGTCATGGTGAAGGACTATTCTATTGTTAAATATTTTTGGAATATGGGAGACCTTGGAGTTTCCCAATATTAATTGATTCAGTACACTTTTATTGACTATCTACTATATGTTTGGCGCCATTCTGGGTGTTGGGGATAGAGCTGTCAATAAAAGATACATTTCCTTTGCTTTTATTTTTTATTTTTTTAAAAAGATTTCATTTTTAAGTAATCTCTACACTCAATGTTGGGCTCTAACTCACAGCCCTGAGACCAAGGGTCATATGCTCCACTGGCTGAGCCAGCCAGGTGCCATCCTCATTTTTTTATGTAGCTATACCACTTTTACATTCATCCCAAAACAATATTTTAGCTTTGCCTATGTTGAATTTAATATAAATGGACTTCTGTTGTATGTATTCTTTGATTTCAATATAAAAAAGACTTATTCATGTTGCTATGTTTGGCTATAGTTCACTCATTTTTGTTATCATAGAGTATTCTGTTGCATCATTAATCACAATTAATCATTCTACTCTGATGGGTATTTGAATTATTTCCAGTTATGGGCTATTACAAACCACACTGCTATGTCATTGTGTATGTGTCTCCTAATGCCATATACACAAGTGTCTCTAGAAAGAAATGGAATTGCTGGGTCACAGAGCTTATTTATTTCCAACTTTGCTAGATAATGCCCAATTGTTTTCTAAGATGTACCAATTTACATCCCCACCATAAATGACTGAGACTTAGTAATCCACCTTCTCACCATTATTTGATGGATGCTTTTCCTTTTCACAAAGTCTTTGAACATACTGATCCTTCTTCCTAGAGCATCTCTTTTCCTATTTTTAAATTTGTCTTGTTAACTCTAAGGTGGCCATTAAGGACTGCCCCTCCTGGCAGTCTTTCCTGACTCCTTAAATCTGGGTTATGTGCCCACCACCCCCATACTCCCATAATCCCTTCCATAGCATGTATCACACTGGATTATAACTTCCTATTCACTTTCCTGTCTACTCCCCTCCCCGCCACCCCACCACACTGAGGAATCCTTGGAGGCAGGGGGTATATCTTGATCGAATGCAGTGCCTGGCACACAGTTGGTGCTTAATACATGACTACTGAACAAAAAAGTAGAATCCATTTCTTCCTTCAGCTCATGGTTCCCTTCAACCATTGGGAAGGCAGGTGAGTATTAAGGCTTTTCAGAGAATTGTTGCCAAAACAACAAATAATAACTCTGGGGAAATTAATTGTCAACTCTGGCTCTTTCATTAGTGGCTCATCAAAGGACTGTGAGCCCCCAGGGGGACTCTTAAAAATAAGTAACTGATCAGCATGGAAGGAAGGGCATCCTCTTCCCAGCACACCCCCTGCCACCACCACCAACACACAAACAGACACACCTCCTGTAAGTTGCACGGCCTGGCCATTTAACACAGTTATTACCAAGTCCCACTTAGTGAATTATGAGCGAGAGCCTCGAGAGAGCTTTCAAAGATCTTCAAATGAATGTTTAAAAGCCTGCAGTTGCTCAAACAGGCTCAGCTAATGGCATTTATTACTTGGAGGATAGGGTATTTACATAAAGCTGGATTTTTATTATAATGGTCAGATGGTTCCCGAGAGGGAAGGTGGGAGCGAGAAGAGAAGGTAAAGAGGCAAACGTTCTACTTAAAGTTGATTTCAACTGATGTTGTCAAATCTAGGGTAGGGGTTTAGTAGGTGACCACAGGGGGGAAGGGACCAAGTACAGAGAATGGTACTAGGTCCCCCTAGAATAAGAGTCAGCACCCTGGACAGCTCATGGTATCTGCCATTGATGTATCCACAAGTACACTGTCAGATAGTTCTCCTTCTTATTAGGGTCCTTCCATGGATGATCTAGGTAAGGTCCCTCATTATCCTTGCTTTACTTGGAGTGTGGGTAATCTAGGGTATTCTCTGTCTCCTGGCTTCCTCAGTGGTTCTAGGGATCCCTATGTACTCATTTTCATGACGATACGATGGTCAAGATGAAGATGAATTGAAACCAGTTATTAACTTCAAGGAGCTTTTATTAGTTGTCTGTTACTGCATAAGTAGCCACCTGCAAAACTTAGAGGCATAAAACAACAATTATTTGCTGTGATTCTGCTGATAAGGTGATTCTTCTCCTGGGCTTGCCTGGGCAACTCATGCAACTGCAACCAGCCTCAGTGGGTCTTTAGGGGCTGGAGGGTGAGGCAGTGAGAAATGAATTTAAGGAGATAATGCCAGGCTGAATCTGGAATATGTGTCTTCCAAGTAGGCATCACTGAAAATAATATTTTAGGAAGAAGAAGCAGTGTGTGAGCAAACGTATGAACTGACTGGTGAACATATGAACTGACTGGGAGGTGTTTGGGAGCCGTGGAGAGTGGTAAGTGGTTCTGAGTGCCCAGGTCATAGGAGGAAGAATGATTTCAGATGGCTCTGGTGAGGTGAATAGAGCATTAGGTATATAGGGGACTTGGCCATTATTCTGTATATTTTGAGGAGAGCCAAAGTGATAAGTAATAGTTAAAAGAATAATTACTACATACCAGGCATGTTGCTGAGCATTGGAGATACAGCATTATTTCATTTAATCCTTGCTATTACCACCAGTTGACACATGAAGAAACTGAGGCATACCCAGAGTTGCATAAGTAGTATGTGCCAAGGAGGTGATTCAGGACCCAGGTAGTCTGGCTCTAGAACTGGTTACCTTAGTTACTATATTCCATAGCCCTTTGGTCAGAGGTTAAGCTGGGAGTAGGACAGTTAATAAGAAATGAGGCAGGATTAAATTTGCATTTCAGAAAAAAATGGGGGAGTTCCATAATTAATATAAATATGGAAAATGTTGGATTACACAAATGTTATCATGTTTTTTTATTGCTGGACTTCTCAGAGCCTAATGTGAGACACAAATATGCACTAGAAAGTGAGCCTCATGAGCGCAGGACAGTGAGCTCCATGAACACAAGAGACCTTGATGCAGGGGAAGGGGAGGAAATGGGTGTCCCAAGATGATCAGAGCTAGCAGGGATCTAAGTGGTCCCTTGAGTACAGCCCTTGATATTTTTTGGTTCTCGATTAAGTCTAAAGTCAACTCTATACTTCTTCACTTATAAGATTAATTCATTCCTTTGGAACAAGTTGAATGATATGGAAGTGAATAAAGGAAGCATTACAGTTTCTCCAAATCCCCTTAATCTCATTCTGTGAAGAAATCAATATTAATAGCCTGGCATATTTCCTTCTACGTGTCATGCCAAGCTCATACACATAAATACAGACTTTCTTCTTTTTCAAAAAATGGGATCATAGTATAGCATCCCTCTGTATCTTGACATTCCACAACTCAATATATCATGGACATCATTTAAAATCAGCCCTTGCAGATTTGATAGACTTTTTCAATAATTGTGGAATGTTCCCCAGTTTGGATATAGCATAATTTACTCAAACAGTCCCTTGTTTTTTTATTTAAGAAAAATTTTAATTTTTTTTATTTTTGAGAGAGAAAGAGACAGCATGAGCAGGGGAGGGTCAGAGAGAGAGGGAGACACAGTATCCCAAACAAGCTCCAGGCTCTGAGCTAGCTGTCAGCACAGAGCCTGATGCAGGGCTCCAACCCACGAACTGTGAGATCATGACCTGAGCCAAAGTCAGACGCCCAACCGATTGAGCCACCCAGATACCCCTCAAACAGTCCCTTGTTGATAGACCTTTAGTAATTTCCTATGTTGGCCACTAACAATAATAGTCAATAAATATCCATTATATCCATATGTCCTGATACATTTTTTTCTCTAAGATAGTGTCTCAATGCAAAATGGTTGAATGAAAAAAACGCACTTTTTAATTTTTTAATAAATCCTGACAGATTATTTTTCTCTAAATGTTGTAGTGATTCACACTTGTATCAATGATTTAGAGGGATTCTCATTTCTCCACTCCCTTTCTAACAGTGGCTGTTATCAATTCATAGGGTTTCCTTCCCCCAATATAATAAACAAATTAACAGAAGAAAAAAAATCAAAATGAGAAAACAGTACCAACAAACAAACAAACAAAAAACAACCCAACACCCCACCCCTTATTGTTATTTAGATTTGCACTTACCTGGGCATTGCTGAGGTTGATTATCTTCTCAAATGTTTGCTCATCATTTGTATTTTCTTCTCCAAGAAATCCTTGTTCAGATCACTTATCCATCTTTGTATCAGGTGGTTACTCTTTTCGTTATGGGTTTTCAGTAGATCTTTGCATATTAAGAGGATTAATCTGTTGTCTACTGCATGATCCTTCATTTATAAATATAGAGAAGTTGTAACACGGGAGAAGCGAGTTGTCTGAGGACACCAGAGTGCAAGTATCAGAGCTGGACAAGGTCACATTTCTAGATTCCCTGCACAGGATTTCTTCCCTGGCCCATTGCATAGCTTAGACCCTTGTGGTAAATTTTCTGGGACTTGCTAGAACAAATTTTCTCAGAATATGATCTTCCTTCATCAGAATCATGTTATACTTCATTAAAATTCAGATTCTGGGGCCTTACCCAAAACCTGAATCAGAGTCTCTAGAAGTGGAACCAAGGAATTTTCTAAGAGAGATTTTTTTTTAATATTTTTTTTATTTACTTCTAGGAGAGAGAGACAGACAGACAGCGTGAGCAGGGGAGGGTCAGAGAGAGAGGGAGACACAGACTCTGAAACAGGCTCCAGGCTCTGAGCTGGCAGTCAGCACAGAGCCCGACGCAGGGCTCGAACCCACGAACCGCGAGATCATGACCTAAGCGAAAGTCGGACGCTTAACCGACTAAGCCACCCAGGCGCCCCCTAAGAGAGATTTTTATGTTTTTGTTCTATTCACCAAAATTAGAAAACCATTACCCTAAAAGCTCAAAGTCCTTGCACAGGCACAAAGGGCACTGCCTGGGGTGGAGAAGTCAGTGGGAAAATGGCATAATAACTCTCCCCCACCCCATCACCACCAGCTGGGGAGAGAGCCTTAAGGCTGAAGCTTCGAAACCGAGCTATCACAGGGGACCTTTTGGCCTTGCACTGCCCTTAAGCCAAAAGCAAGCTTTTGTGGCAATAGAGGTGAATCTAATATATCACTTTCTTGCTGGTATAAAGGTGTAAATGTCAATTTCTCCTCGTTTTTGTGAAGATTTGACAAAGCACTTAAAGCAGCACCCATTTTAATCAACAAAGCATCTAGAAAGATCACAGGGCAGCAAGTGTGCCATATCCTATCTGAGCTTTAGGTGGATTTGAAAATTGCACTTTTAATTAAAATTGGCATTTCTGAAGCTTGGCTGGAGCTGGCCGTTTTACTGGGGAATTGCAGATTGTGAAGCAAACAATCTGAGGGGAGGGTTTAAGTGAGCAAAGAGAAGGCTTGTGTATGAACAAGAAGCGCTTGTTTAAATAATGAAGTGGAGAAAAGATAATGTAAAAATGCCTTTGTGTTTAGATAGGTTTCCTCAGAGACTCGCGTCATTGTAGCTGAGCTGTCCGAGGTGCTGACGGTTGGGTGAGAAGAGAGCTTGCCAGAGGTGAATGCCTGGCCTATAGTTCTCAGTCCATCAGGTTTGGCCTTTTTCATCAGTCTCTTTCCAACCAGTGACAAATGCATTGCCAGATGTTATACTACAATACCATTCATTCATCCAGTACACAAAAGTTACTAATTACCTACTATACATATTGGGTAGTGCTTTGAAGAATGGGAAAAAAATGTCAGGTCAGAATCATTGGATTGATTCTATTCTGCAAATGCAGCAGTGGACCTCCAAGCTGATTTATTCCAAGATTTAAAGATTTTGTGAACCAGTAAAAATTTAAAAACAATCACAGGCAATTCAAAGTAAAGACATTTAAGAACATCAACTGTCACTCACTCTTTCCATCTTCTGATGGAAAACAAGAGATTTTAAAACTGAAAAACTAGGAAAGCCATAATCAGAATGAAAAACAAGTGTTTAAAGTGGCTCTGCAAAAACTCAATTCATTGTCCTTATTCTTATTTAACCAAGAGCCATAGAAAATTTCACCATACACTGGCATCAGTTTCAAAACTGGCATTTGGGAGTAATCGATCTATCATGTAGGCCCTGAGGAAATAAATAGAATCTCTAGAAACATCCTAATCAAAGGTCATCTAATGTAACAGATGGGTGCACATCTGACCTCCAGGGTCAGCCTGTTGGATAGTCTTGTTAGAAAGTTCATCCTTTTCCCAAGGTGTAATTATGGATGAAGTGAGTGTCTATGGGAGTGGGTGGGAAAGGTTGGAATTAGCACTTGTCGAGAACCCACTACATGCCAGAACTGTGTCTGTGAAAGATGCTGTACTTACTTTCTCCCTCATAATCTAATGTTCATTCTCATTTTGTGATGTGGGCACCATTAGCATCCAGATTTGAGTATGAGAAATGTGTTACATATGAGAATTTCGTTTATAATTAAAAAAATAAAATAAACCCTCTCAGGGCGCCTGAGTCAGTCAGTTGGGCAGTTGACTCTTGATTTCAGCTCAGGTCATGATCTCGTGGTTGTGGGATCGAGCCCCCTGTCAGGCTCTGTGCTGAGTGTTGAGCCTGCTTGGGATTGTCTCTCTCCCTTTCTCTCTGCTCCCCCTCCCCAAATTAAAAAAAAAAAAAAAACTTAAAAAAATAAAGTTAGTCAAAAAATAATAAGAAAATTTGAAGAACCCTCAAAAATCAATTTAGAGGGGAGCAGTTAATCAATAAATAATTTGAAGGACAATTGGTTAGGAAAATATCTATTTTGACTTTTATTATCAGAGTAGTCATCAAAAAATTCCAAATGAATCAAATACTTAAATATAAATGATACAAACATATAAAGTTTTTTAAGACAGAAAACATGAAATGGAAAAGTTATCAAATATCAGGAAGAAAATGGATTTTCAAAACTTAGAAACAATTGAAAAAAAGGAAAAGTTGAACAACTTTAATTTCCAGAATGGAAAGATCTTATTACACTTTTAAATCTCATTTTGTAAAAGTTGGTAATTTGTTATAGTAGATATTTAAAGTTAAAAAATGAAATGCATAGAGATCACTTCTGGGGTAGACTTGAGTGGAAATCTTACAGGGGAAACATTGTCTGTTTTGATGGGGCTGGAAATTAATTGAGCTGGATATATAATTGAAATTAATGCACTTTATTATGTGTTAGTTATACCTTGATTTAAAGAAAAAGCAGGGCACTTGGGTGGCTCAGTCAGTTAAGCGTCCAACTTCAGTTCAGGTCATGATCTCGCTGCTCAAGACTTCAAGCCCCGTGCCGGGCTTTGTGGTGACAGCTCAGAGCCTGGAGCCTGCTTCAGATTCTGTGTCTCCCTATCTCTCTCTCAAAAATAAATAAAAACATTGAAAAAAAGAGCAGAAAGAAAATGAAACCCAACCAAATGTAGTAACTGTTGTAGACTACTTAAGGGAAGGGATGCCAAGTTCCTATCATGGGAAAATCTCCTGAGACACTATGTACTTTGCATAAATTCAGACCAGAGAGTACTGACTTGGTCCCAGTTCATACAAAAAATATTTGAAGTTTCAGGACACCTGGGTGGCTCAGTCAGTTAAGCATCTGACTTGATTTCGGGTCAGGTCATGTTCTCATGGTCATGGGACCAAGCCCCTTGTTGGACTCGGTGCTAGCATGGAGCCTGCTTGAGATTCTCTCTCTTTCTCTCTCTCTCTGTCTCACTCCCCTCCCTCTCTCAAAAAATAAAATAAAAATAAAATATTTGAAGTTTCTAGTTGACCACAAATTCAAGAATGTCAACCATGTGATTCAGTTAGTACCAAAAGATGGCACAACCCAAGTCTTTACTAGTAAAACCATAGTGCCAGCAGGGGAAATAATAGACACCTGGCTTAGTGACAAATACCCCACCTGGCTGGCCAGTGTTTGAATAAACTAGTGAAACTTGATCATTGTCTTACATGGCCAACTGTAAGAAGGAAGGAGATACAGCCTGGACTTTGGAGTAATACTGGCTTGAGTTTGAATCCCAAATGTACCAAATACATGTTGTATGACCTTAGAGAAATAATATCTCTTCTCTGAGCTCAGTCTCCTCATCTATAAAATAGGAATACTACTAGGAGCACTGGAAGGCCGTAGCAAAGACTAAAGGAGGTACTGTATATAATACACTTGGTGTGCTGCCTGACAAAATAACCCCACATACCAGTTAGTTGTTGTTATTCGTATTATTAACCATGAGTTCCAGGGACTCTCCTTGTATGTCAGCTCCACACTATTCCTGAGGAAGTTTCTTTTTTCGAGCTAGGAAAGTTGCACAATCATTTGCCAAAATAACCTAGTTGCCTCCCCCTGTTCTGGCTCTTGCCACTGACCTAGAGATACCCCAGAGCACACACGGTCTCTTTTCACTGCATGAGCTACTGCAATCAATGTCCAAGGCAGTGAGCAGGGCAGGGAGGGGGCTCTGCTGGAGTGAGAAGATGAAGAAATCGAGAAGCCAGCACAGCAGTAGCCAGAGCTCATTGACTCCTTCTCCCCAAGGGCCAGGTTGGCCAGCTGGGGAGGTCTGTCATTAACTCTCTTTATTGTCTACATTTTCTGCCTCACTGGCTCATCTGAGAAGGCAAATGGGACTGGCTTTAAGTCACTCCTTGCATGGACATTGCTTCATTGGCTTCTCGAACTGGGAGGAGCTAGAATCACTGAAAACCTTGGCTTCCCAGGAGGCATTCAAACACGTGAGATGAGGGGCCGGGTGTGCACATAACTTGGGGTTTTCCTGAGAGCTTATCCTTAAAGGATCATGGTAGTTTACCCAACCATGCCTTCTTTTAAGCCCAGAGTCTCTTACCACTACCATTTGGAGGGTCAGCCTGTCCTTTGTAGCCAAACTCATACACCTCACCCCTTGCATTTTTAAAAAAAATATGTTCATATTGTATTACTCCACAAGGGTAGAAGCAGTGTGGAATGGGCTTTGCATGTAGATATTGATGTGCTGGTTATTAGCCATAAAACCTTAGCCTCTGAGACCCAGTCTCCGTGTCTGTAGAATGGAATCATTACACCTACCTTGAAGTGCTGAGTGAAGATTAATAACATTGTTCTCCATATTGAGGATTTACCAGATATTTTTAAAAAAATTTTTAATGTTTTATTTATTTCTAGGAGAGAGAGAGAGAGACAACGTAAGCAGGGGAGGGTCAGAGAGAGAGGGAGTCACAGACTCCAAAACAGTCTCCAGGCTCTGAGCTGGCAGTCAGCACAGAGCCCGACGCAGGGCTCGAACCCATGAACCGCGAGATCATGACCTAAGCGAAAGTCGGACGCTTAACCGACTAAGCCACCCAGGCTCCCCGAGCATTTACCAGATATTAAGTGTTAGAATAGGTGTTATTTCCATCCAAACCTCCAAATAATCCAATGAAGTAGGTACTATTAACATCCCTATTTTGAGGAAGAAGAAACTGAGACACCAAGAAATCAAGCAACTTATCCAAAGTAATACATCTCTCTCTCTCAACCTCCCCCATGGAACTCATTCATTCCCATGGCTTCTATGTTTATTTTTCTAGCCCCATTCCCGTTTCTGAGGTCAATCCTTGGATGGCATACCTAACTTGCCAACTTGGGGGCTAAACAGATCTCTCAAACTCAACTGTCCCCAGATGGAAGACATTGAAGCAACTTGTCCAAGGTCAAAAAGCTAGGGAGTCATTAAGCCAGAATCTGAACCTGGGTCTCTGTCTGCAAAGCTTGCACTCTTGAGCACACACTACCTACGACTTGATTTTTCTCTTCAAAATATCCCTCTATATTTTCTGGCTTATTAAACCAGATCTTAGATAAGACTGTATATCTTACCTGATCTAAGTCAGACTGGCCAGATCACCAGGAATTATGTTCTTGAGGATTTCAATGTTCATGAAGTATTAGGGGGAATCTCAGAGCTTCCTCCAAAGACTCAGAGTATGTGACAACTTTCACTTATCCAGGCTACCCAAACCTTCTCCCATTTGCCATCCACCTACCCCCATCTTGCCCAGTGTCAAGGTCCCTCTGCCAGACGCTCTGTTATCTTCACCTTTAGTTTCATCTTCAGTGTAGAAGTCAGGCTTAGGGACTCAAATGGGAGTAGGCTACAAGGCAGAGAAGCTGTTCTTGACTTTGCAAAGAAAATTAGGTGGAGAAAACACCATCATATTCTGTTCTCTCATTTGTAGTACTGGGGATGTGATAGCCGGGTGGATTATGTGAGTCGTAGCATATGAATAACTTAGCACAGAACAAGGCACAGTAAACTAAGTTCCTTATCATTGTCATCCCTTCCTTCAAGCTCCTTCTCTGGCCACGATTGGTGTGGAATATCTAGTCACCCCCAGTCCTTCTTGTCTATGGTCAGAAAATTTTTATTCTCACTCACCTTGCCTTCATCTTTTCTTCAACCACGGGGCAAGTTGAAAAGTACAGACCCAGAAATAATGCACCATTATTTGCCCTGAAAAAGAATTCTCCTTCCTCTTCCTTCACCGTGTTCTCTCCCCTTTCCCTCCCTTCCTTCTCCTTCCTCTTTTCGTTTCTCCCTCCCTTCCACCCACCTACCTACTCTCCCTCCCTCCTTCCTTCCCTTCACCTCTTAATGGAAAGTCTCACACATGCTGTCCTTGGTACTGACTCATTTTTTCTCCCTTGTTTAGCCAAGGAAGGAAATTGTATACAAATGAAGATATATGTAATGCCACACAGCTAGTGCAGATTGAAGCTGGGGACATTTCCCAAGCTAAGTTCTGTATTTTTCTGTGTGACCAGGGCTGCCACGGTACCTTCAGAAAGATGCCCAGAGGTGCTGTCTGACTTGGACTGGAGATGCCAGCCTGGGTGTTGCCCTTCCCCACAGCCACTGACTTCAGAGCTCTGGACACAGACAGCTAGCGCCTTATCTGGGTACCCTAGAGACTACTTTGGCACAGTGATGGCTCCACTGGGACCATGAACGTGGAGCCCAAGCAGGATACACAGGCTGGAGATAAGGCCAAGAACAGATTCCCTTTGGCGCTCAGGTGCTGTTCATCAGAAATCGACAGCCCCGCAGCCCTGGCTGATGACAGGCACAGGGTGATAACAATGCCATGTGATCAGCAGCCTTGGAGGACAGGCTGTCGCTGGCTCCCAGAGATAAGGGAACAATGAGCAACCCTTCCACCTAGGGAGGGGCCTGTGCAGAGCCTACCAGGCAAAGCAGCAGGAACGGAAGCTTGCCTGGGCTCCCTCTTCCCAGCAGGCCCCCGGAGCTCCCTCCTGTCACTCAGGAACCCCCAGCCCCTATTATGCACCCACCCTTGTGACCCCTGTTCTCTGGAGTTAATCATGTTATCTCTAGAGCACAGGCATTAACGGATAACAGACAAGAGGTTTCTTTCCTACCTTCCTGCCCCACAGAGCCTGCTGAGAGAGTAAAGCATTGGGGGGTTGGGGCAGTGGGGAGTGGGTGGGTGTTGCTGGAAAGTAGATCTTCCTCCAGATGGTTTATTCAGGCCACAGACTCCACATTAACAACCCTCTCCACGATCAGACCCCTCAGTCAGCCTCAGAGGCCAACCTGAGGCCAACCTAGGACTCTTAAGGAATCAGGAGGGTGGCCACGGAGGGGCTGCAAGCAGCGTTTTGGGGCGTCTTCCCATCCCACCTCCTATGGAGCAAAGCTGCTGACCTCACACCCAGGTCCTAGTTTCGGAATGCATTCCGCTCCCTAGTTCCCCTCCCCATTGCTGCGCACCCCTTTACCTACCAGGTCACAATAGCCATGAAGTGGAGAGTCAGGATGCCTGGGTTCTGCTCCCTTCTCTGGCCCAACTTTGATGAGTAACCTTAAGGATCATAGGTGAGTCCCTCCACTGCCCAGCCTCAGTTTCTTCATCTGTAAATTGGGTTACTAATGTGTGACTCTCAGATCTGCCAGGTGGTAAGAAGTTCTAGGGGAGGAGAGGGGTCTGAGATTTGCCCTCCACCAAACAGACCCACTGAGCAAGGCTGGGTCCCAGCCTGGGTATCAGCTCTGCCTGACTTCTACGGGGTGAGCTCGCCCTCCCCTCAGTTTCCCTTTTATATTCTTTCTGCTCCTCTTCTTCCATTCCTGTGCTGCGATTGCTCATTGGTGCAGCCTCTGTTTTCTTCCCCTCCATTTTTGTCACCTAGTTGATCCTCCGTCCTGCCCCTTTGCTGATCGTTCATGCACGTCTCTAAACCTCACACTGCTTTTTCACTCGCTGCCCGTGAGGGGTGTAGGCAAAGGATTATTTATCTAGCCCATATTTATTTATTTTTTAAAAAATTTTTAATGTTTTATTTATTTCTAAGAGAGAGAGAGAGACAGCGTGAGCAGGGGAGGGTCAGAGAGAGAGGGAGTCACAGACTGAAACAGGCTCCAGGCTCTGAGCTGGCAGTCAGCACAGAGCCCGACGCGGGGCTCGAACCCACGAACCGCGAGATCTATGACCTAAGTGAAAGCCGGATGCTTAACTG
The DNA here is from genome assembly GCF_003009895.1 of Hyaena hyaena. NCBI lineage: Eukaryota > Metazoa > Chordata > Mammalia > Carnivora > Hyaenidae > Hyaena > Hyaena hyaena. Next base: position 2,566,651 of record NW_024080657.1, read on the forward strand.
ACTAACCCACCCAGGCGCCCCTATCTAGCCCATATTTAAATATGATTATGGATGCCTTCGATGTTGTTATATGGTCATCGAACAACCTGGAGTTGACCTCTCGTCTCCAGTTACCTCCACCCCTTTGCCCTTTCCGCTTGTACCCACGGACATCTAGACTTTGTCATCACCCTTGATCTCCCCCCCTTTGAAATATTAAACTTTCTGATGACAGTCTCCCATATTCTTGGTTCTCTAATTCCGCTCTGCCTTCTCTCCGACATTACCAAGATCTCTAGTTTCTTACCACTTCCATGTTTTACCAGCGTACGTGCCCCCTGCTTGCACTATAGTCTTTCTACCTGGTCAAGATCCCTTGACTCATCTTATGAAACATTGTGTCACTAGCGCTCTTGTTCTTCTGCTGTCCTCATTTTTCACCTACTCATTCATTCACTTATTTATCCAATACATTGTTATTGAGCATCTAATAGGCTCAGGTACAGTGCTAGGTTCTAGAGAGACTCTGGTCTGCAAAGTAGACAGTAATTCTCTTCCAGAGCCTCAGAATTTAATCCAATCCAATTCACTCTTGGATCTTATGTTTCGGATGCTGAATGTTCTGAAGATTTCTGGTTTCTAACATTCTCTGGACCCTCATTGTTGCCAGAGGTTCTTCTACATGCTTTCTACATGCCTTCTCCCATTCCCCAGGGACTGTTTCAAATATTAACTTATTCTTAAGCTTCCACTATGAAAACTTTCCTGGATCCCTCTGGTCTGATGACCTTGTTTTCTGAATCTCTCCAAAACCCAGAGACCAGGGGGTCTGTTCATTGTGAACAATGAGGTCACCCTGTATGTGGTGTAACAGAAGAGGCCATGCCCCGCAAGGTGTGTGTTGTAATCCTGCCTCTGATACGGTCTTGCTGGGCAGTTCCAGATGCTGCCATGCTGGATCAGTGGTTCTAGATATCTTACAGTCCTGACATCTTCAGAAATTGTATTGAAGCTATGGACTCTCTCCCCAAAGGAGTACCCGTGCAAATACATCCCACCAACAATTTCAGAAAGCTCACAGACTCTGTGAAGCCCAGCTAAGAGCTCGTGGATTAGATGAACTCCATGAACCTTTTCAACTAAGAATTGCTGACCTTATGTCGCCTTCGCCCCATACACCAATGTGGTCCCATGTCAGGGTGCAGGGGGTAAGGGGTGAGTTCAGGAATCTAATCGGAGGAACGGAGATATGAATGAAGATGGAACAGGGATTGTTCATTCTCTCCAATGAGCATAATAGTATAAAAGAATCTCTCTTCCTTTGTCAGTTCCCCAAGAATGCTACATTAGGAAATGTGAGTGTATTACCTATTGCTGGGTAAAAATAAATTACCCCAACTTAGCAGTTTGAAACAACAGTAAATATTTATTACCTCTCATAGTTTCTGTAAGTTAAGGATTCAGGATTAACTGATTCAAATGGTTTTGGTTTGAGTCTCTCAAGAGATTGCAGTCAAGAATCAGCTGTCGTCCAAGGACTTGAGCAGACCTGAAGATCCTCTTCCAAGGGGATTTAACTCGCTTGGACAACAGGTCAGTCCTGGCTGTTAGTGAAAGGCCCCAATCCCTCCCCACGTGAGCCTCTCCCCACGACACGGTGATTGGCTTCCTCCAGAGTGAGTGATCCACAAGGAAGCAACGTGGCACCTGTGGTGTCTTTTCTGACCTAGTCACGTGCCATCATTTCCACAGTTCCCCATTGGTCATGCAGGTCAGTGCAATCCATCGTGAAAGAGACCTTCGCCGAGGCATGAATTCTGGGAGGTGATCATCACGGGAGACTCTCTTGGGGGCTGGTTACTGCAGTGGGGAAGCCACCACACTTGCTCAGAAGTTGGGAGTTTCTCCGGCATATCTGCCTGTACTTTGGGGGATACCAGTTAGTCTTTGTTCATTTCCCTTTGTGTTCTGGCTCCATGAGGCTAGCTAGCAAAGCACATTCCTCTTTTGTTACAAATGAAGCATGTAAGTTACCACCATGTTGGCTCTAACGATGAAAGCCACCCCCTTACGCAGCAGTCACTACATCCTCACACTGTCCTAAGCACCACACATACATGAACTCATTTAACCATTAAAAAGATCAATGAGTCAGAAGTTGTCATCACCCCCCAGTTTACAAATGAGGAAATCGTGGCACACAAAAGCAAAGTAACTTCCCCAAGGCAACACAGTTGGCAAGTGTCAAAGCAAGGGTTTGAACCAAGGCATTCTATGGAGTAGGTGCTCTTAACTGCCACACTTGACCACCAGCAGAAGGGGGTGTCTGTGGCACGGAATGTGGGAGTTCCCAAGTTCTGTGGGTGTATTTAGAGTAGATCAGTGACTGGGAGCTGGGGGGGTACAGGCATGTAAGGGCAAAGGAAGCACTTGGGAAGGGGTGAGCTAAGGGGCAGGTAAAGAAGCCAGAGCTGTGGGGCGGTGGGGAGGGGGTGAGCAGGGGATCAGACAAGGCAGGAGAGAATTTGGCCAAAAGTTTCACAGGCCACCAAGTGGTTGAGGAGAATGAGGATGACACTGGGGCCCTTGGAGGAAGCAGTTTGGGAGAGTGGAGGGTGGCAGCCATATTATAGTGGGCTGGGGGCACGTGAGTGTGAGGCAGCAGGTGTAGACCCGTCTTAGGAGAGGCTGGCTGTGCATGAAGGGGAGGGAGCATGAGGAGTGTGGGGAGAGAGGGTGCAGGGGCATCCCAGGGCGTCATGAGGGGTCCAGGACAGACCCCAGCCTGAGCCCCCGCCTACTCCCTGGCTAAGCGGTGCAGAATCTGCCTGGCAAAGGCTTGTTCCCAACCCAGAAGGACACCCCCATCCCAGGGAGTGCCAAGTGAGGCCTGAAGACATAAATATTTGCTCGGCTTCTGCCCTTCTTGTTCAAATAGGGCATTGCTTTGGGGTTGGAGGCTGGCTGTGTAGCAAGGAAGTGAGAAATCTGTGAGGGTGGAAGGGTGTGAAGGAGCCGTGAGCTCTCGGGGCCACTAATGAATCCCCCAGGCTCTGGAGCTACTGGAATCCATTAGCTCATCAAAGCAGCTAAATAACACCCCTGCTCCTTTATGAGACATCTGTTCAAACAAAGCCAACCTTTCCCCTCCTGGCCAGTCTCCACCACGCACTGTTCCTGCTGTGCTCTGTCTGCCTGTGGCTGAATTGGTCGGGCAGGGCTGTGGTAGTGCCTGTCCATCTCCCTGGCTGTTACATGGTGCGTTATTTCAACAGGGTATGTTGTTATGTAATGACCCTGACCGTGGGCTTCTCTGGGGCTGTGCCCTCCAAGGGTTTCTTGATGCCATTATTTATGAGTCTATGTGTGCTAGCTGTTATGAACTGAGTTACTCTGTGTGTGTGTGTGTGTGTGTGTGTGTGTTTACAACACTGTCTTGTGCAACCATGTTGTTATTTTTTTTACATGCGGGGAAAATTTGTGTGCTGGGTGTTGAGATGGTATATTCCTGTGCATGTTGGCGGTGTACGTGTGAAATGTCTCCTCTGTAAGTGTGTACTGGCGTGCACATGCTCTGCAAAACCATCCCTGAGCCTGTACGTAGCTATATTATGCCAGCTGGCCATACACAAGGGCACCTGAACAACACTGTGACTGTGTGTAACTCTTTGAAGTGGGTGTTGGGCTACGTCCAGTGAGGTCACATTGGCATCGTGAGACACTGTGTTTTAGTAGGATGCTGGGTTGTGATTTAGGAAGGACCTGAATCCCTGACTTGCCTTCCCAGGAGCCTTCCCAGGGCCACCCCGGGGGGTATCTGGCCAGATGTGGCAAATGCAGATGGATGGTAGATGGGGCGGGGTACTGCTTCTCCTCCACCGCTGGACATAAGTCCCAGCCCTGAATCCTGGGACACATCAGGCAAAAGCAAAGGGAACACCCAGGAGGCAACCAGCCCAGTATTCGGATGAGGGGAGGCACCTGGAGAGGAGTGAGGCAGTCAGACTAGCCTGAGGAATCCGTGGCCAGGTGGGGGCAAGGGCAGGGGCTAAAGGTTCTGGAACTGGCCAGCGAACCCCTATTACCACCAATGCATAGTGGGTTTAGACTAGCAGCTTCCATGTACATCAGAACCACTTGGGATATTTGTTTCAATGCAGTTCCCTAGAACCACAACCAAAGGTTCTGATTTTGTAGCGCTGGGCAGGGCCCTGGTGCCCAAGAATCCTGGGCACTCAGGACCACAGTTTAAGAAAGCCTGGATTCCAGGAACCCTAGGAAAGGATGCTGAGAACCATGAGGTACAGTAAGAATCTAGAAGGGAGGAGGAGGAAAGCAAGATGAGAAAGGGGGGCGTAGCTAGAAACCAAGGGGTGGCTGGGGTCCTCGGTCCCAGCCCATATCTCCCAAGCACGCCCTGTTCCAGACTGTGCCTGGTCCTCTAGGCTCCTCACCTGTGCAGGGGGCAGCCTGAGTGCCTGGGACTTACCTCCCCCCCCCCAGCCCAGCCCAGCCTCTGCACTGGGCAGCCTTCAGCCCAGGATGCATGGAACTCAAGAATTAACACCTGGCTCTCTCGTTCTTCATGTGATACAATCAGTGTAATTGGAGGCGAGTTCTGCTCTGACTCCGAGAGGTGCCCAGTGGGACCGAACCCCACTTGTCCCCAGCAAAACCTGCTCAATAACTATGCCTCCCATTTATATGGGGCTTTTCTCCCCCATCCTGCTCCCTCTTGCTCTCCTGCTGATGCTTCCTGGAATCCCTCACCATCTAAACTATATTCATGTCTCTCAGGGTTGGCTTCTTGGAGGATTTCAACCTAAGACAGGGCAGGGTGGGGGGAGGAATCAAGGGGTGCTGGGTGGAGCTGATTAGGTGGAAGGATGGCAGGGGGAGGGGAATCCCAGGCTTTCTCTTCCACTGGCTGTTTGAGACTTTCCCTTATTTCGAGAGGGCTAGAGCTGCCTGCCCATGGCCCTTGAAGAATGAGTGAAGGTTCTCTCAATGTACCTGCTTCCCCTCTAGTCTTTCATGTGCCGGATCAGTGTGAGGGATCCTTGGAAGTCTCCACTTCCAGAACGTTGTTCTTGAGGCCACAGCCTGTGGCCCCTAGCAGTTCCACCCAAGGGTGCCTTCCAGGGCCATCCTCTTAACTCTTGGGGGAGGCAGCTGGGGCCTGGCAGGATCTGCTGAAACCTCCAGCAGCTCCAGTTCTGGAAGCTTCTTTCCAGCTCCATCTGGATGGAATTCCTCCGGTCAGACTGCTTGGAAGCGGTATCTGTGCTGTCAGATGCTGCTGCTCTTCGGTAAACCCAGCCTGGCTCCCTCGGGCAGCTCCACCATCTGCTTTGGCAATTTCCTGCAGGAATGTAGTGCAGGAAAAAAGACCCCTCTATGATGAGACCCAGCTGCCCAAAGGTCAGCCCCTCTGAGTAGAGCGTTTGGGCTTTGTTCTGGGGTCATTTCAATGCCTGGAACTTCTTAGTATACATAGTACCATTCCAGCCTTTGCCTCCAGTGCTGGAAAGTGGGGGCTCTGGGCGTGATCCGTGGGCCCAGGGGTCTTCACTAGAAAACCAAGTACATTTCATGGTGAATGTCGCCCCGGTGAACGGCTGGCTGCCCAGGGCACCGTGGTGAGACGGATTCTGAAGCTGTGTCTGGGCCCAGAAGAGGGTTGTGGAGCGGCTGGTTGATGGCCTGGAGTGGGGAGTGGTAGCGGGTGCCCCACCCACCGCCACGTTCCCTCGGCCACCTCCAAGCTCATCTCCAGCTTCCGTGGACAGAGTCTGGCCTGCTGGCAGCTTCCATGTCAGGTGCCTGATTCCGTACTCTTCTCAGCTTTCTCTGGGGCCAGGAGAGTTAGCCCAACCCACTCTAAGTGCAGCTGGAAGTGTTGGGGGACAACAGCCATGGGGGGGTGGGGTCGGAGGGTGGACGACCTTCAGCCTGCGAGGCTGGGAGTCAGTGGACCCATGCTCCAGGCTTCCATCCGATGGAGGGACCGCTCTGAGGCACCTTCTGTGTGATTCCTCAGAGGGTCTCCAATGGATTGAGCCCTCATTGTCCCCGTGGCACCCACTCATTAACACGCCCTTCCTCCACTGGCTTTCTCCCTCCCCTGCTTCCAGGGACCACTCCCAAATACTCCACTTTCTCCCAAGTTCTTGTTTTTGGGGGGAACCCCAACTAAGACAAGCATGACAGCAAATGTGTCCACCCTCACTCTGTGATGTGGCTGTGACAACACTTAGCATTATCAAGTTCTTACCAGCGCCGCGAGCTGGGGTTGGGGGAGGGGGACAAAGGCCAAAAACGGGCCAGCGCCAGAGCGTTGGAAGGGCCCAGTGTGTTGGGGCTGATGGACACCTATGCAAATAACACGAGGGATGTCCCGCGTAACACAAAACGGGGGGCACAGAGAAGGAAGCTTTTGCCTCCCCACAAAGAGGCCAGCGAAGGCTTTCTTTGGAGGAGCTCAGTGTGCGCTGAGCCTTTAGCACGAGAATTATTCCCTGTACTCCATGTCCACGATATCATGTCCGCTCTTCTTCTGAGAGAGCTTTCCCGCTATCGCCTACTTCCTCGGCTGGGCCGCGTCCCCCTGGCCTCGGCCTCTCCTGCAGAGCACTCCACGGCACAGGGCTGTTTGTGGGATTATTTGGCCAGACCTCTGGCTCCTCTGGATTAGAACCTCCAGGAGGGCAGGGAGTAGGCCTGGCTCTGGTGACTTGTCAGGCCCCAGCATGGAGGACACCTCCTGCCCCTCTCCCTGCTGTCAGCCTCCGACTGATTTCATTGCCTCCCACCTGGACGATGGTACCTGCCTCCTTACTGGTCTCTCTTCCCTGCAAAGGCACCCGCACAACTAACGGTGTCAGCACCTGCTTGCCCAGCCCCTGGAGGCTACAGTCAGTCCCCCACCCCCAGGCAAGGGGCCAATTCAGACCTAGAAGGAGAGGGTTGGCAGGCCCTCCCCCCCGCCCCCCCCCCACTCCCAGCTGCAGCAGGACTAGAATCTAGGGGCTGGGATTCTTTCTACCACTTGAATCATTCACAGGCCCCAAGTAAGTCCTGGACACCTACCCACTGAGCCAAGCCTTACCTCAAGAGTGTAGAAAGTGATAGGGGCGCCTGGGTGGCTTAGTCGGTTAAGCGTCCGACTTTCACTTAGGTTATGATCTCGCGGTTCGTGGGTTTGAGCCCCGCATCGGGCTCTGTGCTGACTGCCAGCTCAGAGCCTGGAGCCTGTTTCAGTCTGTGACTTCCTCTCTCTCTGACCCTCCCCTGCTCATGCTGTCTCTCTCTCTCTCCTAGAAATAAATAAAAAATATTTTAAAAAAAAGTTTAAAAAAAAGTGTAGAAAGTGATAAACTGAGGCAGATCCCCTCTTTAATCTCACAGAACTCCTGGTTTTCTCCTCCTCCAGGAAGCTTACCCTGGCCTGCTCCCTTGAGCCCAGTCAGGTGCCTCCTTGTTATGCCCTCAGTCCCAGTGCTTCCCTCTAGCACAGGACGCGCTGTACAACATATTTCATTCATTCATGCACTCATTCAACAAATATTTATTGAGCCCATACTATGTGAGAGGCTCTGTTCTAGAAGCCGGGATATACCAGTGCATAACATAGAAAAAAAATCCCTGCCTCGTGGTGTTTCATTCTTGAGGGAAGACTGGTACTAAAGAAGATCAACAACTTAAATGTGCAGTAGACCAGGTGATGCGAAGTGCCGTGGAGAAAAAGAAATCCAAGACAAGGGATAGGAAGGATGTACCTGCAACTTTAAAAGCGTGGGGACAGGGAGGGCTGCCTCAAGTCGGTGGCATTGAGGAAGAATGAAGGAGGAGGAGGCCATGTGGATACTGGAGGAGAGGGCTTTGGGCAGAAGGGACAGCCAGGGCGAGCTCCTGGGGCAGCAGGGAACCTGGCTGCCCCAGCCTTTCCTCCAAGTGCGAGGGGAGCCACAGGGTTTTGAGCAGAGACAACAGGATTGGACCTACGTTAGGACAGCCTCATCCCGGTCCCCATGTTGATTGGAGGCTCCAGGAGAGACAAAGACAGTAGCAGGCGGCCCAGACAGGTGTCGTCTGCAATCACCCAGCCGAGAGATGCTGGCGGTTTGGCCTGGGCTGCGATACATGCAGTGACCAACTCTGGAGAGCAGACTCACTGAGCGGGAAAGCTGGCTTTCCAAATTTGCCTTCCAGGACCCTACTGGGCCTGGGTCCCTGCCACAAGCCCTGCCTTCTCCAGGCTCCCTCTTCCCCCGGGGACTGCTTCCTTTGCCCCCCAGCCCTGGCCCACCCCATATCCTGGCATCACAGTGCTGTTACTCCTCACAGATCCCTGCTGTCACCCCCACGCTGGGGTGGGCTCCTGGGGTCCTGAGCCCTGGTCCATCAGGCCCCTCCAGTGGGGGGGGTCTATCTCTGCCCCAGACCACCTCTCCCATCCCAGCCGGAGCCATCCTGCACCCCCCATCCAGGAGACAGCAGGCGGCCAAATAGGCAATTAATTACTGCCTGGCGGGGCCGCTGGCTCCCCTCCCCCTCTGTTCAGCCAAGTGTGTAATGGAAATGGGACTAAAACAGACCCCCCTGCCCAGAGGGACCCTGGCCTGCTCAGCAGAGGATGAGCTCCAGGGAGCCAGGGAGAGGGCTGGGACGCAGAGGTGAATTTATTAAAACCATGAGCTCCCCTGGTCCCTCGTCCTGCCCTTCCTCTGACTCCCGGTGGCCACACAGCCTTCTCAGGGCCCCTGCTCAGCAGCGGTCCTTTCCTGGCAGCCGGAGGCCAGGAGTGTTGTTAGTATTAGTCTTCGTAACATTAACGGCTGCGAGTTGAGTGATGTCCTGCATTCTTTACAAGCATTATCTCCAAAAGTGTTCGAGAAAGTCCTTTGATGTAATTGTTTTACCCTTCTCTTGCAGCTAGACTATCACTCTCTTACAGCTAAGAAAGCCTGAGGCCCAGAGTGACATGGGCTCTCTGGGGACGGGAAATGTGGTTGGAGCTCAGCCTCTGCAATGCAGACCCGTTCACGTCCCTCACGACTCATTTGCCCCGGGCCAGTTACTTACCTTCCCTGTGCCTCAGTTTCCTTGTCTACAAAGGGGTGACGATGGTCACACCCACCTCATAGGGTTGCTAGGACAGTGCTTGATGTGAAGCATTCGATAAATGGCAGCTGTGTGGCTTTAGAAGGTAGACGGGTTTTTTTTTTTTTTAAGTTTATTTATTTAAGAGAGAGTGCATGTGTGGGAGGGCCAGAGAGAGAGGAAGAGAGAGAATCCCAAGCAGGCTCCACAGCGTCAGCGTGAAGCCCAGTGTGGAGGCTCAAACTCATGAACTGTGAGCTCATGACCTGAGCGGAAATCAAGAGTCGGCTGTTCAACTGACTGAGCCACCCAGGCGCCCGGAAGGTAAATGCTTTTATCCCTCATTCCACAACTTTAACATAGTAAATGCAGCAGGTGCACAAAGTCGGCCATAATACATACTGTTTGCACCCTATGCAAGCAACAAACACAAGTAACTCAAGAACTTTTCATTCACAAAATTTCGGGCATGTTCTAGATTCTTCTCTCTCTGCCCTTTTGATCCTTCAGCAGCCGACAGACACCTCAGGTGGCTAGCATTTTCCGTTCCTTGTATGATGACTGTAATGGGAATTTTTGTCTGTTCCCAGGGGAGCATTGTACATTCTGCGGATGGATTTGTTTTTATTACACTTACACACACATTCCTGCTACAGATTCTTGGAAGTCACCCAACCTGGTCTGAAAGAGTATTGCCCCAGACGGAAGGAAATCGGTCCCCCTGGACAACCAGATGGACAGACTGGCGAGCGCATGGCCACGGTGCAGGAAAGGGAAGAAAAGAGAAAAACCCAGCCCAATCAAGGCATACAAAGAGAAGTCACACACGACCAAAGTGAGCCAGGGACTGTCCCCTCCCCCACTCATGGCTTGCTGGTGTCCTGGTCCCCTGACCCTCTGAGCCCTGGGGAAAGGGCCCGGAGAATTCACTGATGTCACCCCAGCACCCAGCATGAGGCTCAGCCCTGAACAGGGGGTCTGTGAGTGCTGAGGAAAGGAGCAGATGAACAAATGAACAGAAGAATGAACGGCATATCTATTTGGGGGAAGCTATAAAGTATAAAGAAAAGAGGGGAGGAGAAATAATTAGACAGTACTGTCTATTTTCGGTGCCTTTAGAATACTGAATAATCTCTATATTCTGATGTGAATGATCTCCAAGACAAATTAGGTGGGAAAAAAAAAGATCTCCAATGGACACAACAGAATGTAGAATATGCTACCTTTTGTATTCAAAAAAAAAAAAAGAAAGAGGACAAGAAGAACACATATATGTATTTATGTATTTGTACATGTTATATGGGCAAATGGAAGGGTACTTAAGAAACTGGTAACAGTGGTTTTGGAGAAATGTAAAGTGTGTAGGTAGATGGAGGACCAGGGCCTCAGGGCCACTTTTCCTTATATGTTATATATGATATATAATAATACACACATTTTTTTTTCTGAGCCATGTGGAAAAAAATCAAGAAAAGGAAAAAAAAAAGAAAATTTCCCCTCTAAGAAAACATGCAAGAGTCACCCCTTGCTTGATGTTGGAGAAGGAAAGGATGCTTAGTTATCTTCTCAAGGACTCAGTTTAATTAAGGCCTTCGAGATCTCTTAACCTATTGATCTTGGACCAGAAAGCATTAGGTGAATTCCCAGGAGCCCCAGGCTTTCGGAAATCATTTCCCTAAACTCCACATCTCTCTTGCAGCCTCCACACCCTTCCCTGTGGTGGCGGCCACTGGGACAACAGGTAGCAGGAAAGAATTATTGGTCTGAGGCAGGGGGTGGGGGAGAAGAGGCCAGAAGCTGTCCTGGGGGAGGGGAAGGGAAAAACTCAAAGGCCTGGGTACAAGAGGCCCAGGAGCAAAAAGAAGGAAACTTGGCTTCTGGCTTCACTGCACCCCTCCCTACACCCACCTGCTGAAAGAGCCAGGAAGGTCTTCCGGCCATGGAACTAGGGGGGGCGGAGTCGTGGGTGGGCACCCCCTCCCAGATGTCCAGGGACAGAGAGCACCTGCTACATTTAGAACAGTCCAGTGCAGAAGTAGCACAAGTGTTTTGAGGCAGCGCTGAGCCCTGAGAGGCCCAGGAGCTGAGCCCCAGCACCGTGAGCTGGGAGAACCGGGAAGGGATGCCTGTGGCACCCACATTTGGGGTCAGATTGATTCAGAAGCCAAAGGGAGGAGGCCAGCGGCTGGGTCTGGCTGTCTAGGCACCGGGATCCTATGTCTTCCATATCTATGGGATCTAGACTCAGGGAGCCTGCAGAGGGGCCCCTTCCTCAAGTAGGCCTAGGGCCTTTGAATTTCTGGCACTGAGGGATACCCTGTACTAGAGGCTATTCCGTAAACACATTCATTTGGCTTTAACATCTTTGCTTGGAGGCGGCCTCCTAGCCCTGCAGTGACCTTCACATTGACAATGCAGCCCAGGCCGAGAGTCCCTAAGAGGAAACCCCAGCCTCGATCTGCAGCCAGAGGGAGGCCTCCAGCAGGCTTCTAGAGAGCCCCGTCCTTTGAACCTGCCCCGGAGCCTGGTCAAACCCCCAGCTGCCTGCCGCGACAGGCTGCGTCCGGGGCACCGTGGTCAGAACAGGGTTGGCTCATCCTCGAGACAGACGCACATGTCACGGGCGCCAGGCTCACGTGCCCACCTGTGAGTGCAGCATCCTCTTAGGCTGAAGGTGGTCCACGCTGGTGGTACCACCACTACTAACGACAACACCACCAGTGTTGACCCCAGCTGCCATTTACAGAGTCCTTCCCAAGATGCACAGGACTTTATGCACGTTGTCTCCCTTAATCCTCACGTCAGCCTTACGGGGGATGTAGACACTTGTCTCCAGCTTCGTGGGACTTGTCTAGCCAAGCTGAAAGCAGACAGCCGGTCCCACTCTGGTGGTGACAACTATGATATGGGAGGCTTAAGAGCTGTAGGCAGTCACGGTTCCCTCAACCTGGAAGGTCAGTCAGAAAACAAAAGTGATGTGCTGAGGGCACAGCCGCAGACGTGGGGAAGGGGGAGGGGGCCCCGGTCCCAGCTTTCCTGAGGCCCCGCTGCCATCTGCCCTTCCCCAGCTACCTGAGACCCCAGCATGCTTCTAGCAACGCCCACCTGGACCTAAGCTAGGGGCTGAGGGTGAGGATAAATGAGATAACACATTTAGCCCAGTAGATGGAAAAAATAAGTCTCCCATAAGCGGGAGCTATTATCACTCTCATTAATAGGACGCAGACTCAGCTCAATGCACATCCTGAGAGGCGGCCTCGGCAGGGCACGGGGGAATGTTCTAGTAGCGAGTGGTCCTGGAAAGCCCGGTAGACAGACTTGTGGGCGAGAGGCTTAGGAATTCAGCCCCACCTTCCCCAACCCAGCCTCTTGGGGGCCGGGGGTGTTGGGTGTCCCCATATGCTCCCGGAGGTCAGCCCTGTGGTCGGTCCAGAGGCCTGTTAGAAGCATCCTTCGTGGTGGGCTCTGTGCTGAGTGCCAGGCTACAAGGGCAAGCAAGACACCGGCCACACCTGCATGGACATGCAGCAGGCCAGGGCAAAGTATAAGAGGGTCATAGGACTACTTGGGAGAGGCAAACCCAATCCTGGGGAATCAAAGAGGGCTTCCTGGAGGAGGTAACCTGGAAACAGTGACCTAAGAATGCATAATAATACTAGCTAATATCCACAAAGGATGTATTATTGTGAGGTCTTTTAGATCCTTTACATCCTCTGATGTAACCCTTTTGGCTGCCCTGGGAAGGAGGTCTGGTTATCCCCATTGAACAGATGAGACTCATGCTCACACAGCTACAAAGTGGTGGAGATTGGATTTGAATTCAACCCTGCCTGGTTTAAGTGTGAGTTTCCAGCCACAGAAAAGAGTGAATGAGAGCAGGTCCCTCCCTGCAGCAGGAGCAAAGAGGTCTCGTTGAACTGCTGGAGGCAGGCATGGGTCAGAACTCCACGGGCCTTGTAGACTGGGAGTGCCGGGGTGGGAGTTCGGACTTTGTCGTGAGGGCAGCTGGGTGATGGAGAAGGCCAGGCGTGGCTTTAGAAGACTACCAGTTAAGCCTCTGCCCACAGCGGAAGCCGTCGGGGGCTGGGGCTGGTGGCCCAGAGGCCTGAGTGAGGCTCAGAGCCTCCTTCTGAACCCAGCCTTCAGAGCCTTTCTGCCTGGCACGGGGCCAGGTGTCGGAGGGAGGGGGCCGCGGGACTGGGTTTCCAGCCGCCTTGCTCAGACCCTCTTCCTCTTGAGTGAGGAGAGAGCTGGTGCCTCTCAGCCAATCGCCAAGCCCACCCCTAAATGAGCCATAATGACTCCTGATTGCTCCTTTGTCGCAGGACTGGCTTTCAATGCTACTTCCATCTGAGGCTGTGGGGGGGAGGAAGTAGGGGCCGTGTAGACCAACTTGCATGGCTTGGTTTTCTATTTTAGGATAAATGCATGTGGGGAGGGGGTTGAGCTCCCCCCAGGCTCTCAGATCCACGTGCTAGGCACAGATGAGTGGGGGTGAAGGTGGAAACGAACAGAAGCGGTTGCCACAGTTTACAAGGCATATCTCTGACCCCAAGGTAGGATTGTATCCTTATTTAAGGAACCAAGGATTGTATTCTTAATGAGGAACCAAGGCTCAGGGAGGGGTTAGCGTGCAATCATGCGTGGCGAAGAGTGGAACCAAAGCAGCCGACATTTATTGATCACCTACTCTGTGTCAGGCCCAGTACTACGTGTCAGCTATAAACCCAGAGCTTTTCCAGTGGGGACAACAATAATAAAAATAACTAGCTTTTACTGAGCATTTACTATGTGCCAGGCGCTTTGCTACCTACTTGTCATGTTACAGTTCACCAATCGTGCCACCAGCACTGCTAAGGAGGGTGAAACAGGCACTTGGATGGGGCAGGAAGTGTTTCTCTCTGTCCCTACAGACCAGAGATGGTTCACAAATAGGAGCATTTGTGAACAAGGACTAGGACTGGAGGACATCAGAGAGAGGGCCCAAAGGGGAGGGGTCATCACAAAATGGATGGCCCCATGGATGACTCTGGAAGATCGGATCAAAGAACCCACATCCTGCAGAGCCTGGGTGAGCTGATTAGAACAGAACACACAGACACACACACATACAGACATACACACACAGAGACACATAGCCACACACACACACACACACACACAGCCACAGACTGTATTGAATTGAAAGATCATAGCGAACGCAAAATGGAAGCCTCTTCCATGTCTTTGGCCTCTGTGTGCATTTCTTTCTCTTCCTTCCTTCCTTCCTCTCTCCCTTCCCTCCTTCCCTCCTTTCTTTCTTTCTCTCTTTTCTATTCTTTCTATTTTTTAAAATTTTATTTTAAAGAGGCTCCATGCCCAACATAGCCCTTGAACTCAGGGCACCTGGCTGGCTCAGTTGGTTGAGTGTCCAACTCTTGATTTCAGCTCAGGTCATGGTCTGGTCTTACCCTGTCGTGGGTTCAAGCCCTGCATCGGGCTCTGTGCTGACTGCATAGAGGCTGCTTGGATTCTCTCTCTCTCCCTCTCTCTCTCTGCCCCTCCTATGTTCATGTTTTCTTTTTCTCTCAAATAAATAAAAAATAAATTAATTTTCAAGAATTTGCAGTCTCTACCGACTGAACCAGCCAGGCGCCCCTCCACGTGCATTTCTGAGCATGAACCAGTTTAAGCGTGAATGCCTCACCCCTCCTTCCTATGGACCTGGTTCTAGGACAATCATTTTTTTCCCCTTTTAATAGATGGGTAAGCTGAAGCTGAGAGACCCTGAGCACCTGCCCGGGGTCACTCAACCGGGAGTGGCAGAGGGGACTCCCAGAGCCGAGCTCTGAACCAACATTCCCCTCAGGCTGTCCCTGGACCCACAGGTCGTGAGGCTGACCTGGGTGCCCTGGGTACCTAGTGGGTAGCAGGTAACGAAGCGATCAGCCTCTGCGCCCACTGCTCGGCAGCAAACCCCTCCCCCTCTTCCCGCCCCTCCTCCCCGCAGCCCGTCTCTGCTCAGAGCTATTAACCAGGTCACGCTGGCTTGTCCCAGTCCAATAGTTCCCTTAATTGCCTTTTTATAGCACGTCGTACAACTGTTCATTACGCTGTCATATTTCCCCTCGAAGGCAGCCGTGGGGGAGCCAAACTGGGGATGGGGACCCATCCAGGTGGCAGGGGCTGTGTGTGGGGCACCAATGTGTGAAGCTTATTTTCTACTTGGTCAGAATGAATTAAACGCATGCTTCTCACACTTGAGTAATACACAAACCACTTTTAAAGGGGGGAAAAAAATCACAGTCCCTTGCCAGCAATCGTTGGATTATCTTTATTACAGTTTTACTGAAATACGTACAAACATAAAGCTACATATAAATCCTTATCCTTTTAGCTCTATACAATAGGAAAAGCTAGGACAATGTGCCAGTGGGATACAAACAAAGCCACACACACACACACACACACACACACACAGCAAAATAACACAATTAATTTAATGTGATGGATGATGTACTGTTGAAATTAAATCGCCACTTGCATAGTGAGTATGGTTCTGTGCACTTTAGCATTTAGCCCCCTTCTGTTCTTTTGTCATGAGACGTATGACAATTAAAGCAGTCTGGTCATCCAGGAGACCTAGAATCTCATGGTAGATTTTTTTTAGATATAAAATAATATCATAAAGGGGTGCCTGGCTGGCTCAGTGGGTAGAGCATATGACTCTTGATCTCAGGGTTGTGAGTTCAAGCCCCACGCGGGGTGTAGAAATTACTTAAAAATAAAATCTTAAAAAAATAATAATATAGGGGCACCTGGGTGGCTGAGTTGGTTGAGGGTCCGACTCCAGCTCAGGTCATGATCTCATAGTTCATGAGTTTCAGCCCCGCGTCGGGCTCTGTGCGGACAGCTCAGAGCCTGGAGCTTGCTTCAGATTCTGTGTCTCCTCTCTCTGTCCCTCTCCCGCTCACGTTCTGCCACCCCCTCTCTCTCAGAAATAAATAAACATTAAAAGATAATAATATAAAATGAACCAATTCTGGGTGAGAGCTCACACATCCCAGGTTAGGAAATAATTGATTTCCTTGGAGCCTTTATCAACTCTGCTGGGCTAAGCCCTCCTGTGGTGGAAGAGTCATAGTCTCTTGAGGCTGGAAAGCCCAAGACACAGGGTTCAGTCTCCCAGGGCCAGAGTTGAGTGAAATCCACAAGCTCCCCTGAGTACCTACTATGTGCCTGCCCTGTGCCTTCCCCTCTCCCTGTCCCAGAGGAGTTGCCTGAATAGTCGGGAGGAAGAAGATGGGGCCAGAGTAGACATATACACTCATCAGTGCATGGAGATCTTTCTGGTCAATGGAAGCCAGATCCGGATTGTAGCCCCTCCCTGGAACTCAGGGTCCAAGTCCTTCAAGGCAGGCTCACCTAGAGCACTAAGGCTGTAAGGACAGCTCTGAACCTGGGTTTGAATCCTAGATCTGCCACAACATAGCTGTGAGACCTTAGGCAAGGTACATAGCCTCTCTGTGCTCCAGCATCCTTGTCTGTCAATGGCCATGAAATGCATCCAAGCTCACAGGGACGCCGTAAGGCAATCATGTAAGAACACTCGCGTAGAATAAACACTTGTTAAATATTCACATTGACAACTCACCCGGGTCCAGCTCTCAGCGCAGCTGGAAGAGAGAGAAACTGACCAATTGGGGCTCTTAGGCTGGAGGCCGTGGAGTCACCCTGGGCAGGCTATAGAGAATTTGAGACTCTGTGACGTGTGCATTCTTCTGGAAAGAGGATCTTTCCCCCATCAGACATTCCAAGGGATTGTGACCTAGGAAAATCTTTGCCCGCTAAGCTAGTGCTGGTCAGGGGCTGGCAGAGGCCCCCAGTGTCTTAGGCAGTGGGAGCGCCCTAACAGAAGCCCACAGGCCCGGAGGCTTACACAACCGGCACTGATCCTCTCACAGTTCCGAGGCTGGAAGTTCCAGCCCAAGGTCTGGCAGGCTCTGTTTCTGGGGAGGACGCTTCTTGGCCTGCAGAGGGCCACCTGATCACCGCGTCCTTACATGGCAGAGAGAACAAGCAAGGTTTGAAGGTCCAGAAGGCCACCCTCCCCCCACCCCCAGCCCCGTTGCACTCCCAGAGCCCAGGGTCCTCCATGCAGGGCTCACCAGACACAGAGCCTCCTCCATGGCTGGCTCTCCCAGTCGCTGTAACCAGTGACCCACAGACTCCTGAGGGTGCTGAGTGGTCTGGAAAGGAGTCCCCAAATCTGTGTGTGCACCCCAAGCCCATTCTGAGCAAAGATCACACCTTACATGTGTATGTATGACTGGCTTTCAACTCTGCAGAAGGTGACATGGGCATAAAAGACAAGTCCATTTATTATTTTTTAACTTTTTTAAATGTTTATTTATTTTTGAAGGAGAGAAAGAGAGAGACAGTGGGAGTGGGAGAGGGGCAGAGAGAGAGGGAGACCAGAATCCGAAGCAGGATCCAGGCTCTGAGCTGTCGGCACAGAGCTGGACGTGGGGCTTGAACTCACAAACCTCGAGATCATGGCTGGAGCCGAAGTCGGACACTCAACCAAATGAGCCACCCAGGTGCCCCAAGACAAGTCCATTTAGAAGGGCTACAGAGCCCAGCATTCAGAGCTGGGTTTATGACATCAATTTAACATCTCCTCCACCTATGTTTATTGAGTGTCTACTGTGCACTGGGTACCCAGTGGGGAGTGAGGTCGCTGTGTCCCCTGTTTTCCAGCATCACAGGAGGCTGTGCTCCCAGCAAAGGGCAGGAATCATTGATCTGACCCACCAAGTCTGGTCCAGTGCTCCTGCTTCACTTCCAGGCAGCTTCTAGTTTCAAAGGCTGCCAAGGGCCGGGCCTGAGTCCCCATGGACCCTGTCCCCTGGGCTCTTCTCAGAGCCACCTGCTCAGAAGGCTTGACCCTAGAAACCCAGAAGTTATGAAATCCTGGGGCACCTGGGTGGCTCCATCAGTTGAGCATCCAACTCTTAATATTGGCTCAGGTCATGATCCCAGGGTTGTGTGATCAAGCCCCAATGGGGCTCCATGCTGACAACATGGAGCCTGCTTAAAATCCTCTCTCTCTCCCTCTGCCCCTCTCCACCTGCTCTCTCCCTCTCAAATAAATAAAATAAAATAAAATAAAATTAAATTAAATTAAATTAAAAAGTTATGAAATCCAGCCTTCCTTGCCCTGACACAGGACTCCCCTGGACATTGTCCCTGGTAGGAAACCAGCCTCTGCCTGCCTGCCCCCAGAAATGAGATGCTAATTCATCAAGGAAAACCACTAATATTTAGTCATTAATGTATTTTAATATGTCTTACCCTGAGCTATCAGAGGCCACACTGATACCCTCCATGGTCCCACTGGATTTGTCACACCAAAGCTGGGGACAATCAGGGTCTTTGTTCCAGGCATGGGCTGCCCACTCGGAACCCTCAGCCTCGCGGGTCCCTGTCTCCTCTGTGCCCACAGACACAGCATCAGGAAACTGAGTTCCGGTTTCGGGCAAGGTCTCTGTAGGAAAACCTCACCCATGCCCCAGCTTGAGGTGGGGGGGGGCTGATTTATAGAGCCAGCTTCTGTCCCCTCGGCAGGAAAAGGCTCATGGACAGAACCTTCTCTGCAAAACGAAGAGGAGGAGGAGGGGATCTGTCTGTGATCATTCAGCCCCGAAATGATGCTCATGATGTTGGCTTTCCAGGCCATTAATTCAAGGGCTTCCTGCCCCATCCCCCATATTGCCACTGCTCTGGGAGATAAGCCCAGTTCTATTTAACCCTATTTATTCTCCCCCAAAAGTGGCCTCCGTCCTCACTAGCCAGGCATTTAACCCCTTGGGTGCTAAAGGCAACAAAAACGGAGAGACCGGACCTCATGTTGGGAGAGGGTTACTCATTCCACCTGGGCCCAGGCTGCAGGACTGACCCATAGTGCTGTCCTTGCACCGTGGGACGTGGCAGAAGTCGTGGGGTCCCCTCACGCTCCCTCTAATGTGGCCCAAGACCCTCAAGACTGTGGGGCCTTGTGCGGCCCTGAGAGGAGAGCCCCCGCCCCCACTCCCAGGGCGGGCTGCAGGGACAGGTCCTCCTCCCTCCCCCCAAGGCCTCCCAGCCGCCATTTTCTTAGTCAAAGCTCTGGGCTCTGGCATTGGCCAAAAGGAGGCTGTGGCATCTCTGTCTCTTTTGTGCCTCTGTCTGGCAAGTCCTTCTCTGTCTTCCTCTTTCCTGTTCTAGCATGTTCCTTTTTATATCTCTTCCACCCCATTCCTCCCTTTTTTTCTCCCCTCCTTCTCCCCTTTGGTAATCATACTGGAGTATTCTTGCATTCGGGGGTGCCGGGCCATCGGTCTCAGTGCGAATCTGCCTGCGTGTTCCTGAGTCTGGGTGTCTGTCAGTGTGTGCACAGCTCTCCACGTCCACGCCTGGCCTGTGCTGCTGCGGTATCTAAGGCTGTTATCTGGGTGCCGGTGCCCATGGGCGTCCATCTGTGGGTGCCTGTCCTGGCTTCTTTGTGCGGCAAGCAGTCTCGGTTCAAGTCCTGTGTCTGCGTGCTGCTCTGTCCTTGACCTGTGTGTGTTGCCCAGTGTAACTCTGCCAGTGTCCTTGACTCCGTGTGCTGGCCCTCATTTCTTTGTGCATCTGTCAGTTGGCTTGTCATTCCCTGTTGTGTGAATGCGTGTGTGTATATGTGTGTTGTGTTTCAACACAGGGGGCCGCGCTGCTGCAAATTCCTCTCAAGAGGGAGCCCCTAGAGAAGCTATCTGGAGAATCCGGAGCTTGATGGTTTCACCAGAGCCGGTCCAGCTCATTACCAGCTAAGCAGGTTGCCCTGCTTGCCTCCTGGGGCTGCCCGCCAGGTCCCCTGCCCGCCGTCCAACTCCTGACCTCCATTCCTGTCCCTGGCAGGGGTGAGGACAGGGAGGCGAGACAAAGACAGAAGGGTACACATGCCAACTCACTCTGACTTTCACACCCAATCGCAGGCTTTCTGTTGTACACTCCCTTTTTCCTAAACAATGAGAAATGGCTATTTGGTGTGGCAACGAGGACAGAATGATAAAATAATCGCTACCGTGTATTGGGCACCGAGTGGCCGTTGCTCAGCATTTTATACCCAAGACTCACTGAATCCTTTCAAGAACCAAATGAGGCTGTTGTTATTATTCTCACATTTTAGTGATGAGAACATGGAAGCTAAGAGAAGTTAAGTGAGTAGTCCAATGTCCCACAGCCGATGCACCATGGAGCAGAGTTTTCCAGTAAAGGAAGGCTGCTTGGGAGCTTGACATCCTGGCCTGGGAAGAGGCATTTATTGCAAACAGCAAGAAAAGAGGGATACAGGGGCACTTGGGTGGCTCAACCGGTTAAGCATCCTGCTCTTGATTTCAGCTCAGGTGACAATCTCATGGTTCATGAGTTCAAGCCCCAAGTCGGGCTCTGTGGCAGCAAAACCTAGTTAGGATTCTCTCTCTCCCTCTCTCTCTGCCCCTTCCCTGCTTACTCTTTCTCTCTCAAAAATAAATAAGCATAAAAAAAAGAAAAGAGGGATACAGAGGCTTTCCTCCTCCAATGTTGGCATCTAACTATTGTCAGAAGGCCTCGTGTCTGCTTCGAATCTCATCTGTTTTGACGGTGAGGTGACCAGGTACCAAACCACCAGGGAGAGGAGATGGGAGGACAGACAAGGTCATGGGAGAGAAGACACAGGAGGGGCATCAGGATTCCTGGGGCCTCGCCTGCCTCTACCCTGGACTCCCAATGACCTTGAGCAGGACGCCTCACTGCCAGGCCTAAGTGTGCCTATCTGTAAATGTGAGGCTCTGTTGGGATGTTTTAAGGACCATTTAAGCATCGCAGAAAGGACGATTGGACTTAATGTTCTCCAATGTCCCCACCGACCCAAGAATTGCCATGGGGAGCCTAGACAAGGGACCGTGCTTGCATCGTCTTCGTGGTTCCCATAACAGCAGAAAGAGAGTCACATGCACAGTAGGGCAGTGAGAAGGTTTGCTGAATGAATGAATGATGAATGACCCATTTCTTACTAATGAAAGAACTTCACGGCTCACCTTGGGTCTTACAGCAGCAGGCATCATAAGGGAAATGGAAAGACAGGGTAAGCATTTTGGACCCTCATAAAATCCACACATAAATCAGGAATGACCAACTGACACATGTATGTCATCCCTTCCCTTGGCAAAAAAGGCATCAATGGCCATCCCCACGTGTGGGTGTGTAGCGGGTAGAGGAAGACACTAGGGACCCCTAGTCTCTGCCCAGATCACCGTGGGTGCAACAAAAGAATTTCACCAGAAACAGAAAAGGTGGGATGAGGATTAGGAGGTGAAGATCTGTGCCTGTAGTAGTCTGTAGGGAAAGGGATCTCTGTCCCCCAGCCTTTGGGGACAGAGTGGAGGACAATCTCTGTATAGGGCAAATCTCTGGGATGGGACATCCGTTCGTATTTCAAGCCTCTTTGGAGGAGACAATTTGTATTTGGGGAGGAAGGATTTTTGTTCTTTGTTCTGAGTCCTATCATGACTTGGAGGGTCTGTGTTTGGAGCTGGGCTCTATGGAGAGGTTTTCTTACCAGTCAGTGTCTGCTTGTCAGTGCAGGGGGTGGGTTCCGGCAAGCGGGGCTCTTGGGAGAATTTGAGAGTACCTGGGGTGAGGGTGGGGGTGGATCAAGAGAGCATCTCTGTCCAACGTGGCAGAGGTTCCTTATCTGGAGATGAGTTTCAAGGAGACGGCAAGGCGCAGGGAGTGGGGGGTAGGAGGTGGGGGGAAGGCTGTCTGGTCCTGGCAGCTCCGACTCGCTGGTCAAAGCCCTCAGGCCGCCCTACTTGTGCGCTGACGTGAGCTAATCTAGAAATACTTCAGGGGCGGGAGAGACTGGGTTCTCAGAGAGTCAGAGCCTTGAAAAGGGGAGACTGGGGACCCCTTTCTTTTCGTTTCCTGCAGTTTCTCCCTACACCCACTGGCACCCCAGTCACAGCCGCTCGACCTCCTCCTCCTAGGCCAGGTGGCCAAGCTGCCGTTCACTGCTCAGGACTCCGGGCGGGAGCCCAGCTGGGAACACGTGCAGGGACCCCGACCGAGCTGTGGACCCTCCCGGAGACACAACTGCAAAAGGGTTCATACAGGCAAACACGCAGGCAACCCAATCGGGAACACTTACCCGCACAATCCAGCACACAAGCTCTGCGCACGCACAGGCTGAAATGCGCACTAAGCCACACATTTACGAATAAACACAGTTACCCAATCTCACCCTAGGAGTCCTTTTAGCCCGAAGCGGCATCTGAAACAGTGTCGGTCTTTGTCTCGGGGTCTCTCTGACTCGCGCGCGCTCACACGCACCCCATTCAGCAGAAACGGTCTAGGTCTTCATCGCCGCGGGGAGCGCACCGCGCACCTCCGCGCCCCGGGCCCGCGGCGAGCGCTTCCCTCCTCCGGCCGGACACCGGCTGTCCCCTGTGCGGCGTGTGCATTGGCAGACCCGTCACCAGGCTGTGGAGAGAGGCCCTCACGAAGTCCTGCCTCCTTCCAGACTCCCAAACGAAAAGAAAGTGAAAAGCCAACCTTTCGCCTCTGTTCCGCACACATTTGGAGAGCGGTTGGTGGCGAGCGAGCGGCAGAATCGCTTCCATCGCGGCGTCCCTGGACGGGCTGAGACAGCCCGGTGACCGAGGCCCGGCTGAGCATTCTAGAAACTGGACCAGGACGGACACTTTCTGCCTCCGAAGGGGGCTTGCGGCCAGGTTTCAGTGTGAGTAATCGGTACAGATAGATGCCCAGACGGCCGGCGCCGCGGGAGACAGGTAACTGTCCTGCTGCTTTTCTGGACGTCTAGACTAGTCCTTGGTCAGAAGCTCTGGGGCCGAAAGCCTCCCAGGCTCTGGAGGGGGTAGTCGCGGCCGCGGGACCGCTGGAATCAGCAGGCTCCGGCCCCCTCCCTCCTTGCGGCGGCGGCGGCGAAGTGGGAAGGGCTAGGATCCGAGCTTAGCACCTCCCCCAGAAATGCAGCACTCCAGCCCCCACCGTGCCCTCCGAGCCCCCTCCCTGGTGCGCTCTGTCTCGGTGCCCTCCCGCGGGCGCCCTTCTCCGGCCCCCATCTCAGTTCTCCCGAGTCCCTTCGCGACCCTGTTTCTTCTCGCTGCCCTCCTCCCCACGCACCCCCGGCCTCCGGGTGTTTCCCCTTCCCCAACGCCCGCCCCCCGCCCGATTCCGAGGGGGCGGGAGCGCACTGGGCTGCGCACGGGTGGGGGCGCCGCGCCAGCCTCGCGTAGCGGCTCTGACGCCGCCGCCGCCGCCGCCCTCCGCAGCCCAGCGCGCGCCCCGCGGCAGCTCCGCAGTGCACTCGCCGCCGCCGCTCCGCCAGCCCCGCCGCCCGCCCGCAGGGTGGGCTTTGAGCGAGCCTCCAGCGCCAGCCGAGGAGGTCATGAGCCAGAGCGCTCTGGGGCGCCGCGGGGAAAGCGAGCGGAGATAGCGGCCTCGCGCCCCCCTCGCACTCGCCGCCTTGCCACGCGTCCCCCGCGTCCCCAGTCCCTTCTGTCCTTTCCACGGACCCCGCCGCCGCCATGGCCACCCTTTTACGCAGCAAGCTATCCAACGTGGCCACAACAGTGTCCAACAAGTCCCAGGCCAAGGTGAGCGGCATGTTCGCCAGGATGGGTTTTCAGGCGGCCACCGACGAGGAGGCGGTGGGATTTGCTCACTGCGACGACCTCGACTTTGAGCATCGTCAGGGCCTGCAGATGGACATCCTGAAAACCGAGGGCGAGCCCTGCGGGGACGAGGGCGCCGAGCCGCCCGTCGAGGGAGACATCCATTACCAGCGCGGCGGAGGCGCGCCCCTGCCTCCCTCGGGCTCCAAGGACCAGGCTCTGGGGGCTGGTGGCGAGTTCGGGGGCCACGACAAACCCAAGATCACGGCGTGGGAGGCGGGCTGGAACGTGACCAACGCCATCCAGGTGAGCGCGGGATTCCCTGCTTTGCCTGCCCCCACCCTCCACCTCCGCCAGCTCTGAGCACCTGGGCGTAGCCCTAGAGGAGTCCCCGGGCGATCTCGGCCAGAGACCCCCCTCTCCTCCTCAGGATCTTGCCTTTCCCCATCCCTCCCAGCCCGGAGGGGGGTTGGGGGGGGACCCGCAGCCCTGCCAGCCTCGTCTCCCGCCCAAATCCGCGCTCCCTCCAGCGGCCCCAGACGCTGGACCGAAAGGCTGACGTTTGGTCCGAGGCACTTGCCCTGAGACCCCGCAAACGGGAGGGAAACTGGAGGAGGGGATCTGGGAGTAGTGAGGGAGAAGGAAAATCAGGATTGGAGGGACCGGTGTCGCCTGGGACTCCGGAATGGATTCACGGCTGCATGTTGGGAAGGAAAAGAGAAGAGAAATTGCTGAGCTGGGAGCCTCCTCCTCTGACACAGGCATAGGCACACGGGCTCACATCCCCCCTCCCGCACGAACAAACGCCCCGCACAGGTGCGCACGACATGCATCTATATATAGACCATGGGTTATCCTCAGACGCACCTTCATACGCCTCCACACAAGCACATACCTGTACATACCAAGCACACGCACGAACCTATTTAACACGCACAGGCACACAAGCGCAGACTCATGCAAAAAGGATCCCGCTCACTCTCTCGGGTGCATTCCTACTGGGGACACACAGGTGTAAACAAACATAAGCACACATATTATGTCCCCACACAAGCACGAATGGCCCGTGGTACCTCAGTGCTTCCTGCGCAGACTCACCCCTTTCGCCCGAAATCCCGGCTACACCGCAAAGAGGCGCCCAGCTTCTCCGCCTGTGACCATGGAGAAGCTCCTCTGGACACTATGAACAGCCTCGAGTCGCCAGGCCTGCCACCCCTTCACCTTACTCGCAGCGCCCCACTCCCCGCCAGGCGGCGCCGGACCCCGCCGGGACCGGGTTTGGAATCCGCACAACGACCCCCGGAGCTGGCGGAGGCGGGCAGGCCGGGGCTCGCGGAGCCGAGGAGGCCTCGGCCCTAGGTGCCCCCGGGCCCTGCGGCTCGGTCCCCCGTCGCGTACCCGGAGCGCACCGTCGTTGGGACGCACAGCGTGGGGTCTCCCGGGAGCGGGAGGGCCGCGGCGGGTTGGCTCGGGGACCCGGGCTGCGCAGGGCCCAGCGCACTAAGTGGTCGGACCCGAGGCGCCTCCCGCTCCCGGGCCCTGCGAGACGGCCGTGCGGAACCAGGGGCAGGGGATGGCGACCGCCTCCCTGCCACCCGCGCCTTCTCCAGGGGCGTCATTGAAGGCCCCGTTCCGTAGGCCCGGAGGGAGGCCCCGGTGGGAGCCTGGAGGCCTGAAGGCCTAGGGAACCCAGGATTTCGTTAGCGTGTGTTCTCTTTGTGGATTCTAAACCCTCCTCCCGCAGTCCGCCCTCCTGAGTCCACAGCTTGATTCCTGCTTGATTTAGCCTCTCAGTCAGGGCTCGCGCTTCTCTCCCCCCCCCCTTAACCTCCGGCCTCGCCCCCCAAAGCCTTCGCAGGCACTCTCGCAGTCCCTCGGTTCTGGCTTTCCTCTGCTTCGCTCACACGGATCCTCTCTTCCGCGGAACCCTGGCTCTTTTCCCTCGCACTGCTGCTACCCCGTTCCCTTCTCCCATCGGCCTCAGGCCCTGCACCCCATTCTAGCCGCACCTTAAATCCCTCACCCCCTCTTCCTAGCGGTTCAGGCCCAGCCCTCAACCTTTCTCAGTGCCCTTTTCTGGCCCTGACCCTTCCAAGCCCCTTCTTATCTACTCTCAAAATATCTCCATATACCTCTCCTGTCTTGTGACTTGACCCCACGCTCAGCCTCCTCCCCACCTCCCAGGCCTTAGCGCACCTTTCCCTCCCAGTTCCGTCCTTGAACACCTCCCTCTCCATCTGACTCGACGCCCGGCTTCTCCCATTAGGCCGTGGCACACCCCGGGTTCCAGCCGACTGTTCACCTCGCGTCCCGGGGGTTTAGGCCCCTGTCTCACTCCGCTTAGCGCCCCCTCGCGGCTCCGGTTTTAAGCCACGCCTCTCGGTCCCCTCCGGCTCGGCGGCCTCCGCTGAGCGCCGACGTCCGGTTGCCTTTTCGCTCCGCAGGGCATGTTCGTGCTGGGCCTGCCCTACGCCATCCTGCACGGCGGCTACCTGGGGTTGTTCCTCATCATCTTCGCCGCCGTGGTGTGCTGCTACACCGGCAAGATCCTCATCGCCTGCCTGTACGAGGAGAACGAGGACGGCGAGGTGGTGCGAGTGCGGGACTCGTACGTGGCCATCGCCAACGCGTGCTGCGCGCCGCGCTTCCCCACGCTGGGCGGCCGCGTGGTGAACGTGGCGCAGATCATCGAGCTGGTGATGACTTGCATCCTGTACGTGGTGGTCAGCGGCAACCTCATGTACAACAGCTTCCCGGGGCTGCCCGTGTCGCAGAAGTCCTGGTCCATTATCGCCACCGCCGTGCTGCTCCCCTGCGCCTTCCTTAAGAACCTCAAGGCGGTGTCCAAGTTCAGCCTGCTGTGCACTTTGGCCCACTTCGTCATCAACATCCTGGTCATCGCCTACTGCCTGTCACGGGCGCGCGACTGGGCCTGGGAGAAGGTCAAGTTCTATATCGATGTCAAGAAGTTTCCCATCTCCATTGGCATCATCGTGTTCAGCTACACGTCCCAGATCTTCCTGCCTTCGCTGGAGGGCAACATGCAGCAGCCCAGCGAGTTCCACTGTATGATGAACTGGACTCACATCGCCGCCTGCGTGCTCAAGGGCCTGTTCGCGCTGGTCGCCTACCTCACCTGGGCCGACGAGACCAAGGAGGTCATCACGGATAACCTGCCTGGCTCCATCCGTGCCGTGGTCAACATCTTCCTGGTGGCCAAGGCGCTGCTGTCCTATCCGCTGCCCTTCTTCGCTGCGGTCGAGGTGCTGGAGAAGTCGCTCTTCCAGGAAGGCAGCCGCGCCTTCTTCCCGGCCTGCTACGGCGGTGACGGGCGCCTCAAATCGTGGGGGCTGACGCTGCGCTGCGCCCTGGTCGTCTTCACGCTGCTCATGGCCATCTACGTGCCGCACTTCGCGCTGCTCATGGGCCTCACCGGCAGTCTCACGGGCGCCGGCCTCTGCTTCCTGCTGCCCAGCCTCTTCCACCTGCGCCTGCTCTGGCGCAAGCTGCTGTGGCACCAAGTCTTCTTCGATGTCGCCATCTTCGTCATCGGTGGCATCTGCAGTGTGTCCGGCTTCGTGCACTCGCTCGAGGGCCTCATCGAGGCCTACCGAACCAACGCGGAGGACTAGGGCGCGAGGGCTCCCGTGCCCCCGCGCCCTTCCCACCCTCCCCACCCTCCCCACCCACCCCCACCGCCCTGCCGCCACGCTTGGGAAGCCAAGCTTTAAACATCTCTGGTTTCTAGTTTCTGATTATTGGGGATGGGGGGTGGGGCGGGAGGGGATAGGAATCCACAATCCATCGCGTCTGCGTTTCTGTTGTCCATTCTTTTCCACAACACCCTGGTTTCTGGGGAGGCAGGGGCGAATTTGTGGGCAGGGCTTTCTGTCCTTCCCGGAGGGACCCTAACTCTTTGGTCCCTGTCACCGAGGCGGGTGGGAAGGGAGGGAGAGGGGGCTCAGCTCGCAGGCGCAGAAACTTGACCTTGGGGGGACATTTCACAGCCATCCAGTGCTTGGAATCTGCAGCGTCCAGCCATTTCCAGAAAGAGCGCTTCCCATTCCAGAGACATTTCAACCCTGCAGAGGGAAAGCCTGGCCGGGGAAATCCGTTTTGGGTGGGCGATTTCCTTTGGCGCAGCAGGGAGGCCAGAAGCCGAGGCAGGGCCCGCCTGCCTGCCGGTTTTCAGGAATCCAAACTCATCTTGTGCAATTTATCAGGTCGTGGAACTGTTCTACTGTGCGTGTGGTGTGCTCGTGGTGAATAAGATGAAATGTATATCAGAAAAAAAATCTATCTCTAATTTAGAGTGCGGTACATAATTATATCCGTAAATAAAGAAGAAACAAAGGTGCGTGGGCGTGCTTCTGGTCAGTTCTGCATTTTTGCTTCTGGTCAGTTCTGCATTTTTGCACGCGGGGATCCCAAAGCATTGGAACGTGGGGGAACTGATTCTGGTCAGACCGGCTGAAGCAGGTGTGGGTGGAGGAGCATCTGTAGTTAAAGGGTCGTGGGAGAGCCCCAGGGAAGTGAGGAGCATGGTCTGCATTAAGAGGAGGCTCTCCAGGTGTTTGGGGAGAGGCAGGGGAAGGAGCCTGTGGAGCTTGCAGCAGTCTCAGTGTGGCCTGGGCCCTGCAGCCACCAGAATGAGATTTGCTTTGACTCCCTTCTGGGTGTTGGATCCAGCTGAGAGCATTCCAGAGACTCTCAAACTCCAATCCTGAAAGAAAGGGGGGTGGGGAGGAAAAAGACAATGAACAAAGGCATGCAGAAATCCACACTTGATTGTGGGCTGTGAAGATACTATAAAGGAAATCAGTCGCAGGTTATGTATTTCCCAGGGCTCCCAGGGCCAGGGGCCAGCCTGGCCCCCCAGGCATCTCTCACCCAGGAAACCCCCCTCAAGTCCAAGCTGAGGTTTATGCAGCCACAGTGAAGAGATCTGGCTGCTTAGAATCAACAGACCCTGAGCTATTCGGGTCCCAGTGTTCTTGAGCAGCCTGTTGGATTTTTTTTCCCCAATTACCTAGAGGATCCAGTCCTTTTGTGTGTGTGTGCAGATCCAACTGCAGAGCGCCAGTCCCAGGTTTGGTGGCCGAGTCACGGTCAGAATTAGCATATGGGACCCAGGAATGCAGGAAGGCCGGGCTATTCCTGGGGTCCTCTCTCACTTGGAGAGTAGCCTCACTTGGAGAGGTTTTTCCATCTCTGCCATCAAGGCAAAGGACTAGTTTGGAATGATTTCTCTTGTGCACAAGAAAGCACTGGGAGAATGCCTAAGAACAATGTCCATCCTCCCTGCCCTCCGCGACGGCTGTGGGTGCCGGTGCGCGCATGTGTAGGAGATGTAAAGATCTGCGTCTGGGGTGGGCGGAAGGCTGCATCTGTGTCTTGTGAGAGCCTTGATGAATATGTGTGCCTGTGTGCGTGTGTGTGTCTGTGTGTGTGTCTGTGTGTGTGTGCGTGCGCAGAGCATCGAGTGGGTGTGCCTGCAGTAGAGGTGACCTCTCACCATCCTGGTTCTGCAGCTATGGAGCAGAACAAGGATAAGATCTCCCCTCTGCTACCCAGGGTTCTATTTAAATGGGTTATTTGAGATATCCGCTGCCTCCAAATTCCCCTTTGTCACTATTGACGTGCGTTCAGGGTCCAGAACAGAGCAGAAGGTCCTCAGTTTCCTAAGCTCTCACATGTCTCTCAGTCCTGGAAGCTGACTACTCACCCCTCTTCCCTGCCCACCACATCTCAGTGGGTCCACAGACCCTGGGATGCGCTCTGAGTTGCAGCGAGGTCTGTAGTCTTCAGAAAACGCCCAGACTGTTGCAGTGGAAGAGAAGGTGGGAGCTGCATCAGCTCCATCCTTTCTGTCTTTAGAAGGACAAATGAGAGCAGGCAGGACAGTGGCTGCCACATCTGCGGACTTGCCTAGATCCACTTCCCTTTGTCCTGCTTTGTGCTTTGTGCTCAGCTTGCTGGAGCCTGGTTATCACCGCCCCCCCCCCCCCCCCCCCCCCGACTCCGCAGCTAGTCCTGAGGGTGACAGGGGTTGGGAGCCAGCCTTCTAGGCACCCCAGGGGAAACCCTGCACTCTCGTAGGCAGGACATCTATTCCAGACTTGCATTCAGGCTGCTGGAAGAGATAGGGAGACTGAGTAGGTGAGACCATCTCCGAACCAATGCCGTCAACACCAAAGTGCATGGGTAGAAGTTGAAAGGAAGCATGCCTGTCTTGCTTTGGGTCCGCAGTGAGGTCGCTGTCCTAGTCCGAGGGAGCGAATTGGCCCAATCAGATTCATCGGGGGGTTGAACTGAGGAAGAGAGGGAGGATCCACCTCTGGGCCCCAGGGTGCCCATCAGTGCCCATCAGTTCTTAGTGCGGATCCAGATGAGCGGTCCCTTCCGGCAGCAGCCTTGCTATGATGTTATGGCTCAATGCCTTGGGACCCCCGCCTGGAACCAAGACGCATGTTCCCCGGAGGAACCGAGGAGTCACTGCTGCCCAGTCCCGAGACTGTCCTGCCTCGCCCCCCAGCGGTGAGAGCACAAGCTGCAGGCTCTCGAAGAAGGACCTGTTCCCGCTTTAGGGACTTTGGATGGAGGGAGGGAGCCAAACAGGCTCATAGGGACCAGTCAGGTAGTTGAGAGGATCCTTGACTCTCTGTTGGTGGGAATGAGAGATCTCAAGGTCAAGGGCCAGAGAGAGGCTGCAGTCAGGAGGGGGCCAATCAGCTAGAGGGCTTAATGCTGCTGCCAGTGAAGGTGTGATGGGAAACTCAGGCCTCAACGTCCAGGGATTCCGGAGGTGGAGCTGGTTTGACCCCAGAGAGCCAACCGTGGGTGTCCTTCCCGCTGCTTTTATTTATTTTTTCCTCTTCAACATTATGAACACTTGCAAGCTTACAGAAAAGGTGAAAGACTTCTACACTGACAGCCCATATGCCCACCACCTAGACTGAACAATGAACATTTTTACAGTGTTGGATTATCTACCCTATATCTATCCATCCATCCATGTAGCAATCTGCCTTTCTAATAAATGTATTTCCAAGTTGCAGACCATTACTGAAGCCTCCAGATCAGTAACGGTGACATCAGATAGCCTGGGACCAGTAGTGCTATCTCTGCTCAGCCATGCCGAGTCCAAAGCAAAAGAAGAATATCAGCAATCCAGATCCTGTCTTGATTTCACATTTTATTGTTTTGTTCGTGTTAGTTTGAACATTATAGTGCACTTTGAATCTTGATATTTATTTACTTATATATTTATTATTTTTTAGGTTGGCTCCATGCCCAATGTGAGGCTTGAACTCAAGACCCTGAGATCGAGGGGTCACATGCTCTACTAACTGAGCCAGCCAGGCGCCCCTGAATTTTGATCTTTAAAATAGTGCATCAAGGGGTGCCTGGGGGTGGGTCAGTCGGTTAAGCCTCCAACTCTTGATTTCGGCTCAGGTCATGATCTCATGCTTTGTGAGAGAGAGCCCTATGAGGGCTTTGTACTGACAGCATGGAGCCTGCTTAGGATTCTCTCTCTTCCTCTCTCTCTTGTCCCTCACCAGCTCACACATGCATGCTCTCT
Organism: Hyaena hyaena; assembly: GCF_003009895.1. Classification (NCBI taxonomy): domain Eukaryota; kingdom Metazoa; phylum Chordata; class Mammalia; order Carnivora; family Hyaenidae; genus Hyaena; species Hyaena hyaena. The sequence continues at coordinate 2,597,992 of NW_024080657.1, forward strand.
AACTAAATATTAAACAAATAAATAAAATAGTGCATCAAACATCTTATTGAATTTTTTTTGCACCTTCTTAAATTTTGCTCTCTGAGCAAATGCCTCAGTTGCCTCATGCTAATCTCAGTCCTAAGTGTGAGGTAGGGCTTGGGAGAGGAGCTCTATTTCCTAGAGGTTTGGAGTGAGTCCGTTCAAGAGCCTGGCAACGACTGATCCCACAGTGATGCTGTGGGTATCATCTCTGCCAGTTGTGGGGTCCAGGAGGGGCCAAGCAGGAGAGACCTCTAGCCAGAAACACCCCTCAGGATGGTCCAGCAGTGTTGAGGGTCAAGCTCTAGAAAGGGGTGGGGAGGGGAGGAGCTTAACACTGCTAGTAGCAGTGTGGGTGGCATGGCTGGGATGGAAACGGTGTAGGGGGGCGCCTGGGTGGCTTAGTCGGTTAAACATCGGACTTCGGCTCAGGTCATGATCTCATGGTTCATGGGTTTGAGCCCCACGTCGGGCTCTGTGCTGATGGCTGGCTCAGAGTCTGGAGCCTGCTTTGGATTCTGTGTCTCCCTCTCTCTATGACCCTCCCCTGCTCATGCTCTCTCTCTCTCAGAAATAAATAAAACATTTTTTTTTAAAAAAGAAAGAAACAAGGTGTAGGGATGTAATTAGTTAAAATAAGGTCACACCGAAGTAGGATGGGCTCTTTATCCAAGATGATTGGTGTCCTTATAAGAAGAGGCAAAGAGATATGCACACAGGGAGAATTCCTCTCCATGGAGGCAGAGAGTGAGTGGAGTGATGTGTGCACAAGCCACGGACTGCAAGCAACACCAAAATACAAGATAAAAAGGTATGGAACCAATTCTTCCTTAAAGCCTTCAGAAAGAATGTGGCTCTGTCAACACCTTATTTGGGACTTCTAGCATCCAGAACTCGAGAGAATAAATTTCTTTTGTCTTCAGCCATTCCTAGTGGCACTCTATTATGCTGACCCTAGGAAACGAATACAGTAGGCTTCTGATCTATTTTCTTCTACTCATTTCTGCAAGCAAATAATTACCACCATAGATTTTGTCTGGTACTATGTTGTACAACACAGTGGCCACTAGCTAACTAGGGCCATTTAAATGTAAATGTAAATTAAAATGAAATTAAATAAAAAATCGCTCCTCAGTTGCACAATTCACATGTGGCTCATGCATGAGACATTGCAGACTGTGGAACATTTCCATCATGGCAGAAAGTACTATTGGGTAGCGTTCGTCTAGTGTATTTGTGCATTTTCTCCTGCAGTAATGCTGCGTGGCAACCCAGAATTTCAGTGGAGGAGAAGAACAATTTGTTATTGTTGCTCGTGGACCCACCGGGCAGCCCAACTGTAGATTACAGGTCAGCTTGGACTTGGCTCAAGGCCGCAGTTTGGGTTTGGGTCTACTCCATGTATTTCCCATCCTTTTAAGGCTCTGGGCACATTCTTCTTATGACTAACAGCAGGAGTACAAGCGGGCAGTCTAAACCACAAAACATTTAAAGCCTCTGCTCAGATCATATTTAGTTAACATTGACTAAAATCAAGCCACATGGCCAACCCCAGTATCAAGGTTTATAGTGAGAGGTCCTACAAAGTTGCATGGCAGATAGTATGGATTATAATCTTATTATAATCTTACTATATATAGGGTGAAGAACCAGAAACAAGAATCCAGTCTACCTTAGTTATACACAATGCTTCCCCCCCTCCCCCGCCCGACAAAGTAATACATTCATGTGGCTAAAAATGTTTTAAGGTATACAGTGAAAATTTTTCCCACACCTGACCTTCCCATCTTGGCTCCTGTCTTTACAAGTATACTCTTATACTAGTTTCTTGTCTATCTGTATGAAAATACAAGCAAAATCATATATATTTGTCCCCACCCTTTCTTAAAGGGGGTTCACTATACACCATACTGCTTTCACTTATTTCTTTTAAAAATAAATCTTGAAGCTTTTCCTATGTTAGTATATGTAAAGATAGTTCTTGAACTTCAACAGTCACTATATTTACTGTTCTCTGTGGTCTGCTTATCCCTGCTTTTTCAGTTGACTGACGGACTAGATACTTTCAGATGGCTGAGATAATGGGTTTGCTTTGGAAGGCAACACCCTTAATCTGATTTTGCCTCTAGGCAGGTTCTCAATCTGGCCTAGAAGAGTTCAGAGATTTTGAGAAAAGTTTAAGGTTTCATCTCTTGCTAAAAATGTTACCATCTTATAAAGCTTTTTAAAATGTTTATTTTTGAGAGAGAGAGAATGAGGAGAGAGGCAGAGAGAGGGAGGACCGAGGATCCTTAGTGGGCTCTGCACTGACAGCAGTGAGCTGCATGCGGGGCTCAAGTTCACAAACCATGAAATCATACCTGAGTCGAATTTGGACGCTCAACCAACAAGCCACCCAGGCGCCCCAAAACGTTCCCATCTTTTATAATTAACTTGTTTTTTTCTCTCAAAGTTGCCCATTCCAAAATTGGAAGCCTAGAGTCAAGGGATCTGCTCTAAACCTTTTTATCCCTCTAGTTGGGAGAAGTGGGGCAGGGGAGAGCCTGCCCAATCCTTTTAGAGCTAAACTGAAGGGAGGTGTCACATTACCTCCACTCCCACCCCCCCCCCCACTGGCCAGAATTTAGTAATAAAATTGTCCTAGATGAACTTTTGAGAGAGTTATACCACTAAAAGGAAGACAGAATGTACTTATTGAGAACCAATTAGTTCTCTTCTCAGTCTTTGAGGTCTCAGCGAGAGGTCTGTGGGAGTTAATAAATAAACAATTATTTAATAATAATAAACCAATTAAAACACTTTACATTGTATTATAAAAGACTACACACAGGAAAATGCACAAATCCTAAGTGGACAGTTTGATGAATTTTCACAACCTGAAAGTGCTACATAGCAAACTCTCTGGTCAAGAAATTGAACTGTCAATGCTCTAGAGTTTGAGTTGCCCTGACATTGAGACCAAGGGTGTCATAATCCTGTAGAGGCGGAGCCAAGGGCTGTTGAAGGTGAGTTACCCGAAAAATAGGGTGTGGCTAAGAGAAAAGGCGGGGCCTGCAGTAGTTTAGGTTCTGGAGGCCTGGAAGGGGCGTGGCCTGGTGGCGTTAGGCCTTCGGGCGGGGCTTACTGTCCCGCGACCCGGCTGGAGCGAAGGGGCGTGGCTAGATCGGATGATGGGGGCGAGGTTAAGCAAAAGCGGGAGTTCGGGGCCAGGATGGGCGGGGCCTAGCGATCCCAAAGACGGCCGGAGTCGCTAGGGGCGGGTCAGGCGAAAAGACTGGTCCGGTTTAGAGAGGGGAGGAGGCTTGCGGGGCCCTCTTCACGCACGGGGCGGAGTCTCGTGTCGTCTGGGCGGGCATTACTGTAGGGGCGGGGCTTCGCGCCGTTTGGGCGGACGTTGCGGCAAGGGGCGGGCTCAGCGTTCGCGCTCCAAGATGGCGGCGGCCAGCGCCGCCGGGCCGGTGGGGAATGTGTTCCCGTTCCGCGATGCCCGCGCCGCGCCGGACCCAGTGCTGGAGGCCGGCCCGGAGGCACACGGGCCACTGCCAGTGCCACTGGTGCTGGATAACGGGTCGTTCCAGGCCCGCGCCGGCTGGGCATGCCCCGGGCCGGACCCGGGCCCCGAGCCGCGCCTGCAGTTCCGCGCTGTGTGCGCCCGCGGGCGGGGCGGCGCTCGGGGCGGGGCGGGCCCGCAGGTGGGCAACGCGCTGGGCAGCCTGGAGCCGCTGCGCTGGATGCTGCGCTCGCCCTTCGACCGCAACGTGCCGGTCAACCTGGAGCTGCAGGAGCTGCTGCTTGACTACAGCTTCCAGCACCTGGGTGTCTCGTCACAGGTGAGGCGAAGGGGACGTGGGTTGGACTTGAGCGGAGGGGTGAGGTCTTGTGTCCGCGCACTTCGCTGTCTGAGATCTGAGAGGTCGCAGTCACTAGGTGGCTCTAGCTCGCATTGTCGTTTAGCCATTCATTTAGTTAAGTCGAGCAAATCTTAAGCGCCCAACGTGTTTAAGCTCTGTCCTGGGCTCTGGGGATAGAGCAGTGAACTAAACAACGGACGGTTTCTCTTGCAGCATACCTTCGGGCATCGGTGCTGTTTGTTTATTCATTCACTGAGCACCTCCTCTGTGTCAGGCACTTTTCTAGGCGTTTGGAATACATCCATGAATGTAACACAGAATTTCCTGTGCTATGGAGCTAGAATGGAAAGATATTCTAGTATGAAAAAAACAAAGAGTAGAATTAAGTAGTAGATTTTGTGGCATGGTAGGGGGAGAAGAGGTGGTCAGGATAGGACTCGGGGAGAAGGGGATGTTCCAGCAAGGACTGAAGGAGGTGATTGAGAGCAAGCCGTGTGAATATCTGAGGGAATAGTATTCCAGCAGAGGGAACAGCCAGTGAAAAGGCCCTGAGGCAGAAGTGTGCCCTCATTCTAAGTGAGAGCAGCCAGAGTGAAAGGAGAGTAGTAAGTAGAGAGGAAGTCAGAAGTGAGGAGGGGGCAAATCACACACCTTACAGGCTTTTACTCGGAGTGTAATGAGGAGCCATTGCAGGTTGTTGAGCGGAGGAGGGACATGACTTATGTTCCAGTAGGATCAGGGTCGCTGCTGTATGAAGAATGGACTGGCATGGGTCAAAAGGTAGAACCAGGAGACCAGTTAGGAGGCTGTTGCAGTCACCCAAGTGAGTGATGATAGTGACTGAGGTCAAGGCCAGAGTAGGGAGCTGTCGCAAGAAGCAGTTTGATTCTGGAGGTATTTTGAAGGTAGAGCCCACATGATTTGCTGACAGTTTGCTTGGGGCTTGACTTAATAACCCTCGATTGACCCTACTTTCACATTTTTCCGAGACAGCTTCCAGTAGGGACAAGATGAGTGTTTCACAGTTGCTTCTGGCCAGGTGTTTGATTGAAGACCAAAAGCAAATTCAGTCTTTACTGTAGGACTTTGGTTTCTTTTATTCTTTAGAAAGAATAGTCTTTCATTACTGGTCTGTTCTCCTTTTTCTTTCAAAGTAGGGCTGTGTTGATCATCCTATAGTTTTGACGGAAGCTGTGTGCAACCCGCTGTATTCTCGACAGATGATGTCCGAGCTTCTTTTTGAGTGCTATGGGATTCCTAAGGTTGCCTATGGAATAGACAGCCTCTTCAGCTTCTATCACAATAAGCCAAAGAACTTGACTTCCAGCGGGCTCATCATTTCATCCGGATACCAGTGTACACATATTTTACCCATCTTAGAGGGGAGGTGAGTAGTACTTTGGGCATTTGAGAAGCATCCAGGAAACATTTATTGGGTGCCCACCAAGTATTAGACTGCGAACTGGCCTCTGGGCTCCGCTCTGACCTACTTCAGGTATGTGACCTCACATTCCATCCTTTGTGACCTGGAGTGAGTTGTTGTCTTTGAGGTCCAAATCCATGATTCTAGAATTTTACCATTTTCAGTATGGCGAGATAGCTAACATAGTATCTGCCAGTAGCAGGTGCTCGTAAAAAACATTTTGAAGAAATTTGAATAATTTAAACGGTCTTTTTGTTCTGGAGTCACTTTTTTATTAAGGGGTTATTTATTTAGGGGGTTCTGGGTTTTAAGGTCAGTCGTGACCTCCACTGTGTGTGGAGCCTGCTTAAGATTCTCTCTCTCCCTCTGCCCCTCTCCCCCACTCACGCACTCTTTCTAAAATAAAATTAAAAAAAGAAAAATGTTATTTTTTTAATTTAAAGTTCTTTAATCACGATTGTTTAGTGCTTTCTTTTCAGGTACAGTACCTGACACAAAATATAGATACTTATTAAATACCTTCAAGTTGGATAAAAAGTGAGGGTAGTTTTTGTCATTTAAAAAAATGTATTTATTTATTTATTTTGAGGCAGGGAGAGGGGCAGACAGAGAGGGAGAGACAAAGCCAGAGTAGGCTCCATGCTATCAGCGCAGAGCATGATTCAGGGCTGGAACCCATGAACTGTGAGAGCATGACCTAAGCCAAAGTCAGACCTTAACTGACTAAGCCACCCAGGTGCCCCAGTTTCTGACATTTTTAGACCAGCTTTCATTTTCTAGTTGGGCTTTCGTTGTTTGAGAAGAGACAGGGCCAGCCTTGTGCTCTCCTGAGAAGGTTTCTCATTGCATACGGAGGGTAAGTAGGGAGCAGAGCCCTGGCTTTCGAGTTCAATACCTGGGTTTGCGGTCCTGCTGAGGCTGAAGTATTTACCCTCTTCACTTAGCTCCGTAACATGTAAAATTGGGAAAAACTAATTTTTTAGGGATAGAATGAGATAATGTAGGCAATGGCACGTCATGAACTGTAGAAGAATCTGAATGTTTAAGTCAAAATAAATGTTGAGTTTATTGAGACCTATGGTGGTAATTTCTCTTGAAGTTTCTACAGACATTTATGAAGACAAAAGTATTTCTTTGACACATTACCAAACACTCCTTATATGTGGAATTTTTAAATTTTTTGTAACCAGAATATGCAGAAAAGTATTGTACCTGAAAGTTAAGAAATGATCACATTGGAGCCTGTCCTGTTCTCTGCCGGCATCTGCTGGTGAAGCGTGGTATAGCAGGAACGTTTCAATTGCTGCAGGACCCTAGTGTCCTTAATATCTTAATGTCCTTCTCACATTAAGAAGAAGGTTATTCTGATTCTCTTCCCCTTCACAAGATATGAAAGGGACCTAGTCCTTTTAGGAGATTACAGTAAGCCAGTATGAGCATGGTTACTTAATGTGTATGCATCAGCAGAAGTGGAATGCCTAGGGGAGGGTTCTCAAACTCTAGCCTATGTGAGACTTCCCTGGAGAGCTTGTTAAAATGCATATTCCCAGGCCTACCCCAGAGCTAGTGAGTCCTGGGAATTGGCATGTGTTAACGTTTTCCCCAGCTAGTTCTACAAGGACCACAGTTTGAGAAGTGCATCACAAGTCCCATGAGGGTCTGGCTTCCGAGTACGTATTCTTCCCATTGAATCTTGTTTCCTTCTGAGACTCTGGCCAGAAGTTGGATGTCACGTATCGGGGTTGGACTAGGAATTCCTGCATTGAGTAAGAGGCGGAATCAAGGGAGCTCCGGAGTCCCTTCGTCTCTAATGTTTTCTGTTCCCCCGGCCGGTCTGTTTCTTCCTCGTTCGTCTGCATTGTTACCTTCCCCCGGTCTCCCCACGAAGGGTTCCCCGTTCTTTCTTCCATGTTGCCACCAATTTCCGTGCTCTTTTCCATTCCTTGATTGTAGGTTAGATGCTAAAAACTGCAAACGCATCAATCTGGGGGGAAGCCAAGCAGCTGGCTACCTGCAGCGTCTCCTGCAGCTGAAGTACCCCGGACACCTGGCAGCCATCACCCTCAGCCGCATGGAGGAGGTCCTGCACGAGCACAGCTACATCGCTGAAGATTACGTGCAAGGTAATGGAGACGCCGTTGACTTGTGGCCTTATTCTATTTATAATTTTCGTAAAGAATTTTAAAAAATGTTTATGTGTTATTTCTGAGAGAGAGTGTGTGAGCAAGCACGAGTTGGGGAGGGGCAGAGAGAGAGGGAGAGAGAATCCTAAGCAGGCTCCACGCTGTCGGTGCAGAGCCAGACGCAGGGCTCGATCTCACGAACTGTGAGATCATGACCTGAGCTGAAATTGAGTCAGATTCGTAACCCACTGAGCCACCCAGGCGCCCCTGCCTGAGGCTTTTAGATACTATCTGTGTTTAGGGTGTTCCTTAAATTGTTCCCAGACGACTCTTCTGTTCACTCTTTGCTCTCATTCCTTTTTAGCATCACCTTTTCCTTTCAGTATTTACTTAAACTGTTTTGGCTATTTTAGTTCCTTTTCCTTTCCATATAAATGTTAGGATTGTGGGGTGCCGGGGTGGCTCAGTCAGTTGAGTGTCCGACCGACTCTTGATCTCAGAGTTGTGAGTTTCAGGCCCCAAGTTAGGCTCTACGCCTTAAAAAAAAAATTAGGATTTGCTGTTCATATCTACAAAAACGTTCTGTTGGGATTTTGATTGAAAGTATATGAAATCTGTAGATTAGATGGGCTATGAAACAACAGCATTTTATTTTTTTCAAAATAATTTTTTTAATGTTTTATTTATTTCTGAGAGAGAGAGAGAGACAGCGTGAACGGGGGAGGGTCAGAGACAGAGGGAGATACAGAATCCGAAACAGGCTCCAGGCTCTGAGCTGGCTGTCAGCACAGAGCCTCACACGGGGCTTGAACCCATGAACTGTGAGATCATGACCTGAGCTGAAGTCGGACACTTAACCGACTGACCCACCCAGGCGCCTCAAAACAACAGCATTTTAAATATAAACCCAAATATAGTATTAAATCAAGTTGTAGTATTAACTGTAGATGGGGAGAAGTGACGTCTTGTACTGTGCTGAATCCTCCAGTCCAGGCACATAGTAGGTCTTTCCATGGACTTCAGCCTTCATTAATTTCTTTCATCAGAATTTTATGGGTTTTGGCATATACATCCTGTACGTGTTCTGTTAGATCTGTGTCTAAGTTTTTGCTCTCTTGATTTCACTTTCCAATGGCTCATTGTTCGTGTATATAAATGGAATTAATTTTTATGTGTGGACCTTGTTAACTTTATTTATTTTTAGTTTTTTGTAGATACCTTGGGAATTTCCATGCATGCATGTCATCTGGGAATAGGGACAGTTTTATTTCTTCCTTTCCCATCTATTTGCCTTTCTTTTCCTTTTTCTTATTTTGCTGGCTGGGACCTCCGGTACGGTGCTGAATAGGAGTGGTGATAGTGGGCGTCCTTGTCTGCTTCCTATTTTTGGTGTGGTGGGTGGGGGGACATGGCCTTTCACTGTGAGGTATATGATGTTAGCTTGAAGTGTCTTGTAGAAGTCCTTTAGCCAGCTGAGGAAATTCCCTTCTGTCCCTAGCTTTAGTGAGCATTTCTGTCATGAATGGATTTTGAATTTTATGAAATGCTTTTTCTGCACCAGGTGATACGATCCTATGGTGTTGCTGCTTTGGACTATTCACGTGGGAGATTATAATGATTGCTTTTTGAATATGGAACTCACCTTGGTTTTGGGGCGATAGATGCTGCTTGTCGATGTATATTGTTCTTTTTATATGTTGCTGGATTTGACTTGGTAGTGTTTTGTGGGGTTTTATGTCTGCATGCATGAGGGATGTTGGTCTGTAGTTTTCTTGTAGAAAACTGGTCTTGGTCTCAGGGTGAAGCTGGCCTTGTTAAATTAGCTGGAAAGTGTCCCCTCTTCTGTTTCTGGAAAAGATCGCGCAGATATTGGTATCTTTTTCTTGACGGAATTCAAGCAAAACTTTTTAAGCCCGGGGATTTCTTTTTCTGAATGTTTTAACCATGAATTCAGTTTCTTTAATAGACATAGGACTATCTGCGTAATCTCATTGATGTCTCTTTATGATTTTCTTCTACTTGCTCTAGGTTAGTTTGCTCTCTTTTTAGGTTCTTAAGGTGGAAGTTCATATTATTAGGAGACCATTCTTTTATTTTTATTAAAAAACTTTTTTTTAATGTTTATTCTTGAGAGAGAGAGACAGAGCTTGAGCAGGGAAGGGGCAGAGAGAGAGGGAGACACAGAATCCCAACCAGGCTCCAGGCTCTGAGCTGTCAGCACAAAGCCCAACGCGGGGCTTGAACTCAAGAACCACGTGATCATGATGTGAGTCGAAGTCAGACATTAAACAAACTGAGCCACCCAGACGCCCTGAGACCATTCTTCTTGTAACATAAGTATTTAATGCTGCAGAATTTCCCTTTCAGCATTGCTTCATCTACATTCTACAGATTTTGATATATTTTAATTTTATTGAGTTCAGGTATTTTCTTTTCTTTTTTTTAATTTGAGAGAGAAAGCACAAGCAGGGGGGAGGGGAAGAGAGAGAGAGAGAATCTAAGAATCTTCAGCAGGCTCCACGCTCAGTGCAGGGCCCAATGCAGGGCTCCATCCCATGATGCTGGGACCTTGACCTGAGCTCAAATGAAGAGTCAGATGCTCAACTGATTGAGCCACCCAAGCACCCCGAGTTCAGATATTTTCTTATTTCCCTCAAGGCTTCTTTTTTGAACCATAGATTATTTGGAAATGTATTGTTTTATTGGGAGTACATCAAGATAAAAAGCTTCTGCACAGCGAAGAAAACAGTCAATAAAACGAAAAAGCCACTGATTGAATGGGAGAAATGATTTGCAAATGACATATCTGATAAAGTATCCAAAATACAAAGAACTGATTCAAGTCAACACCCAAATAATCCAATTTAAAAATGGGCAGAATTTTCTTAAGTATTTAATGAAAATGAATGAATTTTTTTTTTTTTTTTTTGAGAGAAAGAGAGTGCAAGGTCGGGGAGAGGCAGAGAGAGAGGGAGAGAGAATCCCAAGCAGGCTCCATGCTGTCAGCACAGAGCCCAATGCAGGGCTCATTCCCACGAGCCATAAGATCATGACCTGAGCTGAGATCAAGAGTCAGACGCTTAACGAGCTGAGCCACCCAGGTGCCCCTGCAGTTGAATGTTTTCTATAATGTTAATCTGAATGAATATCATTTAAAATAGTTGTTTCTCAGGGTTCCTGGGTGGCTCAGTTGGTTAACCGTCTGACTCTTGATCTCAGTTCAGGTCAGGATCTCATGGTCGCAGGATCCCGCCACATGGGAGTGGCTCAGCATGGAGCCTGCTTAAGAGTCTCTCTCTCCTTCTCCCGCTGCCCCTCCCCCCATTCGCACGACTCTCTCTAAAATAAAAAAAAAAAAAAATGAAATAGGTGTTTCTCATATTTAAGTCTATTTTACCAAGTGAGTAATGTTTTATGTTATTCACACAGAATTCTTGAGAGCTATTTCAGTTTATTTCTGTTAAAATGAAGAGATTTATATAATTTTTGATTTTATGTATTTGAGAATGGTGATTTGTGTAAGGTTTTTTTTTTGTTGTTGTTCTCTGATTTATTTCACTTAGCATTATGCTCTCAAGGTTCATCTATATTTTTGCAGTTGGCAAGATTTCATTTTTTTTTAATGTTTTTTATTTATTTCTTTTTTTTTCTTTTTTCTCTTTGTTTCTTTTTATTTATTTTTCTTTTTATTTTTTTTACAAATAGTTTATTGTCAAGTTGGTTTCCATATAACACCCAGTGCTCATCCCCACAGTGCCCCTCTCCGTGCCCATCCCCCTTCCCCCCCCATCCATCAGTCCTCAGTTTTTGTCAGCGTTCAAGAGTCTCGCATGGTTTGCCTCTCTCCCTTTCCCCCACTATTTCCCCCCTTCTTCTCCCCCATGGTCCTCCGTTAAGTTCCTCCTAATCCTCCTGTACGTGCAAACATGATATTTGTCCTTCTCTGCCTGACTTATTTCGCTCAGCATAACACCCTCAAGGTCCATCCATGTTGCTACACATGGCCAGATTTCATTGTTTCTCATTGCCATGGAGTATTCCATGGTATAGATAAACCACATCTT